>NC_062221.1:71019907-71322937 GCF_902686445.1 Sciurus carolinensis
ATGAGGAACAAATTGGACTGAAGGAATGTTGTGGTCCCAGGGTCCTCATGTGGTTATTGGGTGTGAATTCAGAGTTGGGATGAGTGAGTTTTCTGTGGTTCTCATCCTCCTTGAGCAGAGATCGCTGATCTTGGAGAAGAACCTGAGGAGGAGGCAGAGGCCGTGGGAGTGATCTCTAATTGAAGGCTGGAATGACAGGAGCTCACAGATTCATGGAAATCAGGGGTGGAGGAGTGTACAAAACCACCTGTCATGGAAGAGTGACCAAGTGGGCCCCAGCATGTTCGGATGGAGATGGGAGGGTAAGTGCCTGGAGGATTCTGGTGTGGCTGAATGGCAGGTTTCCGGGTGTGGGGCAGTGGGAGACATGACTGACTGATGAGGAGGCTGAGGTAGGAGAGGGGAACATAAATCTGTGATGGGTGAGTGAGAACCAGGAGGTGCTGAATTTCAGGGTGTGTCCAGGATGGTATGCAGATATGTTTGTGTGGTATCCTGGCACATAAAAATTATGTTTTGTGTGTTTGCCAGAAATGGTATTCAGCAGGCGAGTGACTTAAGGCATGTGTGGGGGTGTCATATGCACGCATATTTGTATGTGTACTAATAGTCCTTATTTCCAAAAATAATTATTAAAATAACAAATAAACATACTTATACTGAATTCTAATCCAGTAGTTATTTACATATGATTTAAGATAACAGATCAGCAATAGTGATCTGGAGATTTCTGCTGTTGGGGTTATCTATGTATTTGGTCCTTTATTACATATATCATGGCTTTCCATGGTTGAGTTCATGTATGGCTCTTTGTTTCATCATGTGTCTTCTCACCTCCATTCCATTTTGTAAATTTTCCTGCAGCCAAGGACCGTTTTATTCTCCTGCCTATCAGAACAGTCCATGCAGTGCTGTCTACATAATCAGTGTCTTCTGAATGAGAAGATCGCAGTTGTTTTCCTTTATAACAACTTGTCTCCCAAAATAGAAAAGACAGACAGAGCAATGACTACTATCAACCAACAGAGAGAGACTTGGAAGAGAAGTCTTCTTCCAAGAATACTCTGACCAAGTTCTTTCAGCATCTCTCAGTACATGATCCATTCTGTCTCTGTTGTCTTGTCTTCTACCTTCAAATATGAACCCTCTCAGTTCTAACCCTTTGTTTGACTTTCTTTCTGACCTCATCCAACATCCCTCTTTCACTTAGCTGTCAGTTCCTGGCATGTGCAGTTCCCACTCATCTGTGACACTGCTCTCTCCTGTGATGTCCTTTCCTATTCTTCTTTCCCTCCCACCCCAGTGGGGTTCTTCCTTTACTTGGCATTCCACTAAGAAGCTCCCAGATAAGGAGAGAGGAACCTCAGAATCATCAACACTTCTAAGAGCTGAAAAAGCTTGCATTTTAACAGGTGATTTTAAAAAATAGAAATAAACTTAAAAATTGAAGAAACAAAACTACAAAGTAAATGATAGGCAGTGGAGATGTTCCCTGGAACTTCCTCACATCACAGTAGATGTGTGATGACCAGCACCTACCCACTAGCCTAGCCCTGCCGGGGGACACAACCAGTTCTAGAATCTTGGAGGAATTGATTCAATTTCCTCACTATCAAGTACTTTCAATAGCCTCTGACTCTTGGAGTTGTTTGTGGGGGAATAACTGATGTAATGGATGTGAAAGTGCTTCCTAAACTACAGTTTATTGACTTCTACCTTCCAACACTTATCTGGGAATTGTCCCTTAAGACTGTCTCCTACAATGGGGAGCAGATGAGAGACAAGTGGGAGTTCAGCAGCTGAGGAGCTGCACCCCCACACAGTAATCATTTCCCTGAAGGTAATAAGGTAAGGAGGGTTGACAAGCAATCTCTAGCATGCTCACTGGTCCAAAACCTATGGTTATGAAAAAGTACCTAATTGGCTAATGTTCTAGATATCTGGACTTCCCCCACTGCACCGTTAGCTCCTGAGGGCAGGGGCCAAATCTTACAGCTCTAATGTAGCTTCTGTAAAATTTAGCACAAGGCTAGACACCTAGGAGATAGTCAGGAAACACACATACCATGGATGCTTCATCCACGTGTGTTTCTCATAGTGACTTAAATGTGAGGCTGGAACCTGCAGTGAGGAGGCCAGACTGCCACACTCTTACTCCTCGGTGTGTTCCTGCACCCGCGAAACTTCTCCATGTGCTAACACTGTGTGGAGGAAGGGGCTGCCAGTCAAAACTCTGGAGGGAGGCTAATTTCTTAATCAGGTGAGTCTTAGCCACTTTGAATCTTGGTTTCATCATCTGAAAATTGGACGTAATGTCCTCTCTACCTGCTCCAGGGTTATGAAGATCAAATGTGAGGTCCAATGGAGGTCAAAGTTTTTAAAACTAAAAAGCGCCTTTATGGGGTGAGGTAGCAGTGTTAATACCTACTTCCCATGACACCTCTGACAAAGTTGGAGCCTGAGGTAAACACACTTTTGAATTACTTTTATAATTAAGACGGTGCTCACAGATGGCATTGTTAACAATACAAGGCCTTCTAGTAGCTTCTTATTTAAAAAAAATTATTCTTGCTAAGCAAGGTGGTGTACACTTGTGCCAGCTACTTGAAAAGCAGAGGAAAGGAGGATCACTGGAGTCCCCAAGTCTGAGACTAGCCTGAGCAACACAGGAGGACCCCAACATACATACACACACAAACACACACACAAACACACACAAAGTAAATTTAAAATAGTAATGAGTCTAACTAACTAAGGTGATAGACTTTTAAAAATCATTGAAATGCTCTGTATCTGCTATATTTCAAATTTCTATTGCTTCCTATCCCCTTACAACTCTGGTTCCTGGAGAGTCTCGGGGAGACTTGGGGGGCTCAGGGATGATTTCAGGCAAAAATTTGAAATAAACGATTACGGTGTCTTACCTATGCATATTTTAAATTTCAAGTCATTTTTATGCACATTATTTTGGTTTCGTCCTTACAGCTCTGAGGTTAGTGGGGCAGGAGACTTTTCCAAATGAAATTGAGAACTTTTATTTTGGCACCCTATTTTAAAAGCCTCATCTCCCAGGGATCTTGGAGGATAACATACACCTCTGGTCCTGTAGGCGGTGAGGCCAGGAATAGCAGCAGCAGCACCTGCAACCCCGGTAGGAATGCAGAATCTCAGGTCCACCTCAGACTCCTGAGTTAGAATCTGTGTTTTATCAAGACTCACAGGGACTTTTGGGCACATTCAAGTTTGAGGACACTGATGTGATACAGGGATTCAAATAAAAGTATTAATGACTCAGTATATTCTCCAAGAATAAGAAACTCTAATGTTAAGTAAGCAAACTTCTGAAAAAGAACTATTTAGCTCTAAAGAATGAGTGATTGAATTCCAGGCCTCTGGAATTTCAGGGCCCTAAAATAAAGGATCTTGTCTCTATCACTTACATAGAAAGTCAATTTGATTGGCCAAATAATGTCATAGAATGATGATTCAGAGAGAAAAAACAAGAAGGATTAGAAAATGAGGCAATAAATTATAAACTTAGGTGGGAGCTAATTAAACACCACCTAAAATGTATCAACATGCTAAAATCATTTAGAGTTCTATTCTTACCATAATCAATGTGGTGGTCCTGGAATCGCCATAGGCTATATTATTTCTCTCTAATTGAATCATCCTCTAACTCCTAAATGACTACAGCACTATTTGGACAGATGCAAAGGAAGTCTGTAACTGACTTCGTTTACAATACTGTTCTTCATTCAACCCATTTAAAAACGATCTCCCTGAAGTGCATTCAAAGTCCAGTTTATCCCATAGTTAACGACCTTAGACTTTTATTACTTGTTGTTTTCACAGAGATTGAAAAAATTCACCAGTAACCGAATTAGTAATCTTAAAACCATTCATTTAAGTAAAGCCTTAGAGAGATGATCCGAAACAAATTGTTCTACAAATGGGTAAACGAGGCTCTGACAAGGAACAGTGACTTGGTCGAGGTCACTCTTGCAGTGTTGGGATTATTCCAGGTTTTGTCTGAAAGGCTCAGTGTTCCATTTTTAGCTGCAGGAAAGCTTGGACAAAGCCCCATTTCCCCCAATGCTCTGGTTTTCATGTTCTCCCACCCCGCCTAACACAGGGCCAAAAGATGAACTGAGATTTTGGATCCAACTTTTTCCTGAAATGGCACCAACTCACCTCATTAGCAATCTCCTGGATTTCTGGAGTGGCGGGTTTGGCCTCAGTCAAGCCTCCAGGTATCATTTTGGCTAGTTGCGAGTCGGCTGGCAGGCTGCTGGAACCAAAGTGCTCAGGTAAGTGGGGAGACAAGTTTTAACAGGGTTGTCTACAAGCTCCGCCTACAGAATGTATTAATTTCCACAAAGAGCAAAGAGGCGCGGGAAAATGAGCTTGCCGGAGGACAGTCTTCTTGCTTCCTTGAGAGGATCTGCTGAGTGGAACTGGGAAGGATGGTGGGGGACCAGCGTGGGCGTGCTCGAGAGTCATGCGGCAGCAAGCCTCAGACTTGCGTCCCTGTGTTCTCGGTCCTGGTGATTTCACCCCGTTGCGCCTTCTGCAATACAACATGCAAAACCACAGTCTCTGGATGTTTTTAAACCTCCAATAGAACGTTTTATATAAGACATTTTTTAAAAATGTTTTTTAGAGTCGATAGACCTTTATTTTATTCTCTTATTTATATGTGGTGCTGAGAATCAAGCCCGGTGCCTCACACATGCTAGGCAAGCGCTCTACCACTGAGCCACAGCCCCAGTCATAAAAAAAAAAAATATATATATATATATATATATATATTTATATTTATATTTATATTTATATATATATTATATATATATTTATATATTTATATATATATTTATATATATATATTTATATATATATATATATTTTTTTTAAGGAATACTTTCAAATAATGTCAAGGCTGATTGTTCACAATGTACTTGAATTTGTGAAAATGATAAAAGGATCTGTATGGAGGATTTCATCTGGATATGTGTACTTCACTTTTAATTTCTAGGAATGGTGGTTCAAATACAGAAAAGCAACAAGAATAAAATAACAAGCACGTAAATTTCTATTGCTCAGAACTAAAGAGTTTAAACATTTTGTCTTTACTTCATGTCCTATTTTTCTTTTTGTAGTTGTTTTGAAGAAAAAAAAATATTACCCACCCCAACCTTGCCCTCCACAGAGGTAAGTTATTGTGGGTTTGGTATCTTTCTAGCCCATTTTTATGCTTTTACTTGGTGTTTTAAAATTAATTTATTGTTATTATTATTATCATTATTATTGGTACCAGGGATTGAACCCAGGAGCACTTAACCACAGAGCCACATCCCCAGTCCTTTCTATATTTTATTTAGAGGCAGGGACTCAGTAAGTTACTTAGGGCCTTGCTAAGTTGCTGAGGCTGGCTTTGAACTCTCTATCCTCCTGCCTCAGCCTCCCAAACTGCTGGGATTACAGACACTGTGCCTGGCCTATTTTAAGAATTTAACTTAAGTTGTATGCTAACCATATTTTTTATGTTTTGTTCTTTTCCTACTCTATGTGTTTCGTAGTCTCTCCATGTGGAGGTGTAGATAGATCAGTCCAGTTCCCTTCAAATCTGCTGCTCTCTGCTACATCTATTATTCTATGTGACTGCTCTATGGTATTTCATAGGGCATATACTCATTCTCCTATTAAGATTCCAGCTGTTTCTGTTGCTTCACCCTTATAAAGAACGTTGCATTACCTTCCTTTGTACATATGTGAGGGTTTCTCCAGACAACTTATCTAGGAACAAAAGTTGCTGTTGTGGTGTGAATATTTATTTATATCATTTTATTCTGTTTCAGGACCATGTAATAAATAGGAACCAAAGAGTTTACAGTATAAGGAATTTTTTACCCATTCGACTCCTCAGTCACTCTTCTTTCCAGAGACAACTGCTGCACCAGCTTCTTGTGTATTCTTTATAGCTATTGTCACACATGAAAATAAGTAAATAAACAACTACACATACATACACGTGCATGTACACAGATGCATGTGTATGTGTATAAATTGTTCTTTTACACAAATGAGGTAATACACTCTTTGCTTTTACCCTAACAATGTATTTTGGAGATTATGCTATATCATTATACAGAGAGGTGTTTGATTATTTATAATGGTGTTTGGCAAATGCTTGGAGAGGGATAAATGTTTTACTGGAAAAATCTAAGGGGTGCTAGGCAGGTGACTCTCCATCAAATGCCTTCACCCTGCAGATTGAGGAGAACAGCAAAGGTGATGACAAGGTGCTCCTTCACGAAGCCACAAGTCCTCTGAAGAGTATGGCCCAGGTTTCACAGGCCACAGACTCTGGTCACAGACAATCCCAGACAGCCTCCATGTGTAGGTTCTATTCATCTTCCTGTGACCTTCCCAAGTCAAGTCCTCTCAGATGCAGCCCCCTAACTGTTTTCAAGGCCACAGCCCATTTTTACTTCCTTGCTCACCTAGTCTAGGCCCTCCTTCTAGCCCTTCCCTGGTGGGAGGGGACAGGGTTAGCTCCAGTCTGTTCCCTTTCTAGGCTTGATGCCCTTTGTTTCTCAGCTCTTCCCTCTTGATTCTCTATAATTTCTTTTAGAAATAAAACCTTCCCCAAAGCAAATATTACTTTGTCTTCGCATTTCTACTATAATAGCCTTAATTCTCCAGTGGTGTGGATGACTCCAACAAACAGGGAAGAGTCGCACACAAGGAAGTGCAGAAAAGCACAATAATTGAAACAGTCAACAGATTAAATAAACACTTATTTTTAAAGTACCTTTAAGATTGCTCTTTGGGTTTTTCTTTTTTCGGCATGTCTTTATGGAGACGGTATGGAGCTAGACATCCTCATGTGTTCCGTAGTTCTTGTCTATGGTCTTATCTTCAGTGGGAGTTGCCTTTTATGGGAGCTTTATCCTTTATGGGCTGAGTTGCTAGACTTCCCCTTAGGGTGGCTGCCTGTGTGCAGCCCTAGGAGGTAAAAGCTCTTATGTTACTACTGATTTAGGAGTTTTGAACCATGAGGATACTGAGAATTGGGGCTTTTCTCCAGCTTGTGGGATAGGCCTGGGGCTCTGGACTTCCCCAGCTAACTGTGCTGCCCCCGTTGTCAGGGGTGGATGTGTGGATACACTCATGCACAACCCATCATTCCCACTCCTGGAGAGTGGAGACGTGTCCACACGAAGACTTGTGTGCAAATGTTCATAGCTGTGTTATTCCTAACAACTCTGAACTGAAAATGTGACTGGTGAATGGCAAAAATCAATCAAGTGTGGCATATTCATAGCATAAAATACTGTTCAACAATAAAAAGTAACACAATAGCCACACATTCAATAATATACGGGAACCTCAAAAACAAATCGATGTGAGGTACAAGTCAAACAAAAGAGACGATGGACTATATTATTCCATTTATGTGAAACCCTGCAAGATGCAAAATCATAGTGACAAAAAGAAGATCAAGGTTGCTTGAGGCTGGGGGAGAGGGAAGGAAAGGACTGCAGAGGGGTATAAGGAAGTGCTTTAGGAAGATGCAGCTGCTCCATGTCTGGAATGCAGTCAAGTGACACAACAGCATACCTTTACCAGAATTCATCAGCTGGGCACTTAAAACGGGTAGACTTTACTGTATGTAAGTTACACCACCCCAAAACTGGAATAAAGAAAACGGTGCTACCATTTGAACACTTTTATGTGTGTCTTGGCCTTGCTTTATATACTGCTTCCTTTAATGTGTTTCTTTAGGGTCTTAACTGCTGCTGAATGACCACATGCTCAATGACATATGACCTTAAACATACTTAGGAAAGCCCCATCTGAAGTGTGTGCTCAAGGGGGAGGACATAGGTACTCCGCCTGGCACTCCACGTGGTGAAGAAGGAAAGCAGGAGGTAAGGTTGCTTGAGGCTTGGTCACTAAGAATAGGTGAAAGATGTTTACACATTAGTTGTTGGGTCATAGTGGCCTCTAAAGGTTTGAGCTGTACAGAAACCATTTATGACTTAGGAAGATACAACTGGGAGCAATGTGCAGGCTGGTGTGTTAATGAAAAATACTGTCTCTTTTCTCCTACCATCCTCCCAACACTCAGCACACTTCAGGCCACCAAACTGTGTGGGACACACAAACAATGCTCCAATAGACCCTCATGGGTGTCCTATCATTCAGTTTGATTCTGACATTAACCGGAGTTAGGGTCTGATTCCACAGGTTAAGGGCATAATCCCCCAAGGTTGTCCCTCACTTCAGATGCCAATCATACGACCCAGGTCATGACAAATACTTTGGGTCTACCAACTATAAATCAAAGTTTCCATGACCCCCACCTTGGGTTTAACCATTTTCTAAGACTCAGAGAAACGCATTGGTCAGCTTATTATTTAATAAGGGATATGATGAAGGATACAGATAAGTAGCCATATTAGAGTGAATCCTGTAGAACTCCTGAATGTGAGAGCTTCTGTCCCTGTGGAATTGGGGTACACCGCCCTCTCACCACGTGGATGTTTCCCAATCCAGAAGCTCTTCAGACTCTATAGTTCAGGGATTTTTTATGGAGGCTTCATCACACAGACATGACTGATTGCTGACTGAACCTCCAGCCCTCTCCCTTCCCATAGGATAGGGCGTGTGGTGGAGCTGAAGTTGCAGACTTCCTTTCTGGCTTCCTGGAGCCAGCCCTCCTCCAGGGCCCACACGTGCCTCACTAAAACAAAACTTACTCCTTCCACCCAGAGAAGTTCTAAGGGATTAGGAACTTTGTGTCAGGAACTGGGGTCAAAGACCAAATATTAGAACAACAGATTGTCCTAGTACCCCTAGCTCAAGAAATGACCAAGTGTTTAGGAGTTCTGTATCAGAAATCGGAGAGAAAGAGCGATGTGTGTGTGTGTGTGTGTGTGTGTGTGTGTGTGTATCTTATTATAAATCACAATATCGTGGCTGGATTTGAGAAGATCCTGGAGACAGAAAAATCAATTAGGAAGTTAATCACAATGAAATAATGGAAGGTTAATGAGAGCTTGATCGAAGGCTGGCAGATGGACTGAGGAGGAAGGGGACCCATACCCCAATTACATAAATAATATTAGGAGTGGGGGAAGGACAAGGAAAAGGGAGTTGGAAGGCTGACAGGTGTTTCATTTGGGTGATCAGGACAATGATTGCACTATTAACAGAATTTGGGACTGCAGGGGGAAAAGCAGGTCTAAGCAAAGAAGAGTTAATACTGAAAATATAAAAATACAACTGGGAAAAGAAAATTACCTTTCTCCTTCCAGATAAATTATGGGGGAGACTGAAGATCCTTGCAAAAGAATTTAATGCGATGCACCCGCGGCGTCCATGGAGACAGATTGAAGTGGCGGAGCTCTGGCCCGAGGCACCATGACGCCGGGCGTTGAAGATATCGGCCTCGTTAGTCCAGGCCACTGTCCTGGCTGTGAGCAAGAGGAAGCTGTAGCCCGCCCGAGCCGCCCTCATCCTGACACCTTCAGCAGTAAACAAAATAAAACAACTTCTCAAAGATAAGCCTGAGCATGTAGGTGTGAAAGTCGGTGTCCCAACTAGAGGCTGTAATGGCCTTTCTTGCACGCTGGAATATACAAAGACAAAGGAGATTCTGATGAAGAAGTTGTTCAAGATGGAGTCAGAGTGTTCATGGAAAAGAAAGCACAGCTGACACTTTTAGGAACAGAAATGGACTATGTTGAAGACAAATTATCCAGTGAGTTTGTCTTCAGTAACCCAAACATCAAAGGAACTTGTGGCTGGGGAGAAAGCTTTAATATTTGAAACCTCAGGACTCCTCTGGCTGTAAACTCCAGGAAAGCTTGCTGAAACCTCGGAGCTTGCTGAAGAAATCATGTGACTGTCACATGCCTAAGGTTTATAATGTGTGACCACCTTGTGGGGAAAATAAAGTGATGCCTTGAAAATGAAGTCAGTATGTTAGATTCCAGAAGAAATGATGTTTGTATTCTCCATATGGGACAGAAAGTGAGAAACCATTGCTCCTTTTGGATCATTGTTATATAAAGAAAAAATTCTACCCTACACTTAACGCTCATTTATCCTTTCTGTTAGAACCAGTTAATGCTGCTTCCCTGACAATAATTCTCAAGACAGGTTAATAGGTGTGTGCTTGCTAGATTTCTGTCAAATGGCTTGAATGTGCATTTCTGTCTGCCTTTTCTCAACAAGATTAATGGTTCCCAAAATTCAGAGGTGAGCAGGTCTGACTACTGATAGTAACATGGCAGTGCATTGTTTTTCTACCCAAATTGGCATGACCTTTTTTACATTTTTATTAAAAATTTCATTGTCGAATGCCTTGTTTGTGTACCCTTCAACAATACTGGGAAAAGATTTCCTTGAACTGTAGTGCAAAGTAGTTCCTAGTGATGGGATCAAAAGTGAGGAATATTTTATCCACTTGTTTTATGACCTATTTTTTTGCCACCCTAAAAATCTGCTCAAAGCTGACTTAGATCCTTTTAGTTGGAAGGTCTCTTAAGAGCCATCTAGCTCACCCCTTTTAATTCTGTGTGGAAAGAGACAAACCCCAGGGAAGCTGAAGGACATTTGTCCACATGGGTCTATAAACTACAAGAGAGATGGGGCCATTCTCCATCACCTCTTCCTCATAGGGAACACTTGTGCTCAGCATTCTGAGGCAGTGAAGGACAATAGTAGTGTGGCTTAATCTGGTCAACATTTGGATAGTTTCCTTTGTAAGTTGATGAGATCCTATTAGTTTTATTTTATTTTGAGAGGAGTAAATCTTATTTTAAAACCGTTATGTGAATCACCATCTTGTTTGTTTAAAACTTTGAAACAATGGTATACACTAGCAAAGAAGATATTATAGCAGCCCAGCCCACTCCATTCTTTCGGGGTGTAGTAGTGATTATAAAACAAAACATGGGGGGCTTTTCTTACAATTCTCAGTATGTGTATACTTTCTGGTTCCTAAGTCCAAATACTAAAATTTTTAAACAATATTGTAACCAAATACTTTGATCACCAACTTTTCTTTTAAAGTAGTCCTTTTGTCACTAAGTCTATGATTTCCCTGGGTTTGACATATTAAATATTCTCAAAGATGTTATACATATACTTTTTTGAAAACCGATTCTCATGAATTAAAGTAGCTGAGTTCCTTGTGTTTGTCCCACTTACTAAAGTACCTGGCACAAAATGCACCAAAACCTAGAGCAGCAGTTCTATGTAAATGTTCATGAGTTTGTATTGTTAATATAATTGTTGATGTAACGTACAAAACTGCTCCCCTGACCTTTCCAGTGCAGCCATTTTCCCGGCCTCCCAACTACTGTCAATCTGTGAACATCCTAGCTAGCTATTGGTTCATCAGTCAGCTTGCAAGTATCCTTCTCCGTTATTGGTCCCCTGTTAGCCCCGCGGAATTCAACTGCCATCTTTCCTCTCTTGCTTTTCTCTCCTCCTGACTCTTTCTCCTCCTCTTTCCACTCTCTCTAGTGGTGCCCTTTCTCTTTCCTTTCTCTTTTCCTCTCATTTTCTCTCTTACCCTGCAGGGAGACACTCTGTTTGCTTAATAAACTCCCTTATGTGATTTCCTGTGTCCCGCATGGTTTCCGTGGGATTCCTTATAGTTGATCTACACATAATTTATGCAATACTGAATGTAGAGATTGAGTTATCAATTAAAAAATGATCTAAAAAAAAGAATTTAATCCAAGTCTTTCAAATATAATGTGGAAATCAGAAATCACAGGCCTTGATATTTCATTGGTCTTGTAGAAATTTAATCGTTAATAATATTGTATAGAAAATCTTATAAAGTAAAATATGCTGCAGTGGCATTACCATATCAGTAAAGATGAGGAAGGTGAGAAGGTTGGAGAACATTAATGTACCAATAAGCTTTGGAGCACAAAGGACAAAAGGCAACACCATGTAGATGAAGGTCTTGTTTAATTTGAATCTGTTCCATCTTATTATGTTGTTGAAAGTAACTTAAATTTCTGTCTTTTTGCTTTACTAAGAAATGTAAGAGGCCAAGAGTGTGATGGCGCATGCCTGTAATCCCAGTGATTTGGGAGACTAACACAGGAGGATTGCAAGTTTGAGGTCATTGTGGGCAGTTTAGGGAGACACTGTTTCAAAAATTTTTTTTAAAAGGTGGGAGTGGGCTGAGATGTAGCTCAGTGATAGAGCCTCCCCAGTTTAATCCTCAGTACCACAAAAAAAGAAAGAAAGAAAGAACGAATGAAAGATAATAAAGAAAGAAGAGAGAGAAAGAAAAGAAAATCTTTCCCTAATAGTTTAATAGTTAGATGTTAATTACTGTAAAATAATATACTTTTTTCAAATTATGGTCCAGGGCAGAAACCTTTTGTATTACATCTTTACTAATTTTTTTTCTGAGAAGAAATTAGCTTTCTTGATAAAATACTTATTTCTTGATAAAATACTTTGCTTGATAAATATTTTAGTGATTGGGAGCCTAATTATTTTCTCACAAAATAATTTTCTCAGAGTTATTTCCTATTAAAATCCTGATTCATTTGAACTTCCTGAATTTCCTACACCACTTATGGATGCAGCAAATTATTATTGCTTTAGTGAAATGTTTATTATTACAAAATGTAAAATTATATGTTCAACTGTGGAATTCTAATAGCTGCTGTCTTAAAATGGTTAGTTCTTATAAATTTCTTTGCTAATGTTAGGGCTTAGGAAATGATATCTCAGGGCTGGGGATATAGCTCAGTGTTAGAACACTTGCTTAGCATACTTGAGGCCCTGAGTTTGGTCTACCAAAAAAAGAAAATAATACCCCAAGTACAGTGCTTTTGGCATGCTGAGTACTTTGAATGAAAAGCATTGGAAGTTTCTCAGAAACAAAGTTTTTTGTGACCTTCTCTTGCCCTTCTTTCCCCTGCTTCTCCCCCAAAGCAGGCCATGGAAAATGAAAAAATTCCTCTTCCTCAGGGTGCATCACAGACACCAGAAGCCCTTTCCCCTGAAGACATTCACAAAGCCTGGAAACATTACTCTAACCTCCCTCTGCCTTTCTGTGTAAGAACTAGCCTTAAAGAAACTCTAATCTACCTTACCTGATAGTAGTAGATCACAAGGCCCTCATTCCAGAAGGGGTCCGGCCCGAGACCAGGGAGGGAGGACTGCCACAAGAGAAGGCCAAGAAGAATCTGAACAGCAGGCTTGGCTGGGTTTCCTCTTTGAGTCTCTTACCGTTAGATTATACCCTTTTTGTGCAATCACATTTCTGCACAGCTGTCCATTTTTCATTGAATCAAAGCCTAAAAATGGACAGCTTTTCCTGGGTCTCTGAGTCTTTGTTTCCAAGGGCTTCTGTGTCACATAAAACTTTGATTTAGTAATTCTGTTACGTTGTTCTCTCGTTATCCTGTCCTTTGTTATAGGAGCCTAATCCTTATGATGAGGAGGAGAGGTCTCATCCCCTTCTGCCCCTATGCTATAAATTGTTAAGATTTACAAATTGTAAGGGTTTGTTGGGATTTATAAATTGTTAGTTTACACTGGGCAAAAGTTTTAACTACCTCTTCGACAGACTTTTATATCAACATTTGTTTATCAGTAGTTTGCTGTACAAAGAAGAGATTAAGTGGAGTAAGATCCAAGACACAGTTTTACCTGAGATTGGCAGAAGGCGGAGAGGTGGATGACATATCAATGAAATACTAAAGATGAAAACCAATGTGGGGCTGGGACTCAGTGAGAGTGCCTGCCTAGCATGTGTGAGGCACAGGGTTCGATTTTCAGCACCACATATAAATAATAAAATAAAGGTCTATTGACATCTAAAAAAATATTTAAAAAATTTAAAAAAAAAAGAAAGAAAACCAATGTGGAGGATCACGGTGGGGAGAGGCAGGAGGCCACGCTACTGCAGCGGGTTGAGGTCATCAGGATCTGGGCCAGAAGCAGTGACTTTGACTCTGAACCATTTCTGAACTTGGTCATGGCTGTAGGTTGTCATCTCTGCATCACAATTAGCATTCCTGCCCTGCTTTCCAGTAAAGGGCGCTGCCAGCCAGTCAGTTGCTCAATCCAGAAGTCATGCTTTTTTCTTATTTCCAAATCCAATCCGGAAGACAGTTCTGCCTTTGCTTGTTGAAAAGTACTATGTGTCACTTGTTTTTCATGAAGCAGTGATCTTGTGTGAACATAAATTAGATGGTGTTCTACCACTGAATAAATTCCATTAATATAGTCCCACTGCTTTAAGAAAAGCAAACAAACAAACAAACAAGCATCCAAACCTCTCACCATGGGCTACAGGGCCTTGCATTTTCAGTCTTTGCCTCACTCTCCAAACTCATCCTATGACATTTTCCCCCTTAATGCAATCTGTGTCCTCGCCTCATCTGGATCCAATGAGGCAGGCCAAGTTCTTCCCCACCTGACCCTGGGCACTGTATGTTCTTTCAGTCAGGAATGGTCCTTCCCAGATTCTTCTTCTTTTTTCTTTTTCTTTTTCTTTTCTTTTCCTTTCCTTTCCTTTCCTTTCCTCTTTCTTTCTTTCTTTCTTTTTTTTTTTTTTTGGTACTGAGGATTGAACTTAGAGGCACTTGACCACTGAGCTGCATTCCCAGACCTGTTTTATATTTTATTTAGAGACAGAGTCTCACTGAGTTGCTTGGCACCTTGCTTTTGCTGAGGCTAGCTTTGAACTCACCATCCTCTTGTCTCAGCCTCTAAACTGCTGGAATTATAGGCATGCACCACAGTGCCAGGCTTTTTTTTTTCCCCCAGAATATTTATTAAGGTTAATGTACAATTTTTTGATTTGCCTTGGAAGTCCTTTATTGTAAAGACAATTCTTTTGTCTGATGACAAACAGTAGCCACAGTGATTAATCTGGACCTCCATGTTGGATAAATTTCATTTCTTCTTGAGATACAGGTTTCCTTCTGTATTTCTGAGGTAATGTTTCTGCAGTGTCTGGTGGACCCTGAGTGAATTTGGTGATTTACTCCCCTTAGAATGCAATGAAATTACAGGTGAGCGAGAGGGCAGCCCCGCTGATCTCAAACTTCTGTTACACTGAGTTCAGGATTGTCTCTCCTGTCAGGGAATCTTACTAATGGAGTATGTGACTTGACTACCTGAATGACCCTGCTGGCAGCTGCCATTTTGCTGCCCCCATGACGCCCCCAAGAAGGGGCAGCTTCCAGGCTCTAGATTCTTTTTATCCATCATAGCCCAGCAGAAATATCACATGCTAAGCAGGTCCACCTATTTATTAGGTCATCTTTTTGTTAGTGACACTATTCACAAGCTGTGCTATTATTTCAGTTATTTTTATATTCTTTGTTGCCTGGAATAACTGTTATATTCTCAGAGCCCAGGGCCTAGAACCTAGAACAGCACTTGACAGCAGACAATCAGTAAGTATCTATGAAATGAATAAATAACTGCCTATTTACTTGTCTGTCTTCTACATTGGATTGTAAATGTGGGGGGGAAGGAGTCCTGGCTCCCCCCCAGCATTGTTACCCTGGTGTCTGACACAATGTTCTAGCACTTTGGTAAATGCTCAGTAGGTATTGATTGGATGAAGGCACCCACTCAAGCTCTCCATCTGGAATGGATTATGGTCTAGCCAACAGAATCGTTTTCTAATATGGAAAGTGGGAGTTATGTGTCTCAAGGGGCCCCTGGAAGAGGATGGTGATAGAGCAGATGACATAGAGAAATGAGGCTCTAGCTCCTAATAATCTGCTTTAACTGGAGAAGCTCTTAATTGTCTGATAAACTGTGGTTCTATATAAAAGTAAGTTAAGCAGTTGGCAGTTCCTCAATTTTTAAAAAGTAAACCCATTGATTTAGACTAAGCCCTGTGCCAGCTTTTTTTTTTTTTTTTTTTTCCCAGATGAGGATTCTGAAGCCAAGAGAGGGATGAAGAGTTTTGCTCAAGTTCACATATAGTCAGTGGCAAAGCTGGGCTGAAGTCCAGGTCAGCTGACTCCCTGTTCTGTATTCATCTCATGTGTTACTCTCAGGTCTGTCCAGAGGACAACAGGTGATGAACCACAACCTCAGGATGTGGCTAAGAGAAAAGTCTGGTTTTGTGTGTACTATGGGGCAGAAGGACAACTGTCCTTCCGGATTGATTTTTGAGCATAAATAGACTCCCACTGGACTCAAACAACCCCTTTGTCAATCAACCAGCACTAGAGGTTGGGCACTTCCTGAGCAGAGCCCTGAGCCGCTGCTCCCACGAGCAGATTCATGTGAGCTTGGTGGGAAGTTCCAGTGAATAACATAAGCACATCTGAGAATTAACAGACCAGAAAGTGGTGACCATTGTCCCATAGGTAGGATCCTGCTGGGGAATTCTGAGGTAAGACAATGATCTCAGCTCTGCTGGCTCTAACTTTCAAAAGGAACTGATGAATATATTAAAAGCAAGTTGTTCTTAACTGGTGAGTCGAATTTGCTTATAGGTCAGCTGTACAGAATTGGCATTTCTGAAATGCCATCCATGTGGGGACTTCTAGGCCAGCTCTCCAAGCCCACTTAACCCACAAGGGACCTGTCTTATGCAGGAAATGTCATCACTGAGTAAACACGCTGCTGTTGCTTGTTTCCCCTCCATGTTCAGAAGGATCTTACAGTTCACAGAGGAAGCTGAACACATGAAAAGTGCCTACAGTTATCACGAGAAATAGCATGAGTTGGGGAAAATACTTGAGAGAGGAGGTGGTAGAGCTGGGCTTGAAGAAAGATGAACTGTTTCTCTTTAAACAGTTTTCAAAAATTTAGCAGTTTATTGAGGTATGATTGACACAACAAATTGTGCCTATTTAAAATGTTTAATTTGATAACTTTTGATATGTGTATGTGTACATGTGTATTTACACATTTATAATACCACAATCCTTACTAAAATTTCTCCATGTGCTTTTATAAATCCCCTCCAATACCTCTCCACACTCCCCATCCCTTAGCAAATGCTAATCTACTTTCTGACACTCTGTCCATCTTTTTTTTTTTTTTTTTTTTTTTTTTTTTTTTTTTGCGGTACTGGGGATTGAACTCAGGGCCTTGTGCTCGTGAGGCAAGCATTTTACCAGCTGAGCCATATCTCCAGTCCTCACTCTGTCCATCTTATATAAGTGGAATCATACTGTTTGTCCTCTTTTTTTATGGCTTCTTTTACTGGACATAATAATTTTAAGATTCATTCATGTTGTTGTGTGTATTCATAATTCATTCCTTTATTGTGTTGAGTAGTATTTCATTGAACAGATATACAACCGACTGTTCACCAGACAAGACTTTATGTGATTTTATTTCTTGGATAAATATCTGAGAGTGGAGTGACTGGGTTATATGGTAGGTATCTGTTTGCATTTTAGAGAAATTTCCTCCTTCTTTCTTTCCTTCCTTGCACAGGGGATAGAACCCATGCTAGTCAAGTACTCTACCGCTGAGCTCCACCCTCCACTCCCCAATTTTTTTTGTTATATCTTTCTTCTTTGCAAAAGCTTAATGCAGTGGTTTTCAAATTGCCCTCAGGGACTTTAAAGAGCTCCCTAGGGCTGGAGGAAAAGGGTAAGAAATGGGGAAAGGAGAAATAGTAGTCAGCCAAAGGGGCTTTGCTTTAAAACCAGAGTGGAATGGCTTGTGGGGAGGGCAGAGACACTGGATGTCCCCGAATTCCTACAGGAGGCACTCTATTCTTACAAAATAATTTTCTTATTATCTCTTCATGGTAGAAAATGAAACCTTGTGAGTTGGGTAGGCTGGCTTCTCACCTTGAACAAAATGTTTTGTTCTGCATTCAGAGGAAGGAGAGACAGTGCAGCTAGGTGGGTGGCAGGAGGGCCAGAGGGTACGCTGGAAGACCCTATGACTCCAGGCCCGGGAGTTGACTGAACATGCTAACTGCTTGAGGAAATTATTTTTTTCTTTTTTGAGTGGGGTTAAGGTTGGCCCTGAGGTTCATGCCTGAAATGACATGGAGCAAACCAGAGTGAAGACAAGGGAACCAAAAGACTGAACCCTCAGAACTCAGCCAAACTCTGTGGTGGCTCACACACAGGGTTTCCTTCCCTAAGCTCAGGAAGGTAGCCTACCTAGATCTCTGTGCCAGGTAGTTCCTAGTTCCTGTTTGGGATACAAAGGTTTTGGGATTCGGTATGAGAATTTGTGTTCCTTTCTCAAATTCTGAAGCATAGTTTATGCGTGTGAAAATGCAGAGTATAAGGTCAATACTATGTGCCTAAGTTTTGGCAGCTGTTTACACCATATAATAAGTTGTAGTGTATTTCCCACATCCCAGGAAGATGCTTCAGAACCCTTCCCGTTCACTACGATCTACTCAACCACTAGTTTTCTCTACTTTAAAGCGTTGTGTAAATGGAATTATACTCTCACGTAGGTACTTTCTGATGCTCAGCATAACCATTTTGATTCATCCTCATTGGGATTTATCAAAATGTGTGTGTTTTTTTAAATGCTATGTAGTGTTCCTGGGTGGGAACATAATATGTTTTGTCAATCTCCTACTGATGGGCATTTGGGTTATTTCCATTTTTTGTGGCAATTTTGAATAAACCTGCTATGAAATCATTTCTCCTTGGTGTATACCCAGCAGTGGAAACCCTGGTATATAGAAAAGGTGCATGTTTAACGTTGTTAGTGTAAGATATGGAAAACGACAGACCCCAAAATGGTGTGGCAGAGGGAGTGAGGAAGAGGGCAACACACTGAGAACATTGATTCTTTCCTAGTGAAGGGACAATCCCTAGAAAGGAAGCAAACGTAATCTAGTGACAAGACAGTCCCTGGGAAGGAAACATCCATCAAGCCTAGAATGGCAGTCTCTGGGAGGAAGCCAAAGCATTGATCCTTCCCCAAATAAATCTTTTCCCAGTGACAGTACAATGGGACCTGGGAGGGAAAGAGATAAGCACTGAACACTGACCCCAGACCCTCCACTCTTCTCCAAGAAAAAATATTGCGCTGGTAAAAACAAGTTTCAAATTCTCACAAACCTGTTTCCTGAGTGCCTTGACACACTCTGTCAATAATTAAGTCACCTCTCGGTACAACATATAAAAGCAGACTCCCCCTTTTGGCCAGTGACTCATTTTCCATCAGGAAAGTGGGTCCATCAGAGGCATGGCTCCACTGCTGAATTAAGGCTGTGCTGATCCGTGAAGTCTGCACCAGCTTTGTCATTTTGTGCTAACAATTAGAAACTGTCAACCCAATGTGACTGTACCATTTTTAACTCCATTAACAAATGCTGAGTTGTGTTGTTCATCCTCCTCAACACTTGGTATTGTCAGTCTGTTTTTTTTTTTTTTTTTTTTTTTTTGGAACTGGAGGTCAAATCCAGGGCTTTGCAAATGTGAGCCAGGTGCTTTGCCACTGAGTTACATCCCAGCCTGGTCAGTCTTTTTGATTTTAGCCATTCTTGTGAGTATATAGTGTCTCACTATGGTTTTAATTTGCATTTCCCTGGTGAGTAATAATTTTCAGCACCTTTCATGTGTTCATTGACTATTTGGATCTTTTCTTTTACAGAGTGGCCATTCAAGTCTTTGGCCTGCTTCCTTCTTTTTCTGTGCAGTCAGTCCCTCATAGCCACAGGTTCCTTCTCCACAGATTAAACAACCACAGATTGAAAAATATTCAGGAAAAAAATTTCTTCTATAGTAAACATTTTTGGAGTCCTTATTCCATAAACAATGCAGTGTATAACTATTTACATAGCATTTGCATCATATTAGGCATTATCAGAAATCCAGAGATGATTTAAAGTGTGTGGAAGGGTGTGTTTAGGTTGCTGAAGTCATATGTGAACACTACAAAATCTTATATAAGCACCAGCAGATTTTGGCATCCTGAGGGGTCCTGGAACCAATTTCCTGATGATACAGAGGGGTGACTGTACTATTGAAAAGTTCTGTATGTATTCTAGGTATTAGTTCTTCTTTGTGTGTGTGTGTACGTGTGTGTGTGCTACAGTTTAGATCTTGAATGTTCTCCCAAAAGCACATGTGTTGAAGACTTGGTATCCACCCCACAGAGCAACTAGGAGAAGTGGAACCATTAGGAGGTAGGGCCTAGTGGAAAGAAGTTAGGTTATTGGGGGAATGCTCTTGAAGGGGATATTGGGATCCTGGCACCTTCTCTTCTCTTTGTTTCCTAGCTCCCATGAGGTGAACATCCTCCTCCACCATGTGCTTCCACCATGAAGTACTGTGCCATAGGCCGAAAGCAGCAGGGCCAAATGACCATAATCCCTGAAACCATAAGCCAAAACAAACCTTTCCTCCTTTTAAGTTGATTACCTCAGGCATTTTATCACAGTGACAGAAAGCTGACTAACACAACATGTGTATATAATGTTTTCTTTCAGGCTTGTGGCTTGCCTTTTCACTTTTGTAATGGATTTTTCAATGAGGGAAACTATCTAATTTTGGAGTTAGAGAATATCATACTAAATGAAAGAAGCTAAACCCCAAAAACCAAAGGTCAAATATTTTCTCCGATATGTGGAAATTAATTCACAATAAAGAGCAGGTGGATAGGGAAGAATAGAGTTACTTTATATTAGGTAGAGGGGAGTGAAGGGAGGGGAAGGGGAATGGGAGAAGGAATGAAAGTAGAGTAAAACAGACATTATTACCTCATCTTCATGTATGACTGCATGACTGATGTGATTCTGCAATATGTGTAACCAGAAAAATGAGAGATTACACTCTATTTATGTATGATCTATCAAAATGTATAAATGCATTCTACTGTCATGTACAACTAATTAGAACAAATAAAATGAAAAAAATTTTTAAAAAGAAAATATCTATTTTGATGAAGTCCACTTTTTCCTTCATGATCAGTGCCTAGGACATGTTTTAAAGATACTTGCCAACTTGGGGATTAGCTCAGTAGTAAAGTGCTTACCTAGCATGTTTGAGTCCCCAGGTTCAATCCCCAGTACCACACATACACATGCACATACACACATACATACACATGAAATTGCCTTCCCTTTACATTTAAATACATGACCTATCTTGAATTTATTTCTATATGGTGTGTATGCTGTGATGTGGGACTAGTGGAGTCTCAAGTACTTTTTTTTCTTTTCCTTACAGATAATTAGTTGCTCCAACATTACTTACTGAAAAATGCAAAGCAAAACAAAATATTTTCTTTCACATTGAGTTTTATCAATGCTTTTGTTAAAAATTAACTGTGTAAGTATAGGTCTGGGTACCATTAATTCTCTTCTCTTTCCCCTGCCAGGGCCTGAGAAGCCAAGAGAAAGGGGGAAAAAGAAGCAAATTTCAGGAAACCTAGACCCAGAATAAGGCATGTGGAAGGAAATTTCATATAGTTGCTACATTTGTCCTTCCCTGGCACCCAAGAATAACATCGCCATTGTGGATATAGTTCTTTTATGAGTGAAGGCATTAAGTTCCAGGCTTGTAAGCGGGTGTAGATTTGGGACTGCTGAAGACAGAGTTGCAAGGCTGTCAGATTTCTATCTTCCCACTTCCCTCAGGTGTCACCAAGCTCATCTATTAACAGTGATGCTTAGGAAAGAATCTGCAAGTGTTTCACAACATGGCACGAATGAAAAATCTCATGGATATTTATATTTTGACTGGAGTAAGTGCTTTGCAGTGAAGAAATACAATGGTGAAAATTTGGCATGAGGTGAGTAAATATGATTTGGGAAGCAAGTTTGTATTAATTGCTCTGAGTAGGTGATCACCTCACCTTTTTTTTTTCATGTAGAGTAGGTGTTTCCTTGATTCAAAAACTTGTTCTGACTTTGTTAAACCACAGGCATCTAATTCTACTTTCACATACTCCAAGGAGCCGCCTCTATTCATTTCCACATTCTAAAGTTGGCAAATATGTCAATTTAGAAGTTTTTGAACAAGGGAGGAGGTAGTTTTATAATGTGGGAAAACAATGTTGGATTAAAGAGTTCTAGAGAAGTTCTGAGAAGATTTGAAAGTTTAACAAAAAATATATTCAATTATTCCCAGATATTTCTATTTATTACATTTTCTCTTGATTACCCTGTTCAAACATACAATTTAGAAATTGGTATGTACATTAAATCTTGTTAAAAGATTCTCCTTCACTGAGCTCATAGTTATTTTTCTTAAAATATAATATACCCATGAACTTATATCTCTTAACCAACCACATCTTAATGAGTTCATGGCATTTAGTCACTTGGAATTTCTTGGACAGTCTTTTGACTTTTATGACCATGGGAAATTCTTGAAACTGCAAGAAAAACCTTTCCATTGTAGAAAATAGCAAAGATCATAGTCAAGGCAAGACAAAGAAAAAAAATTTTCTGACTGCAAAGGACTCTGGGTTTTGTTAGGGTTGCCAGTAATGGGCAGGGAGTGAGACTCCAAAGAACTCCCCCAAAGTGAGTTAAGAGTCTCTGTGGGGCTGGGGTCATAGTACAGCGCTTGCCTAGCATGTGTGAGGCACTGGGTTTGATCCTCAGCACCACATGAAAATAAATAAATAAAATAAAGGTATTGTGTCCATTTATGACTAAAAAAATAATAATAATTAAAAAAGAGTCTCTGTAAACTAGAGGTTAGGACCTTGCAGTGAGTTTGGGGTGGAGATGTACTAGCGGGAGGAAGGCTGGGATGAGGATGTCAGGAGGTCAGGAGGTCATTTATCTCACAAGGTGTGAGACTTGGCTAAATTCAGTGAGGCATAAGTAAAGGTGCTGAGACCAAAAATAAGGCTGACAGTTAAAGCCAAGAAGTCTTGGGGCTGTGTCCCAGACAAGGGATGGGTCCCAAAAGGGAAGGGAACGGAAACATAGTTGGGAAATATGTAGAAGTAAGGTATCAAACACATTTTTCAAGAGTAAAAATTCCAATGACCCGTAACTTTTCTTCCTTTGAAGTATGAAAGCTGTAAGAATCAAAATGAAGTCACTCTTGGCAAACCCTAAACAAAGAAATACACAAAGCTGTGAGGCTATGAAGGAAGGGATCTTGTGCCTATGCCCAATAAAAAGAATTATTCACCAAAGACTTTGCCAGAACCACAACCTTGCACAAAGGCCACTGCAACCTCACCCAGAAATACTTCTGCAGGGAGGTCTGTCCAACAACTGCCTGTCTAACCCTGACTGACACCACCCTTGATATTGATCCTTATAGCCAAGGATTATTGTTTCAAAATAACTTATACAATCCTCTCCATTTTGCCTTTTAAAACACCCTCTTGCCCAAACCTCCTTGGATACACTTGAAGTTTACTATGACATTCCCACAGCAAAACTACTACCTTTTTAACCTTTGGAGAATCTCTGTTTGTTATTTAGTTGGCATGAGCGTAGCAGCAATTATTTTCCTTCTCCTCTCCACAGGACAAAGGAACCTGTGGTTATTAACAATGCCACTGGCTTTGGGGCGCTCTGAAAATAAGGCAGAGGTGCTTCTATGAGCTCAGGAGCCATTCAGACAGCTCAGTAGCCTGATCTGTGAACTGAGTTGTGTTTTTGCTCTTCAAGGGAAGATGGAAGGAGTCTACCCAGTCAGGATACTCATCAAGCAACCTGACAATACAGAAACTGACAGAGTCAATTTTTATGACTAATAAAAAAAGCCAGGGTGGAGTAAAGTAATATTATGCAACATTGTTGCTCCTGTTCCTAAGAAGAAAATTCTGCCAGACACACACAGTGTGTCATAGGCACCGCCCAGCATGGTTTTGTGTCAGCTTACGCCCTAGGAGGAATGGGCCAAACACTATGTGTGAACATAGGGTGAAATCTCTCTCAAGGCTGCTTCTTTTTTTTTTTTTTTTGGTGGTTGTGGGGGTGGGTACCAGGGATTGAACTCAGAAGCACTCAACCACTGAGCCACATCCCCAGCCCTATTTTGTATTTTAGTTAGAGACAGGGTCTCACTGAGTTGCTGAGCACCTGACTTTTGCTGAGGCTGCCTTTGAACTTGCGATCCTCCTTGCTCAGCCTCCCGAGTCACTGGGATTACAGGTGTGCGCCCTCATGCCCTCATTTATCAAGTCTTCTTGATAAATGTTCATTTATGAGTTTGGTTTTGACATGGATCAAGTATATTGCTGGGTGAACTTAGAAGTGCTCTGTTAATGTGGTCTGGGGACTACCTGCACCAGAAATATCTGGGACTCTAGTTCAGTGAACAGTCCTGAACCCCATCCCAGGTTTATTAAATTATTTCTTAAGAGTAGGCTCTAGAATCTGCATTTCAAAAAAAAAAAAAAAAAAAAAAAAACAACAACAACAAAAAACAAAAAGCCTCCTCTTGGTGATTCTTATGTGCATTAAATTTGGAAGCCCGTAGCTTGAAATGTTCGTGTCCTAAGCTTATAGAGGCAGCAGAGAGGTGAGAAGGTAGAAACCTGGAAGACCAGTCTATTGAGAGGTGGAAGCCATTTCTACAAGGAGAAAACATATGAAAGAAGTCCATGGGAAGTGCTGAAGCAGATGTTGGCAATATGTTCTATTCGTGCTGCGGCAGACGAGAGTAGATTCTGGGTTTATGCTGTGGTACATCCAGCACATATGTACCATTAGTGCGCTGGTCACTGAAGTGTTTGTCCTAGCCCAATGCCCTGCTCCCAATCCTAGCTGAGGATTCTGTAGGCAGGTGGAGCTGTGTAATCAACAGGGGACAGACGGTGGCAACAGGACCATCACTTTTGTCAATCAAAATCCAAGCTATCCCCCATAAATATGTACAATTATTATATGTCAATTAAAAGAAAATAAATTACATTTTTAAAGATGCAAGTTAGTCAATATTTCTCCACAACCTATAGAGTGCTATTACCTTCTGTGTTGTTTCTATTTTAACCTTCTGATCTTCCTTTGTCTCTACACTGACCCAACCACCTGGGGAGGAGTGAAGACAGAATTAAATTTTATAACTTCTCTCATTTCGTATCCATTGTTCTTTGGAAATATTGCATTGCTATAGAAGGCCTTCTAAAGACTGGTGTAGAGTATTAACAACTCAGACCTTACACTGCAAGGAATAAAGGAAGTCTTGGCATAACACTTCTGAGAAGCTGGAAGCCTCCAACTTGAAATCAATCTCACAGAAACCCAGGGGCAATATTGCCAGGAATTGCTCAAACTTGCCAACAGCTGAGATTTCACAAGGCCTTTTGAATTCACCCTTCTTTGCTGTTGTCACAGGTACCATTCCCTCATCACCCCCTGACTGGCTTATTGCTCATGCCTCTAAGCTGGGCCCCATCTTTCTAGTTCCTCCTGAAAGTCAAACTCATTCTCATACACTTAAAAAAAAAGATGTTGCCTTATATCTTGGGAACTTCCTGCCATCTATCAAATCCATTCTAAATTCTAAGAATAGCACTCAAGCATTTAAGGGTCGTCCTCTCAGATTCGCTTTTACTTCCATCCCCTTACTCATACAATGCCCCTCAGCAGGAAAGTCACTCTTCTTTCTCTCCATCAATCTACATCTAGTCCTGCTTTCAAAAATCATACCACCCAGAGCCTTTTCTGGTTCCCCTCAGCTCTTGGTTTGCACTACCTAGTCCTGGTACTCATGTTACATGTATGCTTTCTGTTTATCTTCTCACGATCTGATTGCAATCTCCTCCTTGGCAGAGACTGTTGTCTTAGCTGTGAACTATCATATCTGCTAGCTTATCAAGCATGTTGTATTGTATCTCCTAAATTATCAAACACAACAGCTGCTCAAACAATATATGAGCAAGTTCCTAGACCTCACAACTTTCTTTTTTTTTTTCTCTTAAATTCATTGTACACAAATGGGGTACAACTTTCATTTCTTTAGCTGTACACGATTTGGAGTCACGTTTGTGTAATCAAACATGTACACAGGGTAATGATGTTTGTCTCATTAGACCTCACGGCTTTCATACGGGAGAAAGTGACAGCTACCCCATTTAGACTTCTGGAGTCCTTGGAAGGCCACTGGGGGAGCATGTCAAGGTCAAGTTTTCCATTTTACAGTTGAAGAAATGGAATCAGTTGAGGTTCACAGTGCTTGTTAATTAAAAGACTGAAAACTGGACTTAGCTACAAGTTTAAATGGTCTTTTCTTAAAAATACAAAATAAAGGAAACACACTGGGTAGCCAGGAGTTCAAGGCTATGTTCCCTGAAGAACATCTGGACTCCAGGCTCTCTGCATGCTGGCCAAGGGCTGGTGTAGATGCTTTGGCAGTTCCATCTAGTCATCCTTAAGGGAGGTGTTAGTTACCCGTCTACTATTGCGAATTTAAGCCTACAGCCGGGTAGTATGATCCAAGCCAGTTCAGTTACAGGGCTGCTAGGTTGCACAACTCCAGGGCATTATTTGCATTGTATTAAAAAATGGATCTCAAGATTGTTGGATGTCTTTCCGAAGGAAACTTAGTTGTTTTTTGAGTAAAAGAGATGTGAAAAAGCAAGAAGAGCCTGTGTTTAGCATTCACGAGGCCCTGGCTTTAATTCTCAGTACACACAGAGAGAAAGAGAACTTTTATGTGATAGATTTAAATCCATCACTCTTCTTAAGAAAGGGCTTGCTGCAGGTGAATAGCACAGTAGTTAACAGCACGGGTTTTGGAGTTGAAGATGGCTGAGTTCAAGGTTCTGTGTGACCATGAAACCCTGGGCAAGTTATTTCACCTTTCACAGCACTGGTTTCCTGGTCTGTAAAATGGAAATAAAAATATCTACAGAGTTGTGAAAATTATGTGAAAAATGTACATATTGATTCATAAAATGTACATATGGTGGCATATATATATATATTTGCAGAAATTGACAGTAGTCATATTTTCATTTCTAGATACTTTGAAACTGTAGCAGCCATTCTCACATTTTGTATCCTCAGTGCATCTTGAAGGATCTAGAAATGCAAAGAAAACTGGAGTAAGATAGGATGGAGGAATGTATTTGAAATTTTGAATTAATTTGAAAATTTGAAATTGATGAGATAAAAAATGTCTCCTTATAACAAAACCAGCTTAAAATCTATCTAAGTACTTTTTCCTTCTTTAATAGGAAATGTGCTCTTTAGAGGCCATGTTGGCACTCTCTCTGTTGCAGGGTCTTCTTCTGAAGGACTCCTCATCTCCCCACACTTCTTATTGTCCTCCTTCCACGTCCTAAGTCACACATTCTCCACTCTTCCCTCTAGTCATCACCAGCTCTTGTCAGTTACATCAGCTCCATCCCCTTCTCTTTTTTTTCAGTATTTATATGTTTATATTTTATTTGATTTTTCAAGGTAATTTTGATCATAAGTTATAGTGCCATTATATTTTCAAAAAATGAGGAAATTGAGGTGGAGAAGGTTTAAGAATCATTTCTGGATAAGCCAGATAATTGGGCAACATTCATGTATCCAAACCAATGGTATTAAAAAAAAAAAGTCAGCGGAAGCTAAAGAAAATAAGTAAATATTTACTTTTTGTAAATACCAGGTTGGTCTCATTTGACTTTCATGTGTGGTGTGTAACAGGAAGTGGAACAATTTACTTTGTGTTAAAGACTATTATATAACCTTAAAGAATTAAGCACTTCCTCCCCCAAATGTGTCAAGTTAGGGATAGTGCAGAGAAATAAGCAACTAGACACAAGTCATCACTGGGAAAGAAATTCTGGAAACTGGTAAAGCCTTTCCATCTTTTTTAGATGAGATATTGAAAAAGTAGCTCCATCCCCTTCTTTCAGTCTGTCCTGCACGTTCAGGCTAGAGTTCTCTCTCCCTTGAATAAAAACAAGAGCTTCCCCTGGTCTCCCCCTTCAGCCACACCCCTCCCCATTTCATTCTTCACACAACAGCCAAATATTCCTTCTAAAAAGCAAATCCAATCATATCATTTCCTAAATTAAAATGCTTCAATAGCTTTCCATTATCCTTGGGATATAGTTCTCACTCTTTAATGCAGCCACAAACCCCTTCTGATTTGGCTCCTGTCAAGTTCTTCTGGGGTCTTTCCTCTTGCCTCTTGCTCATGCTAGAGATTCCCTGTGCTTCCATTTGCCTGGTGGGTGCTTCCTTATCTTCAGGCCTATTACTGGCTGAATTGTGTCCCCCAAAGTCCTCACCCCGAGTGCCTCAGGATGTGACTGTATTTGGAGGCAGGATCTTTAAAGAGGCAATTAAATTGAAATGAGACCATTAGGGTGGACCTTAATCCAACAGGACTGACGTCCACATAAGAAGAGGGAATCAGGGCACTCATACACAGGGGGAGACCATGTGAAGACACAGGGGATAGACGGGGTGACCAGCCAAGGAGAGGCTGCAGAAGAAACCAACCCTGCAACACCTTGATCTCTGGCTGCCAGCCTCCAGAATTGTCAGAAAGTAAGTTTCTGCTGTTTAAGCCACCCAGTCTGTGGTACTTTGTTGTGGCAGCTTTAGTAGACTAGTGCATAGTCTGAGTGGGATGTCATTTCCCTTGGGGCACGTCCCACATGCCCCAATGTCTGTGTGTTTCTGTGGCATATGCCGGTAGCACTTTGTAATTGTAATTGCTTATTATAGCTTTTACCACAGTGTGTTGGAATTGTTATTTTGCTTTTCTCAATTTTTGGTTGTTTATTTTTCAAGTTTTTTCCCCTCTTATCTCTATTAACAGCACAGTTAAATCTCATTAATTATTGTCACAGGAGAGACTGTGTCTGTTTTGTTCACCGTATCATCCGCAGTGCACAGCATGGTGTCTCACGTCTCCCAGGAAACCCATAGAGATGAATGAATCAATGGACGAATTGAGGGTGGTCAAAATCCTAAAGGTTAAATTAAGGTTAAGCAAAAGTCAGCTAAACTTAGGAACCCAGGGTGTTTTTCCGAAGTTCCGGTTAAGAAAAAAAAAAAAAAAAAAACAGCCAGGTTACAATTATAAATTGCAGAAGCAACCCCCTTTGCTATTCTGGTTACATGGCAACTCCCCCACCCCGCCCCAACCAACAGAAGATAGTAACACTGGATGGGCACAAACCAATTTATAACTCCAAGTGGAGCTAAAGAAAGCTGACTACAACATCTGAAGATAAGGTGGTTCTAAGTAAAATCAAGCCCAAATTCAGCAATAACAGGAGAATTTTTAAGTCTCACATTCCTAATTCTTGACCAGTTATGCCTGGGACCAGAACCACTTTCTTTTCTTTTCTTTTCTTTTTTTTAAATACTGAGTTTATTTAAAGAATAGTAAATGCAAATGGCTTTTAATCATGTTTAAAAGTGCTAACAATCTGAATGAAAGATATACAAATTAAAACTATGCCAGTTGGACACATCAAGATGAAAATACCTGATAATGTGTTGTACTAATAAATGGGGAGGGCAACCAGGGAGGATTATATATTGATACAAGTTCTCTGGAGGACAATATAGCAATACCAATCCAGTGTTAATGTGTCATGTTCTTTTCACCTAGCAATTCCACTTCTATAAATTTAATTCCCTAAACTCATATATATACAAAAAGGTACATATAATTTTTTTATTTAAATTTTTTTAATTTTTACAGACTGCATTTTGACTCATTGTACACAAATGGGGTACAACTTTTCATTTCTATGGTTATACACGATATAGATTCACACCATTTATGGCATTATAAATATACATAGGGTAATACTGTCTGTCTCATTCTACTATTTTTCCTTCCTCCATCCCATTTTCCTGTACACCATCCAAAATTCCTTCATTCTTTTCTCCCACCCTCCACCTCCCCCCCCGCCCCTCGCCCACATTATGTATTGCCATCCACTTATCAGAGAAAACATTTGGCCTTTGGTGTTTTGGGCTTGGCCTATTTCACTTAGCATGATATTTTCCAACTTCATCCATTACCCAGCAAATGCCATAATTGTATTCTTCTTTATGGTTGAGTAATATTCCATTATGTATATATACCACCGTTTATTTATCCATTCATCAATTGAAGGGCATCTTAGTTGGTTCCATCATTTAGCTATTGAGAATTAGCAGCTATGAACACTGATGTGGCTGCATCACTGCAGTATGCTGATTTTAAGTTCTTTGGGCATAAACCGAGGAGTGTGATAGCTGGTCAAATGGTGGGTTCATTCCAAGTTTTCTGAGGAATCTCCCTACTGCTTTCCAGAGTGGCTGCACCATTTTGAACTCCGCCAGCAATGTATGAGTGTGCCTTTTTCCCTATATTCACATCAACACCTATTATTGCTTGTGTTCTTGATAATAGCCATTCTAATTGAAGTTAGATTAAATTTTAGGGAGTTTTTATTTGCATTTCTCTAATTACTAGAGACGATGAGCACTATTTCATGTATTTGTTGATCATCTGTATATCTTTTTCTTGGAAGTGTCTGCCTAGTTCCTTAGCCCATTTATTGATTGGGTTTTTTGTATTTTTGGTGTAAAGTTTTTAAAGTTCTTTATAAACTTTGGAGATTAGTGCTCTGTCTGAAGTGTGTATGGAAAAGACTTTCTTCCACTGTGTAGGCTCCCTTTTCAAATTATTGATTTTGTTTACTGAGAAAAAGTTTTTTAGGTTGAATCTATCCCATTTATTGAGTCTTTTATTTCTTGCACTATGGGGGTCTTGTTAAGGAAGTCTGGTTCCAAGCCAATGTGATGGAGATTTTGGCCTACTTTTTCTTCTATTTGGTGAAGGGTCTCAGAACTAATTCCTAGATCCTTGATCCATTTTGAGTTGAGTTTTGTACAGGGTGAGAGATAGGGGTTTAATTTCATTTTACTGCATATGGATTTCCAGTTTTGCCATCACCACTTGTTGAAAAGGCTATCTTTTCTCCATTGTAAGTTTTTGGCATCTTTGTCTAGTATGAGATAACTATACTTATGTGGGTATATCTCCATGTCTTCTATCCTGTACCATTGGTCCACCTGTCTATTTTGGTGCCAATACCATGCCATTTTTGTTACTATTGCTCTATAGTGAGTTTAGGTCTGGTATTGTGATACCTCCTGCATCACTCTTCCTGCCCAGGATTGGTTTGGCTATTCTGGGTCTTTTGTTCTTTCAGGTGAATATCATGATTGCTTTCTCTATTTCTATGAGAAATGTCATTGGGATTTTAATTGGAATTGCATTAAATCTGTATAGTGCTTTTGGAAGTATGGTCATTTTGATAATATTAATTCTGCCTATCCAAGAACATGGGAGATCTTTCCATCTTCTAAGGTCTTCTTCAATTTCTTTCTTTAATATTCTGTAGTTTTCATTGTAGAGATCTTTCATCTCTTTGGTTAGCTTGATTTCCAAGTATTTTATTTTTTTTTGAGGCTGTTGTGAATGGAGTTGTTTTCCTCATTTCCCTTTCAGATGTTTCATTGCTTATGAATAAAAATGCTTTAGATTTATGCATGTTGATTTTATATCCTGCTATTTTGATGAATTCATTTATTATGTATAGAAATTTTCCGGTGGAGTTTTTTGGATCCTCTAAATAGAGAATCATGTCATTGATACCGCCGTTTACTGGTGACGAGTTCTGCTTCTTCTAATGTTGAAGATTAAGCACTAGAGAAGCACGCCAAGGCAAGCATATTAAGCAGGTTTTATTTAAAGGTAATAATACAGACTTCTCCCGGCAGGAAGAAGGGGGCCATGGCTGATGTTCTAAAGTCCCAAGAAGTGAGCACACCCTGCATCTTTTATAGGTTAAAGTCTCTTTTGTTCTCCAGTTCTCTCCCCCCTTATCTCTCTCTCCTTTCTGCCTACATGACTAGGCCCGGTTTTGCATAAGTGAGAAGCCAAGGGCAGGGGGAGGGCCAAGGTGATTCAGGCAGGTAAGGGCCAGGGGGCATTAATTAGCAGCTCCTTGTTTGCAGTCCTTGATAAAGGCAGGTAAATTTGGTAATCAATGGGCTCCGGAGATCTTTGATATTCCATTCTTCCAGGGGCAGTCTCCAACTTCCAAAGGCAGATGGCTTCATGGCTTCATTTCCTCGAATTGACCCGATTTTCTATTTCTACACTAACTACCTGTCCTTAATTCTGGCTTCATTCCCCCCTTTAGCTATAGGAACTCCTAACTGCTTTAAGGAAAAGGGGGCGTCGGTCGTTCTGGCTGCTTCGAAGCTGAAAGGGGGCAGCGAGGGGTAAAGCAGTTTGGAGTTCCTTTTTAAAAATCGGGTCAATCGAGGGGTCCAAGGTAGAAGTCTGGTTGGGGAAGAGCAGGTTGTAAAGTCATCTGGGGGTGGGTGCTTCTATGATAGAAGAACAAAAAGACATGAGTACTGAAATGAGATTAGTACAAAGTAAATGTTGCAGCATCTGGAACATGCCACTGAGTATCATGAAAATGACAGAAGTCAATCTCTCACCAGGCGGTGGAAGAACTGAGAAATTGTTCCCATAACTAGGCCTAGCAAAGGCTGGAAAGGACAAGGCCTTTATTTGGGAACTTTAACATTGTCCAGGTTATCAGGAATGTAAACACAACATTTAACTCTTAATGTCATAGATGTCCCCAGAAAATATAGTTAAGCTACTTAATGCCATTTGATTCTTGTAAAATATCCCTTTATTGGTATAACCTGTGTTTAGTAGAGATCTCTATACTTCCGTTACTTAGGGCTAGATAATCATACGAGCAAACATAGATTAAGTCTACCTGTGTAGCTTAGGAAGGTCTGCAGACCTTAAACTGACTAAAAACTTCTGGCAGTTTCTCTTGAGAGTTTTCAGGCACATTTGCTGAAAGGATCTTTTATTTGTAGCTTCCAGTCTCTATTCTAGTGGGCTAATACAAGTGTACATCTTAAGTTACATTTAACTATTATTTCTTTTAAATGCCCAAGAATGGCTATATTTTGGTTTTAACTGTTTTGCTGGGTGTCTAAGATCAAGCTGGTCAAATTGACCTGGTTCCTGTCTTGTTAAAGAGTCAGCTGAGTTCCCACAGGGGCCACTTGTAGAGAACTTAAGAACAGCTTCTTAGCTCCACCAGTGCCATTGGTTAGGTAGGGTCTCCTTGATGAGGTGACTTCCTTTGGAAGCATTAAGGGATGTCTCCCTTTTTCCATGACCCTCCTCTGCAGCAGATGCACTGAGTGATTTTTTCATCCTCTAGTCTCAACAATCTCCTTGATCAGGAGGTTGTGTGACCCAGAGTTGCAGCACTCCTTAGAGAAGTCCTCTTATTCCCTGGGTTCAGGCTGACTGAGGGCAAAACTTCCAAATACTGGTCTATCTTGCCTTCTGTATTTAATTCCAATCTCTAAATTTGATCTTAGTCATCCAGCAAGCCAGTCTCGCCAGTCATAAAGTAAGAGTACTGGGCTTTAAATTCAATGTCCATTAACTTCGCAGTTATTTACCCTTTTATCTAACTGGAGTCTGCATTAGTACTGGAAGTTACTACTATCTGTTCTGGTATTTGTTACCACTATCTGTTAGGTGATGGCTTATTATCACAAGTTACCTAGGTTGCGTGTTCTTGAAGCAGCTACTTCTGCAAAACATTAACAGGTAACAGTTTTACAAAATGAAATTAGCAAGAGTAAAAATATATTCTGCTTGTATAATAGCTATCTTGAATTTTGACTGAGAACCACATTATATTTCCTATATGAGATCATAGTAATTTTACAACAAAAACCAATCTTTTGACTATAACTTTAAATAAGCTGAAGTCTGACTAACAAATAAATAAGCTGGAGTCACTCTAACATGCAGTAAGGTTGGAGGCAGAGCCTTATCTCAGGTAAGGCGTGGCTCTTTACAGATCTTAAGTGTTCTAATTCTGATGTTGATCTTTGCTTCCTCCTTAAATATCATGAAGTAGTCTACATATACTGTTTCCTCAGTCTATATAAACTTTATAATTAACACAATTTAACATTGTATGTAAAACATGAATCAAAGAAAGGCTGAGAGAGCTTTCAACTTTCCTTTCATATGTCAAAGTGGCAAAATGTTTTCATGTTTCAGAATATTAACCTTTAAACAAGTCAGGCTCTAACTTTTATTAATACATTTACATTTGAAATTCTTTTTCTCAGTGTAAAAAGTAACCAATTTTGCATATACCCTATTGATAACAGGTCCTATAATAGAACATTAAATGATAGAAATTAATCCCCAATAAAATTTACTCTTTATAAGCTTAAAATTACCATTACAGACAAGTTTAATCTGGAGAATAGCAGCTGGATAAATTCCCTGCTTTAAAACTTGTATACCTGAAAAATATGAACACATTTAATATACAACTAGTGACCATTTCACAATTACCTTGACACTTTTATCTTACAAATTTAGTTTTTAAAGAAAAATGTAGACTCTGTAACACAGTATAATACTCTAACAGTTGTTTAACCATAATTGTATAAACCCCAATTTTTAAGACTAATTGTTCTAAAGAAAAAAACTTAATAGACACAAAGAGTAAATTAGTGCTTCTAAGAAATCCTTGCCATTTAACCATGTCATTTTACCATATAGATTAAACTTTGGTTTATATCAGAACATTAGTATTTCACTTTAGGAAAAACCTTAAATAGCTTTAGCTGTTTCACATACATACAACCAACTTAGTTACACGCAAACTTGTTGAAACTTGCCCTTTACGTACACAGACTTTCTTAGCACTTACTTAGACCCTCATGTATTTCATCACACAAGCACTTTCTTACCCAGAAACTTTTCCTTTTTCCTTTTACTAAATATATTTCCATACCCAGAACCTTTTATTTTCTCTTTCCTATTCGTTGACCCCTTTTTGTTCACATTCTGAAACAACTCTTATGAAATTTCTGAATTTAGATAAATTGCTCTATTTTAATAAGATTAAATAGTTTGTTGTTTATAGTACTCTAATTGAAACACAGTTGAAACTTTTGGGACCCTTTGTATATAGAATTCCACTTGTTAGGACATAACTCTTAGTAACCTTGTTTTTAGTTTAGTGATGACACAAAGCAAGTTTAAACCCTTTTATTTACTAACCTATGAAAACACCAATAATGTTTGAGTATGATACCCCATGGAATTTAAGGAGTTAAGAGTACTTGATGTTATTTAACATTTAGCATTTTAACTTTGAAAATTAATCAGATGTCTCTACAAACACATTTGAATAATCCCATACATGTTAACTCTAATTCACTTATTCTGTAAAAACCAAGAAATCAGACAAGTGTCCTGAACAGTATTTGCTGTCTCTTTCCTGTTGAAGAAAAGTCTTAGAAACAATTGATATTAGACATTTTATTAACATCAATATTTTATTAGCTTGACCACCTAGAGACTTGCGAGTTATTTTCAAAGACATTTTACTTTCATTAGTTTACCCAATTTGAATTGAACCTTTAAATCACGTGAATTAAAAGTATTTGGATCCATTTTTAAATTTTAATTTTAGGAGCGCTCAGTTTTGATACAGACAACACCAGACAGCACGACATACAAATAACACAAAATCAAAGGCCTTGTAACTTTATAGGTGAATCTCCATTGCAATGTAACAGATGTTCAAAAACTCGAGTTGAATAAAAAGTAGAACTGATCAAAAAAATCATGAGCTCAAAAAAAACATAATTAAAAAAACAAGAGTCCTGGAAAAATGATACGGCCGTTAATTACTTTAGTAAAGCACCATAAAATTCACTTTTGCTGGAGTTTAGGTAAGGCTCTTTTTTACCTTTTTTTCCTTGGGTTTGAGACCGGTCTCCTACTGAGTCTTTGGGCTTCTTTTATTTACATTTCAATGTAAGCCTTGACTGAGATCTGGAAGGATCTAACAGGTTTTAACAGAAACCTTGTGCCTAGGGCATTTTAGTCCTTTCATTAGGACAGGTTGGATGTCAAAGAAAATTATGAGACCTTATTTTCCATTTCTTTTGAGAATGAAGCTACTTTGCTAAGTTCCTCACTGAGATATGCCATTGGTTATTGAGTTGCCTATGGCTGTCTATCCAGGATTTATTTTCCCCTTTTGTGACAAACAGGTTAAATCTTGCTTCATAGGTAAGTTGAGGACAGGAGCTTGAAGTAAGGCCCCTTCCTGGGGCAGAATATTGTCCTATGGTGGCTATTTCCTGTAGTATTGAACCTGTTGATGACATAATTAAGCTTTATTTTTTGAGATCTTATAATTCCTATTAGCTAAGAAGTTTAGGAGTTCTGCAATGGCCTTTTGATATTCCTCCTGGGTGGAGACACATAAAGGATGTCATTTACTTATTGGAGAACAATCACAGATGTTTTATCTCTGAATTTTGCTAAGTCCTTAGCTAAGGTTTGTCCGGAACAGGTGAGGGCCATCTAAATCCTAAGGCAATACTGTCTAGGTTAGTTGAGATACAGTATCTGGTTCCTCAAAGGCTAACAGAAATTGCCATTCAGAGTCTAGCATAAACAGGAAAAGCCATCTTTTAAATCTAACTTAGTAAACCAAGCAGCAGTTGGAATCCAAGATAAAAGTGTATGAATTAAGAACTACAGGGTGGGGGAAATTACTGCTTCATTATTCTAAGGTCTTGGACTAGGTAGTTTGCTTTTTAACTCCTAAAATGGGCAAATTGCATGGACTATTGCAAGGCATTAAAAGTTTCTATCAGTTTGAATGATCTTTAATAAGTCCTTTTTCTTGCCTATATGTTCCCTTTTCTTTCCTTTGATGTCTATTAAAAATGGAAGATGCAAGCTGGAGAAGATCATCTGAGGATTGATCAGGGCCACGTGCCAATTTTGAAATTTCCTCTAAATATTTGGGGCTGACTAAATGATACTTTAAAAGTAGGTGGCCCTTTATGGATTCAGGATTCAGAGTGGTGTGCTTTCTTATTGCTTTCCTAAGTCTCTCCATGAAAATAACAGTAATGGGGAGACTCTAGATGTCTAGACTAGTGAAGGCTAACTATGCGAACAAAGGGAACCTGGGCCTTTTCATACTAATCATCCCAGGCCTTAATTCTACAGTCTGAATTCCTAATGTCTGACCGGCAAGGGAAGGGGAGCATCCAGGAGGGAGTGGATGTGTGGGAGTGTTGTGCACTGTGCGGCCCATACGGAGGCAAAGGTAATTGGCGCTTTCCCTCAGTGCCACTCTCTACTGATCACCCTGGATACCCCTCAGGGCTGTCGGGAGGGGGAGTCTGGAGAAGGAACCTTTGGGGTCCACCCGAGACTAGCCCGGGCCGAGAACCCCGCAGTTGCTCCAATCCTTCCTCCACCTCCACGCATCCTGGGCAGATCAGGACTAGGGACACTGTGTACTTGCGGCAATTGCGCTCCGGGCCTGGACAGAAAAGTAGGAAACGGCTTCAGCACAGTCCAACATGCCTACAGAGCAGGGGATTGGAACTTGCCTGGGCCGGGAAACCTCTCACCCGAGTCTTAAGAATGGCGGCTGCACTAACTGCATTTAAGTAGCCGACGGGTGCCCATTTTGCCCTCCAAAAATAAAGATACAGAAAGAAAGATGCACCTCAAACAGATGTGGGGTGTGTGGAGAGAGAAGCTTACTTACCTTGGCGTAAATCTCGGTGGGACCTCCAAATCTGATACCGCCGTTTACTGGTGACGAGTTCTGCTTCTTCTAATGTTGAAGATTAAGCACTAGAGAAGCACGCCAAGGCAAGCATATTAAGCAGGTTTTATTTAAAGGTAATAATACAGACTTCTCCCGGCAGGAAGAAGGGGGCCATGGCTGATGTTCTAAAGTCCCAAGAAGTGAGCACACCCTGCATCTTTTATAGGTTAAAGTCTCTTTTGTTCTCCAGTTCTCTCCCCCCTTATCTCTCTCTCCTTCCTGCCTACATGACTAGGCCCGGTTTTGCATAAGTGAGAAGCCAAGGGCAGGGGGAGGGCCAAGGTGATTCAGGCAGGTAAGGGCCAGGGGGCATTAATTAGCAGCTCCTTGTTTGCAGTCCTTGATAAAGGCAGGTAAATTTGGTAATCAATGGGCTCCGGAGATCTTTGATATTCCATTCTTCCAGGGGCAGTCTCCAACTTCCAAAGGCAGATGGCTTCATGGCTTCATTTCCTCGAATTGACCCGATTTTCTATTTCTACACTAACTACCTGTCCTTAATTCTGGCTTCATCATCAGCAAATAGTGACAACTTGAGTTTTTCTTTTCCTGTTCGTATCCCTTTAATTTCTTTGGTCTGTCTAATTGCTCTGGCTAGTATTTCAAGGATGATGTTGAATAGAAGTGGTCAAAGAGGGCATCCCAGGCTTGTTCCAGTTTTTAAAGGGAATGTTTTCATTTTTTCCATTAAGAGTGATGTTGGCCATGGGCTTAGCATAAATAACCTTTACAATGTTGAGGTATGTTCCTACTATCCCTATTTTTTCTAGTGTTTTGAGCAAGAAGGGGTGTTGTATTTTGTCAAATGATTTCTCAGCATCTATTGAAATAATCATATGATTCTTAACCTTAAGTCTATTGATGTGATGAATTACATTTACTGATTTCCAGATGTTGAACTAACCTTGCAACTCCGGGATAAACCCCACTTGATCATGGTGCACTATCTTCTTAATGTTTTTGTATGCGATTTGCCAGAATTTTGTTAAAGACTTTTGCATCTATATTCGTGTGATATATCAGTCTAAATTCTCTTTCCTTGATGTGTCTTTGCCTGGTTTTGTTATCAGAGTGGTACTAGCTTCAAGAATGAGTTTGGAAGGGTTCCCTCCTTTTCTATTTCCTGGAATACTTCAAGGAGTATTGGAATGAGTTCTTTGAAGGTCTTGTAGAACTCGACTGAGAATCCGTCTGGTCCTGGGTAGCTTTTCTTGGTTGGTAGACTTTTAATGGCCTCTTCTATTTCATTGCTTGATATTGATCTGTTTAAATTGTGTATGTCCTCCTGGTTCAGTTTGGGAGGAGCATATGTCTCTAAAAATTTGTTGATGTCTTTGATCTTTTCTATTTTGTTGGAGTATAGATTTTCAAAGTAGATTCTCATTATGTTTTGTATTTCAGTGGTGTCTGTCTTGATATTTCCTTTTTCATCACAAATTTTAGTAATTTGAGTTTTCTCTTCTCCTTCTTGTTGTTAGTGTGGCTAAGGGTTTATCTATTTTGTTCACTTTTTCAAAGAACCAACATTTTGTTTTGTCGATTTTTTGAATTGTTTCTTTTGTTTCAATTTCATTGATTTCAGCTTTGATTTTCATTATTTCCTGTCTTCTACTACTTTTGGTGTTGTTCTGTTCTTCTTTTTTCTAGGGCTTTGAGTTGTAATGTTAGGTCATTTAGTTGTTGACTTTTTATTCTTTTCTTGAATGTGCTCCATGCAATGAATTTTCCTCTTAGTACTGCTTTCATAGTTTTCCAGAGATTTTGATATGTTGTATCATCATTCTCGTTTACCTCTAAGAATTTTTTTTATCTCCTCCCTGATATTTTCTGTTATACATGCTTCATTCAATAGCATATTACTTAGTCTCCAGGTGTTGGAGTACTTTCTGTTTCTTATTTTGTCATTGATTTCTAATTTCATCCCATTATGATCTGATAGAACACAAGGTAGTATCTCTATTTTTTTGCATTTACTAAGGGTTGCTTTGTGGCATAACATGTGGTCTATTTCGAGAAGGATCCATGTGCTGCTCAGAAGAAAGTGTATTCGCTTGTTCATGGATGGAATATTCTATATATGTCTGTTAAGTCTAAGTTATTGATTGTGTTATTGAGTTCTATGGTTTCTTTGTCTAGTTTTTGTTTGGAAGATCTATCTAGTGGTGACAGTGGTGCGTTAAAGTCACCCAGAATTATTGTGTTATGGTCTATTTGATTCCTGGAATTGAGAAGGATTTGTTGGATGTACAGGGATGCACCATTGTTTGGGGCATAAATATTTATGATCATTATGTCTTCCTGATTTATGGTTCCCTTAAGCAGTATGAAATGTCCTTCTTTATCCCTTCTGAATAACTTTGGTAGAAGTCCACTTTATCTGATATAAGGATGGAAATCCCTGCTTTTTTACTGAGTCCATGTGCATGGATGGTAGGTTTCTTCCCATCCTTTCACCTTTAGTCTGTGGATGTCTTTTTCTATGAGATGAGTCTCTTGCAGGCAGCATATTGTTGGGTCTTTCTTTTTAATCCATTCTGCCAGTCTATGTCTTTTGATTGATGAGTTTAGGCCATTAACATTCAGGGTTATTATTGAGATATGATTTGGATTCCCAGTCATTTGGCTTATTTTTGGTTTTTAAGTTGGCTTGGTTTCTCCTTTGAGTGGTTTTTCTCTAAGGTAGTTCCTCCCTTTGCTGACCTACATTGTTGTTTTTCATTTCCTCCTCATGGAATATTTTTCTGAGAATGTTCTGTAGTGCAGGCTTTCTTTCTATTTGTAAATTCTTTTAACTTTTGTTTATCATGGAAGGATTTTATTTTATCTTCAAATCTGAAGGTTAGTTTTGTTGGATATAGGATTCTTGATTGGCATCTGTTTTCTTTCAGAGCTTGAAATATGTTGTTCCAGGCCCTTCTAGCTTTTAGAGTCTGGGTTGAGAAGTCTGCTGCTATCCGTATTGGTCTCCCCCTATATGTAATCTGAGGCTTTTCTCTTGTGGCCTTCAAAATCCTATCTTTATTTTGAATGTTAGGCATTTTCATTATAATGTGCCTTGGTGTGGACCTGTTGTGATTTTGTGCATTTGGTGTTCTGTAAGCCTCTTGTATTTGATTTTCCATTTCATTCTTCAGGTTTGGGAAATTTTCTGATATTATTTCATTGAATAGGTTGTTTATTCCTTTGGTTTGTATCTCTGTGCCTTCCTCAATCCCAATAATTCTTAAATTTGGTCTTTTCATGATGTCCCATAGTTCTTGGAGGTTCTGTTCATGATTTCTTACCATCTTCTCTGTTTGGGCAACTTTATTTTCAAGATTAAATATTTTGTCTTCATTGTCTAAGGTTCTGTCTTCCAAGTGGTCTAGTCTTTTGGTGAAGCTTTCCATTGAGTTTTTTATTTGGTTTATTGTTTCCTTCATTTCAAGGATTTCCATTTGGTTTGTTTTTTGAGAATCTCTATCTCTTTGTTGAAATGATCTTTTGCTTCCTGCAGGTGCTCTTTCAGCTTATTGGTATTATCATTCATTGCCTGCATTTGCTCTCTTATCTCATCCTTTGCTTCGCGAATCATCTTAATCATGTATAATCTGAAGTCCTTTTCTGACATTTCTTCTAACATACTGTCATTGGATTCTATTAATATAGAATCTAGATTTGTTTGGATCATTTTCTCCCCTTGTTTTTTCATGTTGTTCATGTATCTTCCCCTCTAGCAGTGAAGATCTGGGGTATTGCAGATTTCCTCCTATAGGCTTATAGTGGCCCTATAGGTTTCCAAAACCCTTTCTTTAAGGGGAGATCAATATTAGCAGTGCCCATTTCTGACACTATGCAATCCTAGACCAAATAGCCCCTATGAGGACAATAACAAAATTGTCACAATAAACAGAATGAGTTTAAATATTATCTTCAGTAAAACAAACAGATTTGCAATAAGGTCTGCAATTTCCAATGGAGGACAAAGAAGATGCAGAGGGATGTAGAACGTGGCTGCTAATGGGATAAGAAAAGAATATACAGAAGTTCTAGATAATAGAAAGGGTGAGAGTGTAATCAAAAGAAATTGGATGTTAGCATGCAAAAAAGGGAGAAAGACACTCTGAGGGAACAGGTAAACAAAAGGAAAAGAGAGCAAGAAAAGTAAAGAAATAAAAACTTAAAAATTTTCAATAAGGAGTGAAAAGAAAATCTACAGTATAATAGTCATATAGTAATGAAACCTCCCAGTGTTTAGTAGCCTGATGCATGAGAGGTACCTGACAATGAGCTTCAGGTCTCTAACAGGCGTCTCAGGATGGGATTTGCCCCACCTAAAGATCAGAGCTACAGCTTCCAGGATTATACAAGATGGCTGCTCTGGCTTCCAAATGTGTTGGCAAATGGGGAGCTGCAGCTCAGGGTGTGGATGTGGTCAGCTGGAGGTCCTGGAGGCGGGATGCGGTTGGTCAGGCAGGGGTCCTGGAGGTCTGGTGTGTTTGGTGTGGTTGTGGGATCCTAGAGGCCGGGTGCAATCAGTCAGTCTGGGGTCCCAGTGATAGGGTGCAGTCAGTTGGTCTGAGGGTCCTGGTGGCAGGGAGCAGTCAGTTGATGTGAGGGCCCCAGAGGCAGGGAGTGATCGGTTGGGCTGAGGGATCCTGGAAATGGGGCTTGGTCAGTCCGGCCAGGGGTTCTATGGGGCCTGACTGTTGTCTCAAAATGGTGGCAGCCACGTGTAATCAAACCTGCAGGTACTGTGACAGTGAACTTCCAGGCAACAGCAGGCAGCTGGTGCTCCACTGGCGGTCAGTGATCAGTTTGCTGACTGTTGTTGGATGATCAGGAGGTGAACCTCGTGCGTTGGGTGATGGATAGGTGTAAGGCAGGCAATGGACAGGCGAGAGGCAGGGCAAATGGCGGATGATATATGCCTGACGGTGAGCAATCTGCACTCAGAAAAGGTGTCAATATGCTGGCAGACTGCAGGTGATCACAGCAGACAAATGGGGTAAACAGCAGGGGATCGATAAGCAGCAAAAACTGCCTCACCAAGAAACAGATATCCTCTGCTTGAAACCGGAGTTACGGAGCGACAAGGAATGCAGACTCCCTCTAGTCCGCCATCTTAGATCTCCCACATTTCAATCTTTATAAGACCCACCCCTCTGTTTCTTTTCCTTTTTCTTTTTTAGTTTTCACATATAAGAGAAAACAAATGACTCTTGATCTTCTGAGTTTGGTTTATTCCACTTATTATAATGTTCTCAAGTTCCATCTATTTCCATTCATTTTTCTTTATGACTGAATAAAACTTCACTCTGTATATATACCACATTTTCTTTATCCACCCATCTCTAAGAGATGCTGAGACTGGTTCCATAGTTTGGCTATTATGAAATGTGTTGCTACAAACACGGGTATGCATACTATAGTATGATGACTGTAATTCTTCAGGCTAAATACCAAGGAGTGGTATTGCTGGGTCATATGGTGGTTCCATGCCTAGTATTTTAAGGAACCTCTTTACTGATTTTCATGGAGTTTGTACTAATCTACAATCTCACCAACAGGGTAAAAGTGTTCCTTTTTCTCCACATCCTCTCCAGCATTTATTGCTGTTTGTATTCTTGTTGACTGCCATTCTGACTAATGTGAGATGAAATCTCCAAGTAGTTTTAATGATGCTGAACATTTTTTCATATATTTATTGACCATTCGTATTTGTTCTTTAGGGAAATTTCTGTTTAATTCATTTGCCCATTTATTAATTGGGTTATTTAGGCTTTTTGTTTTGTTTTGTTTTGTTTTGTTTGTTAGTTTTTTGTGTTCTTCATATACTCTAGGTGTTAATCCTCTGTCAAAAGAGTAGCTAGCAAAGATTTTTATCCCATTCTGTAGGTTCTCTTTTCATGTTCCTAATTGTTTCCTTTGTTACAAAGAATCTCTTTTAATAAAATGCCATTCCATATAATAACTCTTCGCATTATTTCCTAAGCTTTAGGGATCCTATTAGAAATTAATTGCCTGTGCCTATATGTTGGAGTTTTGACCCTACATTTTCTTCTAGAAGTTGCATAGTTACTGGTCTAATTCCTAGGTTTTGATTCATTTTGAGTTGATTTTTGTGGCGGGTGAGAGATAAGGGTCTTAGTATCATACTTCTACATATGAACAACCAATTTTCTCAGCATCATTTGTTAAAAAGTCTTTTCTCCAATGTATGTTTTTGGCACCTTTGTCCAGGATCCAATGACTATAGAAGTGTGGGTTTGTCTCTGAGTCTTCTATTCTGTATCACTGGTCAATGTATCTGTTTTTATGGCAGTACTGTGTAGTTTTTGTTACTACATCTCAGTAGTGTAATTTGAGGTCAGATATTGTGATGTCTTCAGCATTGCTTTTTCGACTGAGAATTGTTTTGGTTACTCTTTGTCTTTTATTCTTCCAAGTGAATTTTAGAACTGTTCTTCTAGTTCTGTGAAGAATGTCATTTGTATGTTGATGGGGATTGTACTGAATCTGTATATGGGGTATTTTTTAGCTCCTTGGTTAGATTTATTCCTTGTTTGTTGTTCTTATTGTTTTTAGGCCATCTTTTTTTAACATATAAACATTTAATAATTAGAAAATATATTGACATCATTTATATAGGGCATTTATGAGCAAAGAAAAACTAAGCACTGTCTATGGAGAAAAGGAAGTCACTCTAGCAGGAAATCTCTACCAACACAAACTAAATTTTCCTCCCACTCTTTTCCATCTTTTTTCATTTTTTCATACATGTATATAGGGTAATAATGTCTCTCATTCTACCATCCTTCCCATCCCCACTGACCCCACCCCTTTTCTCACTCCCCTTTGCATAATCCAAAGTTCCTTCATTCTTCCCTGCCCACCCCTAACTATGGATCAGCATCTGCTTATCAGAGAAAACATTCAACCTTTGGTTTTTGGGGATTGGCTTATCTCACTTAGCATGATATTCTCTAGTTCCATCCATTTACCTGCAAATGCCATAATTTCATTCTTCTTTAAGGCTGCATTATATTCCATTGTGTATATGTACTACATTTTGTTTATCCATTCATCTGTTGAAGGGCATCTAGGTTGGTTCCATAGTTTAGCGATTGTGAATTGAACTGCTATAAACATTGATGTGACTGTGTCACTGTAATATGTTGATTTTAAGTCCTTTGGGTATAAACTGAGGAGTGGGATAGTTGGGTCAAATGGTGGTTCCATTCCAAGTTTCTTAGGAATCTCCATACTGCTTTCCAAAGAGGTTGCACCAATCTGCAGTTCCACCAACAATGTAAGAGTGTACATTTTCCCCCACATCCTTGCCAACACTTATTATTGCTTGTATTCTTGATAATTGCCAGTCTGATTGGAGTGAGATGAAATCTTAGAATAGTTTTGATTTGCATTTCTCTAATTGCTATAGATGTTGAACACTTTTTCATATATTTTCTGACCATTCGTATTTATTCTTCTATGAAGTGTCTGTTCAGTTCCTTAGCCCATTTATTGATTGGGTTATTTGGGGAGTTTTTTGGTGTTAAGTTTTTTGAGTTCTTTATATATCCTGGAGGTTAGAGCTCTATCTGAGGTGCATGTGGTAAAAAATTTTTCCCATTCTGTAGGCTCTCTTCATGTTATGGATTGTTTCCTTTGTTGAGAAGAATCTTTTTAGTTTGAATCCATCCCATTTATTGATTCTTAATTTTACTTCTTGCACTTTAGGAGTTAGGCTTTCACAAGCGGATTGTTTTCCTGATTTCTTTCTCAGAGAATTCATTGTTGGTATATAGAAAAGCTACTGATTTTTGTATGTTGATTTTGTAACCTCTACTTCACTGAATTTGTTTATTAGCTCTAGCAGTCTTCCGATGGAGTTTTTTGGATCTTCTAAATATAGGACCACATCATCTGCAAAGAGTGATAATTTGACTTCTTCCTTTCCTATTTTTATCCATTCTGTTTCTTTCTCTTGCCTAATTGCTCTGCCTAGAACTTCTAGCACTATAGTAAATAAGAGTGATGAAAGTGGACATCTTTGTCTTTACCTGATTTTAAAGGAAATGCTTTTAGTTTTTCTCATTTACTCTGAGGTTGGCTTTGGATTTTTCATATATAGCCTTTATGATATTGAGGTAAATTCCTTCTTTCTCTAATTTCTTCAGTGTTTTTATCATGAATGGTGCTTAATTTTGTAAAGGCCTTCTCTGCATTTATTGAGATTACTAAGTGATTTTTATCCTTAATTCTATTTGTGTGATGAATTATATTTATTGATTTGCATATGTTAAACCATCCTTGCATTCTGAGATAAAATCAGTTTGGTTATGATGTACAATCTTCTTAATATGTTGTTGAATATGATTTGTTAATATTTTTAAAGAATTTTTGTATCTAAGTTCATCAGGGATATTGGTCTATAGTTTTCTTTCCTTGATGTGTCCTTATTTGGTTTTGATATGAATATAATACTGGCTTCACAGAATGAATTTAGAAGTGTTCCATCCCTTTCTGTTTCACAGAATAATTTGAGTAGTATTGGCATTCATTCTTCTTTAAAGGTCTGGTAAGATTCAGCTGAGAATCCATCTGGTCTAGGACTTTTCTTTGTTGAAAGATTTTTATTACTGCTTCTATCTCATTGCTAATTATTATCTATTTAGGTTTTCCATGTCCTCTTGATTCAATTTTGTCATGTCATTTGTGCCTAGAAATGTATCCATTTCTTTTAGATTTCCAGTTTATTGGAGTATAAGTTTTCAAAACAGTCCCTAATGATCTTCTGGATTTCTGTGATATCCGTGGTAATTTCTCCTTTTTTATCTCTAGTTTTAATTTGAGTCTTCTCTCTTTTTCTTTTGGTTAGTTTGGCTAAGAGCTTATCAGTCTTGTTTATCTTTTCAAGGAATCTACTCTTAGTTTTATTGATTCTTTGCATTGCTTTCATATTTTCAATTTGATTGATCTTAATTTTTTCCTTCCTTGTTTAACTCTGATCTTAATTATTTTTTTCCTTCTACTGGTTTGGGAATTGATCTGTTGTTTTTTTATTTCACCCCAAGAGCCTTGAGATGCATCATTAGTTTATTTATTTGGAATCTTTCTGCTTTTGTTATGCAGGCACTTAGAGCAATAAGCTTTCCTCTTATAACTACCTTTATAGTGTCCCAAATGTTCTGGTATATTATGTCACTATTATTATTTGTTTTTTATTTTCCTCTGTGAAGTGTCTGGCAGGACTTGATAGGACACTATTCTCATTTGAGTCCAAACTTTTTGAAAATTTCTCCCTGATTTCTTCTATCATCCATCATTAGGGAAAACTGCATTGTTCAATCTCTATGTGTTTGTATAGTTTCTATAGGATTTTCTTGTGTTGATTTCTAATTTCATTCCATCATGATCTGATAAGATGCAAGGAATTATATAAATTTTTTTGTATTTGTTAAGTGTTACTTTGTGACCTAAAATATGATCTATTTTGGAAAAGGTTCCTGAGTCACTGAGAAAAAAAGTATATTCAGTTATTGTTAAGTGAACTAGTCGAAAGATGTACATTCAGTTCAGTAGATTTATAATATTTTTCAGGTCCAGAGAGTCTTTGCTGAGTTTATGGCTGGGTGAGAGAGATGTGTTGCAATAACTCATTATTATTGTACTGGGGCCTGTCTGAGGCTTCAATATATGATTACTTGTGCCCACATTTGGGGCATAAATATTTATTACTGTTATATCTTCTTGTTGGATTATTCCACTTACCAGTAGAAAGTGATCTTCTTTGTCTCTTCTGATTAATTTTAGTTTGGAAATCTGCTTTATCGGATATGAGAGTAGTTACTCCTGCTAGTTTTCAGGCTCCTTTCACGTGGTATATCAATTTTCATCCATTCACTTTCAGCCTATGGCTAAATTTACCTGTAAATTGTAATTTACAGTAATTGTAAGGTGAGTCTTACCTTACAAGAGTTGTTTACTCTTGTAAACAACCTATAACTGAATCTTGTTTTTTTGTTTTGTTTTTCTTTTTTCTTTCTTTCTTTCTTTCTTTCTTCTTTCTTTCTTTCTTTCTTTCTTTCTTTCTTTCTTTCTTTCTTTCTCTCTTTCTTTCTTTTTTTTTGTGGTGCCAGGAATTGAACCCAGGGCCTTGTGCATCAAAGCAAGCACTCTACCAACTGAGCTATTCCCCAGTCCCTGGATCTTGTATTTAATTCATTCTGCCAGTTTATGTCCTTTAATTGAAGGGTTGGGACAATTTACATTCAATGTTATTATAAAGAGATGATTAGTAGTTTCTGCCATTTTGATTTATTTGTAATGTTTTGTTTGACCCTATTTCGCATTTGCTTAGCTACTCTTTAAATGAAATTTGTTCATTTGTGAGCACTGGGTTTTTTTATTTCTTCTGTATGGATTATTTCTGTAAGTAAGTTCTGAAGTACCAGCTTAGTGGTGAGAAATTCTTTTAGCTTCTGTTTATTTTAGAAGATTTTTATTTCCTTTTAAATTTTGAAGGACAGCTTTACTGGATATAGGAATCTTGGTTGGCAGTTATTTTCTTTCAGGACTTGGAATGCATTATTGCAAGCCCTCTTGGCTTTTAGAGTTTGTTCTGAGAAATTGGTAATAATTCTGATTGATTTGTTTCTAAATGTGACCTGAACATCTTGAGGCTTTTAAAATTCTGTCCTTATTCTTTACATTAGGTTTTTTAATTATAATGTGTCTTGAAGAGGTTCTTTTTTTCATCTTGTCTGTTTGGGGTTTTGAATGATTCCTATATCTGCATGTCCATCTTATTCCTCAAGGTTTGAAATTTTTTTGTTATTATTTTCCTGGAGAGGATATCCATTTAATTATCCTATATTTCTCAACCCTCCTCAATTCCAATGATTCTCAAATTTGGTCTCTTAATGTTGTTCCAGAGTGCTTGTATATTCTGATCAAGGTTACTTATTTTCTTTTCTTTAATACTGTCTAAATGTCCAAGGCTGGCCACTTTGTCTTCCAGTTCTGAGACATCTGCAACATGGTCTACTCTGTTAGAGACACTTTAAACTGAACATTTTATTTGATTTATTGTGTTTTTCATTTCCAAGATCTCTGTTTGGTTCTTTTTCATATTTATATTTCCTTATCAAATTTCTCATTCATATTCTGTGCTGATTTCCTTCACTCATTCAGTTGTTTTTCTGTGTTCTTTTTGAATTCATTGATCATTTTTATAATCATTCTTTTGAATTCTGATATTTCATCTACTTCAATATCTTTGGGGTAAGTTGCTGGTGAATTATGAACCTTAGGAGGCATTGTGTTACCTTGTATTTTCATGTATCTTGTATTCTTGTATTTGGTTGTATGCATCACTTGGGATGAATTTTTCTTCCACTCCTCTGTGTGGGTCTTTTTAGGACATGATTTTCTCTTGCTAAGTGACCTAGAGTGATCTAGATTGAGATCCCCTCATAGTCATGGTATCCACAGTCTTGGCATTAGTTCTCTCTGTTTTGGCTGTAGCAGTGGATGTCCATGAATGGAACCTGAGGGTCCACCCCTGGCCAATCCTATTTGGGGACCTGGTCATTAACTTGAACTTTTGTCTTTTTTATTCTTCATATTAAAGTATAGCTGAAGTTTGAGTGTTATTAATGTTTGCATGGAGAAAGGTATACTGTCTTTTGGCTGGGTTTAGTTCAGCAGCAGAGTCTCTACCATGCGAACGTATAGTGTCCTTCTAGGTTCCCAGAACCTCACAGAAAGGTGAAAAATAAACAATCCTGTATACTTTATATCATCTCTAGATTACTTTTAATACTTAACAGTGTAAATGCTATGTAAATAGTTGTTATACTGATTGTTCATAGGATGATTACAAGAAAAAAAATCCTATATGCTGAAAACAGATGCAGTTATTGGGATTTTTCTGAATATTTTCAATCTTTAGTTAGCTAAATCTGTGGATGCCAAACTTGTGGATATGAAGGTTTGATAGTACTTGAAGATAGTCTATAGAAAATATTGAGGAGGTCTTCACTAAAATGTTAGAAGGGAATCCGTATGGTGGGAGTATAAGTGGGATTATTAATAGTTATTATTTTCTTTGCAGAAATATTTTAAAATATTTCTACAATGTATTTGTTATCTTTATAGTCAGAAAAATGTTATTTAAAAAGCTAAAAGCATTTACTGAGTTTATGATTGGTGCACTGGTATATACTATACCACAATAAAAAGAATTTTAAGAAACAAAAGCAAGAATTTTCAACATCAAGGATGATTAAGAAAAAACATCTTTGGAGATCATCTCAGACTGTGGTTGGGTTTCTTTGCTCACCAAATAATTATTGTGTGCTAATTAAATTTCTTGGTTGTCCTGTGGCAAATGTGCTTAACCAAAGCATCTTGCAAATCACATGTATACTAACTTTGGATACTAAAAGGTCACTATACAACATTTATACTGTTCCCTCCAAGTGATCACAGGCCAGGGAGTAACCTGAATTTGTCATAGGGGTGTGTGTGCTGGTTACTGGTTATGCAAGTCTTCAATAACCTGCTGAGTAAAAATCTGGTCTGGCTACTTTTCTTAGATTTCACAGCGCCTGACACAACTCTTTGTCTCCTGCTCACTTTTCATTTTTTTCTTGGGAAATCAAACAGATCCACCTTCTTACACAGCCTACAGGTCAGATGAAGTAGAGTCATGTTCTCGGAACAAAAAGTGGTTCTGGGGGGTCCAAGATGGTGAACTAGAGGGAGGCTGCATTCCTTGTCGCTCCATAACTCAGGTTTCAAGCAGAGGATATCTGTTTCTTGGTGAGGCAGTTTTTGCTGCTTATCGATCCCCTGCTGTTTACCCCATTTGTCTGCTGTGATCACCTGCAGAACCAGCATATTGACTACTTTTTGAGTGCAGATTGCTCACTGACTGGCGCCTATCGTCTGCCATTTGCCTGTTTGCCTGCCTCTTGCCTTTCACCTATTCATCACACACCGCCTGTGGTGTACCTGCAGATCGTCCACCAGTAGCCTACAGACCAACCACAGACCAACAGTGGATTGCCAGCTGCCTGCTGTTGCCTGGAACTCCACTCTCACAGTACCCACAGGCTTGGTTACACATGGCTGCCACCATTTTGAGACAATAGCCAGGGCCTGCAGGACCCCGGGACAGGCTGACCGTGCCCCCACCAGGACCCCTCAACCAGACTGACCACACCCTGCCTCCAGGACTCCTGCCCCACCAACCACACCCCACCTCCAGGACCCCCAGCTGACCACGCCCCTGCCCTGAGCTGCAGCTCCCCATTTGTCAACATATTTGGATTATCCTGTAAGCAGAAGTTCCCATCTTTAGGTGGGGCAAATCCCATCCTGAGACGCCTGCTGGAGACTGGAAGCTCATTGTCATGTACCTCTCATGCATCAGGCTACTGAAGATCGGGAGGTTTGGATAGTGTATGACTGTTAAAGTGTAGATCTTTTTTCTTTTTTCTTTTTCTCCTTTTTGAAAACTGTTGTTTTTATTTCTTACTTTTCTTGCTCCATTTTCCTTTTGTTTACCTGTTTCCTCAGAGTCAGTCTCTTTCTCCCTTTTCTCCTGCTTTAACAAGCAACTGATTTTGATTATACTTTCACTCTTTCTACAGTCTAGAACTTCTATATACTCTTTTATTATCCCATTAACAGTTATATCCTACACCCCTCCCCATTCTCTTTGTCCTCCATAAGAAACTGCAGACCTTATTGCAAATCTATTTGTTATACTGTAGATAATAGTTGAACTCATCCTGTCTGTTTATTACGACAATATTGTTAACATCTTCATAGGGGCTATTTGGTTTAGGGCTGCATATTGTCTGTACAATAGGGTGCTGCTAATATTGATCTCCCTGTTAAAGAAGAGATTTTAGAAACTAATAGGGGAAATTTGCACTGCTAGCGGGGAAGATAGGTGAATGACATGAAAAAACAAGAGAAGAAAATGTTCCAAACAAACCTAGATTCTATATTAATAGAATTGAGTGACAGCATGGTAGAAGAAATATCAGAAAAGGAGTTCAGAATATGCATAATTAAAATGATTTGTGAAGAAAAGGATGAGATAAGAGAGCAAATGCAGGCTATGAATGATAATACCAATACGCAGTTGAAAGAGCAACTGCAGGAAGTAAAAGATCATTTCAACAAAGAGAAAAACAAAAACAAAAACAAAAACAAAAACCCAAACAGAAATCCTTGAAATGAAGAAAACAATAAACCAAATAAAAAACTCAATGGAAAGCATCACCAACAGACTAGATCACTTGGAAGACAGAACCTCAGACAATGAAAACAAAACATTTAATCTTGAAAACAAAGCTGCCCAAACAGAGAAGATGGTAAGAAATCATGAACAGAACCTCCAAGAACTATGGGACATCATGAAAAAACCAAACTTAAGAATTATCGGGATTGAGGAAGGCACAGAGATACAAACCAAAGGAATAAACAACCTATTCAATGAAATAATATCAGAAAATTTCCCAAACCTGAAGAATGAAATGGAAAATCAAATACAAGAGGCTTACAGAACACCAAATGCACAAAATCACAACAGGTCCACACCAAGGCACATTATAATGAAAATGCCTAACATTCAAAATAAAGATGGGATTTTGAAGGCCACAAGAGAAAAGCATCAGATTACATATAGGGGGAGACCAATACGGATAGCAGCAGACTACTCAATCCAGACTCTAAAAGCTAGAAGGGCCTGGAACAACATATTTCAAGCTCTGAAAGAAAACAGATGCCAACCAAGAATCCTATACCCAGCAAAACTAACCTTCAGATTTGAAGATAATATAAAATCCTTCCATGATAAACAAAAGTTAAAGGAATTTACAAATAGAAAGCCTGCACTACAGAACATTCTCAGAAAAATATTCCATGAGGAGGAAATGAAAAACAACAATGTAGGTCAGCAAAGGGAGGAACTACCTTAGAGAAAAACCACTCAAAGGAGAAACCAAGCCAACTTAAAAACCAAAAATAAGCCAAATGACTGGGAATCCAAATCATATCTCAATAATAACCCTGAATGTTAATGGCCTAAACTCATCAATCAAAAGACATAGACTGGCAGAATGGATTAAAAAGAAAGACCCAACAATATGCTGCCTGCAAGAGACTCATCTCATAGAAAAAGACATCCACAGACTAAAGGTGAAAGGATGGGAAAAAACCTACCATGCACATGGACTCAGTAAAAAAGCGAGGGTTTCCATTCTTATATCAGATAAAGCGGACTTCAAGTCAAAGTTATTCAGAAGGAATAAAGAAGGACATTTCATACTGCTTAAGGGAACCATAAATCAGGAAGACATAATGATCATAAATATTTATGCCCCAAACAATGGTCCATCCATGTACATCAAACAAATCCTTCTCAATTTCAGGAATCACATAGACCACAACACAATAATTCTGGGTGACTTTAACACACTGCTGTCACCACTGGATAGATCTTCCAAACAAAAACCAACCAAATAAACCATAAAACTCAATAACACAATCAATAACCTAGACTTAATAGACATATGTAGAATATTCAATCCACCAATGAGAGGATTCACTTTCTTCTCAGCAGCACATGGAATCTTCTTGAAAATAAACCATATGTTATGCCACAAAGTAGCCCTTAGGAAATGCAAAAAAATAGAAATACTACCTTGTGTTCTATCAGATCATAATGGACAGAGAGTAGAAATCAATGACAAAATAAGAAACAGAAAGTACTCCAACACCTGTAGACTAAATAATATGCTATTTAATGAAACATGGATAACAGAAAACATCAGGAAGGAGATAAAAAAATTCTTAGAGATCAATGAGAATGACGATACAACATATCAAAATCTCTGGGACACTATGAAAGCGGTACTAAGAGGAAAATTCATTGCATGGAGCATGTTCAAGAAAAGAATAAAAAGTCAACAACTAAATGTCCTAACATTATAGCTCAAAGCCCTAGAAAAAGAAAAACAGAATAACAGCAAAAGTAGTAGAAGACTGGAAATAATGAAAATCAAAGCTGAAATCAATGAAATTGAAACAAAAGAAACAATTCAAAAAATCAACAAAATGAAATGTTGATTCTTTGAGAATGTAAACAAAATAGACAAACCCTTAGCCACACTAACAAAGAGAAGGAGAGAGAAAACTCAAATTACTAAAATTCGTGATGAAAAAGGAAATATCACAACAGACACCCCTGATATATAACACAATGAGAAGCTACTTCGAAAATCTGTATTCCAACAAAATAGAAACTACCGAAGACATTGACAAATTTCTAGAGACATATGCTCCTCCCAAACTGAACCAGGAGGACATACACAATTTAAACAGATCAATATCAAGCAACAAAATAGAAGAAGCCATTAAGAACCTACTATCCAAGAAAAGCCCAGGACCAGATGGATTCTCAGCCGAGTTCTACAAGACCTTCAAAGAAGAACTCATTCCAATACTTCTCAAAGTATTCCAGGAAATAGAAAAGGAGGGTACCCTACCAAAATCATTCTATGAAGCTAATATCACCCTCATACCCAAACCAGGCAAAGACACATCAAGGAAAGAAAATTTTAGACCAATATCCTTGATGAATATAGATGCAAAGATCCCTAACAAAATATTGGCAAACCGTATCCAAAAACATATTCAGAAAATCATGCACCACGATCAAGTGGGGTTCATCCCTGGAATGCAAGGATAGTTTAACATTCGTAAATCAATAAATGTAATTCATCACGTTAATAGACTTAAGGATAAGAATCATATGGTTATTTCAACGGACGCAGAAAAAGCATTTGACAAAATACAACACCCCTTCATGCTCAAAACACTAGAAAAAATACGGATAGTAGGAGCGTACCTCAACATTGTAAAGGCTATTTATGCTAAGCCCATGGCCAACATCATTCTTAATGGAGAAAAACTGAAACCATTCCCTTTAAAAACAGGAACAAGACAGGGATGTCCTCTTTCACCACTTCTATTCAACATTGTCCTTGAAACTCTAGCCAGAGCAATTAGGCAGACTAAAGAAATTAAAGGGATACAAATAGGAAAAGAGGACCTTAAGCTGTCACTATTTGCTGATGACATGATTCTATATTTAGAGGGCCAAAAACTCCTCCAGAAAACTTCTAGACCTCATCAATGAATTCAGCAAAATAGCAGGCTATAAAATCAACACGCATAAATCTAAAGCATTTTTATACACAAGCGACGAAACATCTGAAAGGGAAATGAGGAAAACAACTCCATTTCCAACAGCCTCAAAAAAATAAAATAAAATACTTGGGCATCAATCTAACCAAAGAAGTAAAATATCTCTACAATGAAAACTTCAAAACATTGAAGAAAGAAATTGAGGAAGACCTTAGAAGATGGAAAGATCTCCCATGTTCTTGGCTAGGCAGAACAAATATTGTCAAAATGGCCATACTACCAAAAGTGCTATACAGATTCAATGCAATTCCAATTAAAATCCCAGTGATGTACCTTACAGAAATAGAGCAAGAAATTATGAAATTCATCTGGAAGAATAAGAAACCCAGAATAGCTAAAGCAATCCTTAGCAGGAAGAATGAAACAGGAGGTATTGCAATACCAGAACTTCGTCTCTACTACAAAGTAATAGTAACAAAAACGGCATGGTATTGGCACCAAAATAGACAGGTAGATCAATGGTACGGAATAGAGCACATGGACACAAACCCAAATAAATACAATTTTCTTATACTAGACAAAGGTGCCAAAAATATGAAATGGAGAAAAGATAGCCTCTTCAACAAATGGTGCTGGGAAAACTGGAAATCCATATGCAACAGAATGAAACTAAACCTCTATCTCTCACCCTGCACAAAACTCAACTCACAATGGATCAAGGACCTTGAAATCAGACCAAAGTCCCTGCATCTTATAGAAGAAAAAGTAGGTCCAAATCTTCAACATGTTGACTTAGGATCAGACTTCCTTAACAGGACTCCCATAGCTCAAGAAATAAAAGCAAGAATCAATAACTGGGATAGATTCAAACTAAATAGCTTTCTCTCAGCAAAGGAAACTATCAGCAATCAAAGAGAGAGCCTACAGAGTGGGAGAATATCTTTGCCACTTATACTTCAGATAGAGCACTAATTTCCAGAATGTATAAAGAACTCAAAAAACTCTACACCAAGAATACAAATAACCCAATCAACAAATGGGCTAAGGATATGAACAGATGCTTCACAGAAGAAGATCTACAAGCAATCAACAAGCATATGAAAAAATTGTTCACCATCTTTAGTAATAAGAGAAATGCAAATCAAAACTACACTAAGATTCCATCTCACCCCAATTAGAATGGTGATTATCAAGAATACAAGCAACAATAGATGTTGGAGAGGATGTGGGGGAAAAAGGTACACTCATACATTGCTGGTGGGGCTGCAAATTAGTGCAGCCACTCTGGAAAGCAGTGTGGAGATTCCTCAGAAAACTTGGAGTGGACCCACCATTAGACCCAGCTATCCCACTCCTCAGCCTATACCCAAAGGACTTAAAATCAGCATTCTACAGAGATACAGCCACATCAATGTTCATAGCCGCTCAATTCACAATAGCCAGACTGTGGAACCAACCTAGATGTCTTTCAATTGATGAATGGATAAAGAAACTGTGGTACATATATATACAGTGGAATATTACTCAGCTATAAAGAATAATAAAATTATGGCATTTTCAGGCAAATGGATGAAATTGGAGAATATCATGCTAAGTGAGATAAGCCAATCTCAAAAAAACCAAAGGATGAATGATCTCGCTGATAAGCAGATGATGACACATAATAGGGGGTGGGAGGGGGGCAAGAATGGAGGAAGGAGGAACTGTATAGAGGGAAAAGAGGGGTGGGGGGGAAGGAAAAAATAACAGAATGAATCAAACATCATTACCCTATGTAAATGTATGATTACGCAAATGGTACGCTGTTACTCCATGTACAAACAGAAACAACATTTGTTCACAATATCCCATTTGTTCACAATAAAAATAAATAAATAAAAAAAAGATTTAAATGTAACTGGGCACAGTGGCATATACCTGTAATCCCAGCGGCTTGGGAGGCTGAGGCAGGACGATTGCGAGTTCAAAGCCAGTCTTAGCAAATCGAGGCACTAAGCAATGCAGTGAGTCCCTGTGTGTAAATAAAATACAAAATAGAGCTGGGGCTCTATGTGGTTGAGTGTCCTTGAGATTCAATTCCTGCAAAAAAAAAAAATGAAATTTAGCTGGGGTGGTGGTGAACATCTGTAATCTCAGTAACTAGGGAGACTGAGGCAGGAGGAACTCAAGTTCAAGACCGGGCTCAGCAAGTAAGGCCCTAAGCAACTTAGCAATACCCTGTCTCAAAATAGGGTTAGAGGTAAGGTGCACCTAGGTTCAATCCCCTTTACAAAAAAAAAAAAAAAAAAAATTGAAGGTAGATCAATAGAATAGAGCAAAGGAACCAGGGGGAGGGAGGAGGGCAGGGAAAGAGAATATACTGTAGAATGATATTGGCCAAATTATATTGTTATATCATGTCATGTATGAATATATAACAATGAATCCCACCACATGTACAACTGAAATGCACCAATAAAAATATGTAAAAAAAGTATACAGGAGGATGCATGTAAGTTATATACAGATAACTCTGTAATCTTATATGAGAGACTTGAGCATTTGAAAATTTTGGTGTCCTCAAAGTTCTTGGCACCAATCCCCATGGATACTGAGGGACCTCTATTATAAAATTGTGATTGAGTGGTTCATTTTGCCTTTATTATTTTTATTGTCAATATTATCACTTATTTTTCAACAACTTGACATTAAGCAGCTGCATAGAATTTTATCATGAGGTCTTACACTACATGGAAATGGTCACAATAGAACAGAATTAGTAGGAATGAATCTTCTAATTTGTTTTAATAGATGAGGTGAGGATGGGAACAATTGTGTGAGCACAGCATCTAGAACCTATGGAAATACTAAAAAATGATTGTGTGGTCAGATGATATTTCACATATTTACCTTTATTTTTTTCTTCAAATACCTCTCTCCCCCCATTCAAGTTCCTGGTCAATCTGTGACCATGTGTTTTGAAGAGAAGGATGTTGTGTTAGAAAGCAGAAGACTTTAAGACATTCCAATTTTTGTTTTAGGAGATTCAATTCTAGAATGGGGAGAGACTAGACAAGGTGTCTATCTGAAATCAAGATCATACTTGAAAATGTTGTGTCAGCTAAGGGGAAGGGAAATGATAAATGTACAGAAATCTCTAAGGCCTGGAATGAAGGAAGGAGGTAGCAAGGCCCGCGAGCAAGTGCATGGATCTGTGCCTGGGCGTTCTTCATCTGTCCCAAAGTGTTAATCATTCACACACAGGACAGGCTCACAGGAGAGAGATGTGACCCAATGCTGGACAGCCCCTGGCTCACCATGACCACTGAAAAATGGTCATGTCCCAAGGGTCATGTCCCTCCTCTTCCAATGAGGCTCCTTAACAGTGCAAGACTTCTTTATGGAGATGGGACGTTTCACCCTCCCTGTCTTCTAGGTGTAGCCCTAAGGCTGCTGGTCACTGCTAGCTTGTTTTTCTCCTTATGATTTAGAGAGACATTTTGCACAGACCAACTGTAAGTGAAGATTCCCAGCGTTCTGTTCTTGTAGCTGTTCTAAACATGATCATGGAATGGCCCTGATTTTTGTTGAAAAGTGGGTGCCTCATGGTTTTAGGTGATCCAGGGAAGCAGGAAAGTGCATGGATTCTTGTTCTCTTTCATACTTTGGATTCTACGTGGAACAAAGAAAGAATGAGGGGGAAGTCAAGCCCAGGGCTTACCTGGAACTCACTGTTCCATGAAGTCGGCGTAAGTTAGCCATCCCCACAGCAGGGTTAACGGAAGACAGATATTATTTTACAGCAGAAAGAAGAAGGAGGTTTTCTGGGGGCTTTCACACTGGGAGTTTTCAGGCCGAAACAACTGCAAGTTAGTAATTCTCAGATGTATGAGGACAATTCTGGGAATCTCTGTGGTGAAAAAAAAAAAAAAAAATATATATATATATATATATATATTTGAAAGAATAAATATAACTAACTCATTTTAAAGTTGTATGAGCTATATGAATGATGTATGAATGATGTGAAGACTTTGTAATTCTTATGTAATAGGAATGTAAGGAAAGAAGGCTTGAGAAACTAAGCTGTAGAAGAAGGTGCAAGGTGGTGTAAAAGAAGCATAGCCTTCATGTTTCCTAAATCAGGAACCCATAGCAGTTTAATCCTGGAGACACAGACCTGGAAAGGAATTTAGAGAACTACTAGCCCAGATGTTGTCAAAATACCGTCCGGTGAACCAGACCCAGCCCAGCTGCTATTTTTTTTTTTTAACATATCTTTTGGACTAAAAATGATTTTTACATTTTTAAATGGTTGAAAAAAATAAAAAAATTAATAGTTTAAGGACATGAAAATGTAAAATTCAAATTTTAGTGTCCATAAAAAAAGTTTTATTGGAACATATCCTTGCTTATTTGCTCTCATGCTGTCAATTGCTGCTTCTGCAGTACAGTGACAGAGCTGAGTGGCTGCAACAGACAAAGCATGGCCTGCAAAGCTTCAAATATTTATTACCTGCCACTCTACTGAAAAAAATTGGCTGACCCTGATCTTGCTCAGCGTTCAGGCAAAGAAACTGAATTCCCGAAAGTATAACTTTTCCTTTCAAGTTCAGATGGCTGAAGAGTAGAAGGTTCTTATTATTAAGGAAATTCCCTTTCCAGTCTATGTATTTTTAGTTATTGTTACGATGTCAAGCAGTTCTCTTTTCCCTCTTCTAGCTTTAAAGTTTTTTCCTGATAGAATTTTCTAGAATATGTCCACAGCTATTTTTGACAAAAGACAGTGTATGTTTTGCTTTGCTTCTATTGTCCTTTTAAAATGTATTTTGGCCTCTTGCTGGCTTGTCCACATCTTGTGGTGTGCCCAAAATGTCTCTATAAATTAGTTTTCTAAATTTATAATTGCAGGGTGTTTGTTACCATTGAAGGACATCATACGCAGGATGTATAGTATTGCCACCAAGTGCCAACTGAGCTATTGAGGACTTATCATAGTATCACAGGATGCCATGGTTGGAAGGGAACTTACATCATTTTATCTTTGCTTAAGGAGATCATAATCCTGTCTAGTCTAATGTTAGAAATAAAAAGAATGGTTTCTTAAGAGAAACTTATATGCTTACTTTGTCACTTAAAAATTTAAATATAAAGAAATGCAAACTTAGATGCTATTTGGGACTCTCCTCAAGGCTTTGTGTGTTATTGGTCATTGATAAAACTAACCCTGTTGTTAGACTATATCACAATATTCTACCCCGTTCTGTTGTTTTCAATTAAGTACACTGCAGAGGTATTTTAAAATAACTTGATATTAAAAGCCCTTGTAGCTTGCTGTCACTTACGTTTCTCTTAAATGCTTTTAATAAAAAGCATTAAATAGGGGTGTGGAGTATGGTGGTTCATGTTTGTAATCCTGGTGATTTAAGAGGTGGAGGTAGGAGAATTGCAAATTTAGGGCCAGCCTCTGCAATTTAGAAAGACCCTGTCTCAAAATAAAAACAAGAAAAAATGAAGGTCTGGGGATGTAACTCAGTGGCAAAGTGCCCTGGGTTCAACCCAAACAACCTCCCAAACAAACAAACAAGCAAATGGGTGATCTCTATAACTCTGCTTACCACTGTCTGGATGGGAGCCACTCAGCTTCACAGCCCTTTCCTTCTCTTGTATAATGGTAAATTGTGTGTTCTGGTCTTGTCTGTTTTTATTGGGTTTTTAAATTTTTTTATTTTTATTTTTATTTTTTATTTTTTGGTACCAGGGATTGAACCCAGGACTACTTAACCACTGAGCCACATCGCCAGCCCTTTTTAAAATTTTATCTACAGACAGGGTCTCACTGATAATGGATATGGAAAATAAGAAATTCCTAAAATAATGAGGCCTGAGAAAAAGAAAAGAGAGTGAAGATGAAGACCATGCACTGACAGCTTTCATCTCCCAAGAGGAGTGTCCTCCAGATGCTGGCTGCAGGCAGAGAGGACGTTTATCATCCTCAAAAGGAAACAGTCTCTCGGAGGCGTTATCTCCTCCAGAGCAAAATCCTTTCTGGCACTGTCCACAGACCATGACCGAAAGGCCCACATTCCTGACTCAGCAAAACTGACATGTTTATTGGACCATCCCTCAAAATAACCTAAATAAACCCAGTCCCTTTCTTCGTTCAGTGGTTCATTTTCCACTAGGAAGGTGGGTCCATGGGCACTATTTCATCCCCCTGAATGAAGAGCTGAGATGACTCATGAGGTTTGTTTGCATCCTGCTGGGTCTTTTTGTGCTACCAACAGAATTGCTTAGGGCCTTGCTAAGTTGCTGAGGTGGGCTTTGAACTTGGGATCCTCCTGCCTCAGCCTCTTGAGTTGCTGGGATTACAGGCATGTACCACCATGCCCGTCTGGTTTTTCATCTGTTTCCTACAAATAATTTGTCTGTTCGGGTTACCTCTATTATCTGTGATATACACTGCAAATATTTTTCTTTCAGTGATTTGTCAGTTAATTTTACTCTTTTCTTAGGATATGACAATTAAGAAAAAATTTTTTTAACGTAGTCAAATTTATCAGTATTTTCTGTTACTGAATCTGGGTTTGGAAACATAGTTAGAAAGCCTATCCTCGACATTGAACTTAAAAAGGAATTCAGCACCCATTTATTCTAGTATTTATATGGTTTTGCTCCATTTTTTTACATTAGATCTCTAATGCATTGGTAGTTCATTCTTAGAGTCTGAGGTATGGATGCAATTTTATCTTTTTAAAAAATGGCTATGGGGCCAGGCAGGGTGGTAAGTGCATGTAATCCATCCCCTTGGGAAGTTGAGGCAAGAGGATAGCAAATTCAAAGCCAGCCTCAATAACATCGAGAGGCTAAGCAACACAGTGAGACCCGTCTGTAAATAAAATACAAAAAAAAAAAAAAAATGGTTGAATGCCCCTGAGTTCAATCCTTCCTACCCACTTTCAAAAAAAAAAAAAAAAAAAAAAGTTAGCTATTTGCTATCAAGTTGCCCTTTCACCATATATTAAAGAACCAATTACTAAAATTCGGAATGAACAAGGAAACATCACAACAGACATGAGTGAAATACAAAACATAATTAGAAGCTATTTCGAAAATCTATACTCCAACAAAACAGAAAACCTCGAAGACATCAACAAATTTCTAGAGACATATGAATTACCTAAACTGAACGAGGAGGACATACACAACCTAAATAAACCAATTTCAAGTAATGAAATAGAAGCAATGAAATAGAAGCCTACCAACAAAGAAAAGTCCAGGACCAGATGGGTTCTCAGCCGAGTTCTACAAAACCTTTAAAGAAGAGCTCATTCCAATACTCCTCAAACTATTCCATGAAATAGAAGAGGAGGGAACCCTCCCAAACTCGTTCTATGAAGCCAATATCACCCTGATACCTAAACCAGACAGAGACACATCGAGGAAAGAAAATTTCAGACCAATATCCTTAATGAACACCGACGCAAAAATTCTCAACAAAATTTTAGCAAATCGCATACAAATATATATTAAAAAGATAGTGCACCACGATCAAGTGGGTTTTATCCCAGGGATGCAAGGTTGGTTCAACATTAGGAAATCAATAAATGTCATTCACCATATCAAAAGACTTAAAGTTAAGAATCACATGATTATTTCAATAGATGCAGAAAAAACATTCGATAAAATACAGCATCCCTTCATGCTCAAAACACTAGAAAAAATTGGGGTAGTGGGAACATTCCTTAACATTATAAAGGCCATCTACGCTAAGCTCATGGCTAATATCATTCTAAATGGTGAAAAACTGAAAGCGTTCCCCCTAAAAACTGGAACAAGGCAGGGATGCCCTCTTTCACCACTTCTATTCAACATCGTCCTTGAGACTCTAGCCAGAGCAATCAGACAAACCAAAGAAATTAAAGGGATACGAATAGGAAAAGAAGAACTCAAACTATCCCTGTTCGCTGATGACATGATTATATATTTAGAGGAACCTGGAAATTCCACCAGAAAACTTTTAGAACTCATAAGTGAATTCAGTAAAGCAGCAGGTTACAAGATCAATGCTCATAAATCCAATGCATTTTTATACATAAGTGATGAATCTTCAGAAAGAGAAATTAGGAAAACTACCCCATTCACAATAGCATCGAAAAAAATAAAATACTTGGGAATCAATCTCACAAAAGAGGTGAAAGACCTCTACAATGAGAACTACAGAACACTAAAGAAAGAAATTAAAGAAAACCTTAGAAGATGGAAAGATCTCCCATGTTCCTGGATAGGCAGAATTAATATTGTCAAAATGGCCATACTACCTAAAGTGCTATACAGATTCAATGCAATTCCAATTAAAATCCCAATGATGTACCTTGCAGAAATAGAGCAAGCAATTACGAAATTCATCTGGAAGAATAAAAAATTTAGAATAGCTAAAGCAATCCTCAGTAGCAAGAGCGAAGCAGGGGGTATCGCAATACCAGATCTTCAACTCTACTACAAAGCAATAGTAACAAAACGGCATGGTATTGGTACCAAAATAGACAGGTAGATCAATGGTACAGAATAGAGGACATGGACACAAACCCAAATAAATACAATTTTCTCATACTAGACAAAGGTTCCAAAAATATGCAATGGAGAAAAGATAGCCTCTTCAACAAATGGTGCTGGGAAAACTGGAAAACCATATGCAATCGAATGAAATTAAACCCCTATCTCTCACCCTACACAAAACTCAACTCAAAATGGATCAAGGACCTCGGAATCAGACCAGAGACCCTGCATCTTATAGAAGAAAAAGTAGGTCCAAATCTTCAACTTGTTGGCTTAGGATCAGACTTCCTTAACAGGACTCCCATAGCACAAGAAATAAAAGCAAGAATCAACAACTGGGATAGATTCAAACTAAAAAGCTTTCTCTCAGCAAAGGAAACTATCAGAAATGTGAAGTGAGAGCCTACAGAGTGGGAGAATATCTTTGCCAACCATACCTCAGATAGAGCGCTAATTTCCAGAATCTATAAAGAACTCAAAAAACTCTACACGAAGAATACAAATAATCCAATCAACAAATGGGCTAAGGAAATGAACAGACACTTCACAGAAGAAGATGTACAAGTAATCAACAGATATATGAAAAAATGTTCAACATCCCTAGTAATAAGGGAAATGCAAATCAAAACTACCCTAAGATTTCATCTCACCCCAATTAGAATGGCGATTATCAAGAATACAAGCAACAACAGGTGTTGGCGAGGATGTGGTGAAAAAGGAACACTCATACATTGCTGGTGGGGTTGCAAATTAGTGCAGCCACTCTGGAAAGCAGTGTGGAGATTCCTCAGACAGCTTGGAATGGAAACACCATTTGACCCAGCTATCCCACTCCTTGGCCTATACCCAAAGGACTTAAAATCAGCATATTACAGAGATACAGCCACATCAATGTTCATTGCTGCTCAATTCACCATAGCCAGATTGTGGAACCAACCTAGATGCCCTTCAGTTGATGAATGGATAAAGAAACTGTGGCATATATATACAATGGAATATTACTCCACAATGAAGAATGATAAAATTATGGCATTTGTAGGCAAATGGACGAAATTGGAGAATATCATGCTAAGTGAGATAAGCCAATCTCAAAAAACTAAAGGACGAATGATCTCGCTGATAAGCGGATGAGGACATATAATGGGGGGTGGGAGGGGTTAGCATTAGGTTTAGGGTTAGGTTTAGGGTTAGGGATAAGGAGAGCGGTAAGAATGAAGGAAAGAAGGACTGTATAGAGGGAAAAGAGGGGTGGGAGGGGTGGGGGACAAGGGAAAAAAAAATAAACATCATTGCCCTATGTAAAAAAAAATAAATAAATAAAATAAAAGCAAATACTCTCAAAAAAAAAAAAAAAAAAAGAACCATATTTGTCCCAGTGATTTTTCTAGATGCCATAAAATTTTTTTGGTATTGCATTCTAAATTTCCATATACACTTAGGCTTTAATTCTGGACTTCTAGATTGTTCATGTGCCAATGCTTTCATTATGGAGATTTTAAAATATATTTTAATATCTAATAGTGCTACTCTTCTTTTATGGATCTCTTATTTTTAAAAAGCTATTCTTGCACATTTTTTTCATATAAACTTTACTATAAATTATCTAGTTTCAAAACAAGCTCATGGGCATCTTTATGGAGAATCTTATTTATTGTAAACTCAGTTGGGCAGAACGGTCAATTTTTAAATGTGGGTGATCTTATCTAGGAATATGCAAGGTCTTTCAAATTGTTCAAGTACTCTTTGGTATTTTCTGAGTATTTTAAGTTTTTCCTTACACTGTTTGGCATATTTCTTGTTAAATTTATTCCTTGGAATTTATTTCTTTTTTTACTGTGGTACATAGGGCTTTCTCCTGTTTTATTTTCTAACTAGTTACTGTTCATGACTCCAAAGGCTATTGATTCCTGTGTATTAGTTTTGTATTCTGCTAACATTAGAATTTTTAGTTGCTTGGTTAATTTTACCATTCATTCTTGAAGATTTGACGGCTATACTATGATGTCATCTGTCAGATGCTGACTTTAAGATTGACGTACAAATTTTATGACACCAATGAAATATAGACTAATTCCCATATTCTTGAATGCTTTTTTTAAATTTAAAAAAATTTTTTTTTTCTAAGACAGGATCTTGCTGTGCTGCCCAGGCTGGCCTGGAATTCCTGTGCTTAAGGGCTCCTCCTGCCTTAGCCTCCCTAAGTAGCTGGGACTACAGGTGCCTGCTGCTGCGTCTGGTATGAGTGTTTGAAATATCAGAAATAAGTGTGGAGTTTTGTCCAGTTTTTTTTTTTTTAGAATTTACAGACATATGTTTTTTCTAAATAGCTCTATTAAAACAGTGAATTATAGTAATTGATGTTCTAATATGAACTACTCTTGTATTCCCGGAATAAATCTCACTGGACGTGTTTGGATCCTGTTTACTTGGATTTTATTTTATTTTAGGATATTTGTAGAACGTATACAAGTAATATTGGTTCGTCATTTTCTTTTTTATTTATTTATTTATTTATTTTTCTTGAAAACAAATGGGATACATGTTGTTTCTCTGTTTGTACATGGCGTAAAGACATACTATTTGTGTAATCATACATTTACATAGGGTAATGTTGTTTGATTCATTCTGTTATTTTTTCCCTTCCCCCCCACCCCTCTTTTCCCTCTATACAGTCCTTCCTTCCTCCATTCTTGCCCCCCTCCCTAACCCTAACTCTAACCCTAACACTAACCCCTCCCACCCCCCATTATGTGTCATCATCCACTTATCAGCGAGATCATTCGTCCTTGGTTTTTTTGAGATTGGCTTATCTCACTTAGCATGATATTCTCCAATTTCATCCATTTACCTGCAAATGCCATAATTTTATCATTCTTTATGGCTGAGTAATATTCCATTGTATATATATACCACAGTTTCTTTATCCATTCATCAACTGAAGGACATCTAGGTTGGTTCCACAATCTGGCTATTGTGAACTGAGCAGCTATGAACATTGATGTGGCTGTATCTCTGTAATATGCTGATTTTAAGTCCTTTGGGTATAGGCCAAGGAGTGGGATAGCTGGGTCAAATGGTGGTTCCATTCCAAGTTTTCTAAGGAGTCTCCACACTGCTTTCCAGAGTGACTGCACTAATTTGCAGCCCCACCAACAATGTATGAGTGTACCTTTCTCCCCACATCCTCACCAACACCTGTTGTTGCTTGTATTCTTGATAATCGCCATTCTAATTGGGGTGAGATGGAATCTTAGGGTGGTTTTGATTTGCATTTCTCTTATTACTAGAGATGTTAAACATTTTTCCATATGTTTGTTACTTGCTTGTAGATCTTCTTCTGTAAAGTGTCTATTCATTTCCTTAGCCCATTTGTCGATTGGATTATTTGCATTCTTTTAGTCTGAATCTATCCCAGTTATTGATTCTTGCTTTTATTTCTTGTGCTATGGGAGTCCTGTTGAGGAAGTCTGGTCCTAAGCCGACATGTTGAAGCTCTGGACCTACTTTTTCTTCTATAAGATGCACGGTCTCTGCTCTGATTCTGAGGTCCTTAATCCATTTTGAGTTTAGTTTCGTGCATGGTGAGAGATATGGGTTTAGTTTCATTCTGTTGCATATGGATTTCCAATTCTCCCAGCACCATTTGTTGAAGAGGCTATCTTTTCTCCATTGCATATTTTTGGCACCTTTGTTTAGTATGAGAAAATTGTATTTATTTGGGTTTGTGTCCGTGTCCTCTATTCTGTACCATTGATCCACCTTTCTATTTTGGTACCAATACCATGCCGTTTTTGTTACTATTGCTTTGTAGTAGAGTTGAAGATCTGGTATTGCGATACCCCCTGCTTCACTCTTTCTGCCAAGGATTGCTTTAGCTATTCTGGGTTTTTTATTCTTCCAGATGAATTTCATAATTTCTTGCTCTATTTCTGTAAGGTACATCATTGGGATTTTAATTGGTATTGCATTGAATCTGTATAGCACTTTTGGTAGTATGGCCATTTTGACAATATTAATTCTTCCTATCCAAGAACATGGGAGATCTTTCCATCTTCTAAGGTTTTCTTTAATTTCTTTCTTTAGTGTTCTGTAGTTCTCAATGTAGAGATCTTTCACCTCTTTTGTGAGATTGATTCACAAGTATTTTATTTTTTTCAATGCTATTGTGAATGGGATAGTTTTCCTAATTTCTCTTTCTGAAGATTCATCATTTATGTATAAAAATGCATTAGATTTATGAGCATTGATCTTATATCCTGCTACTTTACTGAATTCACTTAGAGTTCTAAAAGTTTTCTGGTGGAATTTCCTGGTTCCTCTAAGTATATAATCATATCATCAGCGAACAGGGATAGTTTGAGTTCTTCTTTTCCTATTTGTATCCCTTTAATTTCTTTGGTCTGTCTAATTGCTCTGGATAGAGTTTCAAGGACAGTATTGAAAAGAAGTGGTGAAAGAGGGCATCCCTGCCTTGTTCCAGTTTTGAGAGGGAATGCTTTCAGTTTTTCACCATTTAGAATGATATTAACCATGGACTTAGCATAGATGGACTTTACAATGTTAAGGAATGTTCCCACTATCCCGATTTTTTCTAGTGTTTTGAGCATGAAGGGGTGCTGTATTTTATCAAATGCTTTTTCTGCATCTATCACAATAATCATGTGATTCTTGACTTTAAGTCTATTGATATGGTGAATTACATTTATTGATTTCCTGATGTTGAACCAACCTTGCATCCCTGGGATAAAACCCACTTGATCATGGTGCACTACCTTTTTATTATGTTTTTGTATGCGATTTGCTAAAATTTTGTTGAGAATTTTTGCGTCGGTGTTCATTAAGGATATTGGTCTGAAATTTTCTTTCCTCGATGTGTCTCTGTCTGGTTTAGGTATCAGGGTAATATTGGCTTCATAGAATGAGTTTGGGAGGGTTCCCTCCTCTTCTATTTTATGGAATACTTTGAGGAGTATTGGAATGAGCTCTTCTTTAAAGGTTTTGTAGAACTCGGCTGAGAACCTATCTGGTCCTGGACTTTTCTTTGTTGGTAGGCTTTTGATGACTTCTTCTATTTCATTACTTGAAATTGGTCTATTTAAATTGTGTATGTCCTCCTCATTCAGTTTAGGCAATTCATATGTCTCTAGAAACCTGTTGATGTCTTTGAAATTTTCTATTTTGTTGGAGTATAGATTTTCAAAATAGCTTCTAATTATGTTTTGTATTTCAGTCATGTCTGTTGTGATATTTCCTGTTCATTCTGAATTTTAGTGATTTGGGTTTTCTCTCATCTTCTCTTTGTTAGTGTGGCTAAAGGTTTTTCAATTTTCTTTATTTTTTCGAAGAACCAACTATTTATTTTGTCAATTTTTCCGATTGTTTCTTTTGTTTCAATTTCATTGATTTCAGCTCTGAGTTTAACTATTTCCTGTCTTCTACTACTTTTGGTGTTGGTCTGTTCTTATTTTTCTAGGGCTTTGAGCTGTAGTGTTAGGTCGTTTATTTTTTGAGTTTTATTTCTTTTATTAAATGCACTCCATGAAATAAATTTTCCTCTAAGTACTGCTTTCATAGTGTCCCAGAGATTTTGATATGATCTTTCTTTGTTCTCATTTACCTCTAAGAATTTTTTAATTTCCTTCCTAATATCTTCTGTTATCCATTCATCATATAATAGCATATTGTTTAATCTCCAGGTGTTGGAGTAGTTTCTGTTTTTTACTCTTTCATTTATTTCTAACTTTAATCCATTATGATCTGATAGAATACAAAGTAGTGTCTCTATCTTCTTGTATTTGCTAACATTAACTGTGTGGCATAATATATCATCTATTTTAGAGAAGGATCCATGTGCTGCTGAGAAGAAAGTGTATTCGCTCTTGGTTGGATGGTATATTCTATAAATGTCTGTTAAGTCTAAATTATTGATTGTGTTATTGAGATCTATGGTTTCTTTGTTCAATTTTTCTTTGGAAGATCTGTCCAGTGGTGAGAGAGGCGTGTTAAAATCACCTAGTATTATTGTGTTATGGTCTATTTGGTTTCTAAAATTGAGAAGGATTTGTTTGACATACATGGATGAGCCACTGTTCGGGGCATAGATGTTTATGATTGTTATATCTTGCTGATTTATGCTTCCCTTAAACAGTATGAAATGTCCTTCTTTATCCCTTCTGACTAACTTTGGCTTGAAGTCCACATTATCTGAAATGAGGATGGATACTCCAGCTTTTTTGCTGAGTCCATGTGCATGGTATGTTTTTTCCCATCCTTTCACCTTTAGTCTATGGGTATCTCTTTCTATGAGGTGAGTCTCTTGCAGGCAACATATTTTTGGATCTTTCTTTTTAATCCAATCTGCCAGTCTATGTCTTTTGATTGATGAATTCAGGCCATTAACATTCAGGGTTATTATTGAGATATGATTTGTATTCCTCGTCATTTGGTTCATTTTTTAAATTTTATTTATTTATTTATTTATTTGACACAACTTGGTTCCTCTTTATTTGACAGTTCCTTTAGGATAATTCCTCCCTTTGCTGATTTGCTTCTTTGTTTTTTATCTCTCCTCATGGAATATTTTGCTGAGAATGTTCTGTTATGCTGGCTTTCTTTTTGTAAATTCTTTTAGCTTTTGTTTATCATGGAAGGATTTTATTTCATCGTCAAATTTGAAGGTAAATTTTGCTGGGTATAAGATTCTTGGTTGGCATCCATTTTCTTTCAGAGCTTGAAAAATGTTGTTCCAGGCCCTTCTAGCTTTTAGGGTCTGGATTGAAAAATCTGCTGATATCCGTATTGGTTTCCCTCTGATTGTAATTTGGTTCTTTTCTCTCAGAGCCTTTAAAATTCTGTCTTTATTTTGTATGTTAGGTATTTTCATTATAATGTGCCTTGGTGTGGGTCTGTTGTAATTTTGTGTATTTGGAGTCCTATAAGCCTCTTGAACTTGAGTTTCCATTTCATTCTTCAGATTTGGGAAATTTTCTGATATTATTTCATTGAATAGATTGTTCATTCCTTTGGTTTGTTTCTCTAAGCCTTCCTCAATCCCAATAATTCTCAAATTTGGCCTTTTCATGATATCCTGTAGTTCTTGGAGATTCTGTTCATGATTTCTTACCATCTTCTCTGTTTGTTCAACTTTGTTTTCAAGGTTAAATATTTTGTCTTCAATATCTGAGGTTCTGTCTTCCAGGTGTTCTATCCTATTAGTTATGCTTTCTATGAAGTTCTTAATTTGGTTTATTGTTTCCTTCATTTCAAGGATTTCTGTTTGTTTTTTTTCAATATCTCTAACTCTTTATTGAAATGATCTTTTGCTTCCTGAATTTGCTCTTTTAACTGTCGATTGGTGCGATCATTCAATGCCTGCATTTGCTCTTTCATCTCATCATTCAATGCCTGCATTTGCTCTTTCATCTCATCGTTTGCTTCCCCGATCATTTTAATTATGTACATTCTGAACTCCCTTCCTGTCATTTCGTCTGCCATGCTGTCGTTGGATTTTATTGATGTAACATCTAGATTTGTTTGGGGCATTTTCTTCCCTTGTTTTCTCATATTGTTCAGGAATCAGTGGGTCCTTAAGATATTGCAGATTTCCTCTATTGACTTATAATGTCCCTGAAGATTGCTAGTATATCCCCTCTTATCCTTCAGTAGCCTGCAGTCTTGGAGGAAGTTGATAATGCGGTGCTCCACAAGGAAGCTGCCTCTCTAGGGTTGGTGACCCTCAGGTGGGGTATATTCCCTGATAGTGGGCAGAGGTGCCTCCACTTGTTGACCAATGGTCATCCAAAGGGGAACTAGGCTGTGTGCTGAGGCAAGGCCTGTTTTTGCCTGTGTCTCTGGTTTAACATCCTTGTGGGAAAACCTCACCTGGCAGGGAAGACTCACCCGGTGGGGCGGTCTCGCTGGTCAGTTCCCCTCCTAGAGGTTCCCCTCAATCTACAACTACCGCCTGGGCTGGGCTGCCTTCCTCTGCAATGTTCCCAGGCTCCCGGACCTACCTCCTGGGCCTGGGAGCCTCACCCTTCGCAGATGAGTCTCCTTAGGCTGCCTCTCCTCAGAGAACCTGCCCGCAGTCCTGGAAACTTTGCTCCGCCCCTAGGCGTGTCTCTGTGCAGCTCTTCCACCAAGAAGCCGCCTAGGTCCTGGGACCCTGCTCTGCACCTAATTGCCTGGCTATGCGGCCCCTCCTCTGAGCCACCACCTGGAGCCCAGTACAATAGCTCTGAGACCCAGAAAACAGCCACACACCTCTTCCTCTGGACAGCTGCCCGGTTTCCGACGCAGTCACTAGGAGTCCAAGCAACTCACTTCACGTCTCCTCCTCCCGCCAACCGCCCATAGCCCTAGGCAGTCACTCCGAGTCCAAGTGACCCGCCCTGTTCCTCCTCCTCCTCGGGGTAGCCCCCCAGGTGTTCAGGAGCGGTCGCTCGGAGACCAAGCGACCCACCGCGCTCCTCCTCCAGGCAGTCCACCGGTGTTCAGGAGTGGTCGCTCTGAGTCCAAACAGCTCGCCATGCAGCTCCTCCTCTGACAACCGCCTGTAGCTCTGATGCAGTCTCTCCTAGACCAAGCGACCTGCTGCGCTTCTCCTCTTCCTCCGGGCAACCCCCCGGTGTTCAGAAGTGATCGTTCTGAGTCCAAACAGCTCGCCACGCAGCTCCTCCTCAGGCAGCCACCCAGAGCCCCAGTGGTTGCTCTGAGTCCAAGCGCTGTGCTGAGCCGCCTCCTCTACGATGATCCCAGTTGTCCGTGTTTACCGTTCCAGCGGGGGGGAGGGGCATCTCGCCGGGCAACTCTACTTCACAAAGTTCCCTGTGTTCTGGGGCTACCGCCCCATCCGGGACACTTCCCCAACGGGAGAGACTCACCCGGTGGCTTTGAGTTGGTCCCAAGTTTCTCACTATCTCTTCTTTCGAATCCTGCGTCCTGGAGCAACATGAAATGCAGCCGCCCTCTAGTCCGCCATCTTGAAACCTCCTGGTCTGTCATTTTCTTTGTATCAACTTAGTCATGTTTAGCAATCATGTTTAGTGTTAGGAATCTGGACATCTCACTTTTCTAGAACAATTTAGGTGGTGCTGGGACTATCTGCTCTTAAGATATGATAAAAATTTCTTTTGAAATTGAGCTTGATGCTTTTTTGTGGGCTGTTTTTTGATATTGTTCTAGTTCTTATAAGGACATTGGTCTGTTCATACTTTTTATTGAAGTCAATTTTGTTAAACTATTTTAGTAGACAACTACCCATTTAATCTAAATAAATTTGCTTAGTGATGTACAAAATAGTTGCTTATGATTTAAAAAATATTTTCTGTGCTTCAGTGGTCACTTTCTTTTGTTCATTTATTATTTTGTTTGATTTCCCTATTTTGTTGGTTTTTAAGAGAATGAATATTTTGATTTATTAATAGTTTTATCTTTTTATTCTCTATCTTAACTAACTTTTAGATTTATTATTTCCTTCTTTTACTTTTGGTTACTTTGTTTTTATTTTTCTAGCTTTTTGGATTATACATTTAATTCATTTTCATTCTGTAATTTTTCATTGCTATAAGTTTTTAAGATTGTGATTTTTTTTTCTCAGATCACTTTTAAATGGAACCCATTGGTTCTAATAAATAGTGTTCCACTCTTATTATTTTTGAAAATTCAGTAATCTTGGGAAAAATAACTTACACTTTCCCTTTTATTCAAAAGTTGTTTAAAAGAAGGCTTCTTACTTTCAAGGTATAACAGTCTATTTGTTTAATTATTTTTGAAGTGCCTAGAATTGAATCCAGGTCCTCATGCGTGGTAGGCAAAGTGCTCTACCACTGAGCTACACCCCAGTCCAGTCTTTTTAGTTTTGATTTTTCCACTATTTTTATTATACTGAGATTATCTTAAATCTCTTTTTAATCATAGATTATCTTAAATCTTTTTTTAATCTTTCCTACTCTACTTTCCCCCACTGATTTATTGGAGAAACCAGGTCATTTATCTCTGATGATCTTCCATATCCTGAATTTGACTGTTTGCTTCTCATGATGTCACTTAAGCATGTTTCTTCATGCTTCATGTGTCTGTAAATTGCTATTTGCTCTTAGAAGCTTGATAAGATTTGGGTTTAATATTTTAGGCAATAACACATCGTGGAGATGCTCCGTACTTCCGTAGATCATTAAGCATGTAATGTCTTGTCCCACTTGAGTGATATGGACACTCTTCAATGGGTTTCGGTGAGTCAACCTGCTCTTTCCTTAGAAAATTTACCATTAATCTTTTAGATAATTGTTTCAGCACTAATGTTGTAGCCTTGACCCATTATTCAATTAGGCCTAGCAAAATGCTGATTGCTCTGATCCTGTTACTGCTTTTGCTATTTGCTATGTTTTTGCTATATATTTTAGTTCATATATTTATTTTTAAACAGTTTTATTGTAGTATAAGTGACATATAATAAAATACACATGCTTAAAGTACATAGTTTGGACATATTTACATTTTGGCCTATATGTAGATTATTATGTAATACATTGCAAAGTATTATCTATTAATAATTGAATTGTTCTACAAAGAAGAAATTTCCATCAGTATTTGATTATTCTGATATGCAATTCATATAAGGACACTAGAAACAAACACTAGAAAATTAAAAAAAAATTTTTTTAGACATTGATAGGCCTTTATTTTATACATTTATTTATATATGGTGCTGAGAATTGAACCCAGTGCCTCACACATACTAGGCAAGTGCTTTGCTACTGAACCACAACCCCCAAACACTAGATTCTTTACCTTACTTTATCAATTAACAGCTAATGAGAAATTATACTACCGAGATGTAGTAAAAAAACAGCATGGTATTGGCATCAAAATAGACAGGAAGACTAGATTAGAATAGAAGACACAGAGACAAATCCACAAATAGCCATCTGATATTTGACAAAGGTGCCAAAAATATATATTGGAAAAATGACAGCCTTTTAAACAAATGGTGCTGGGAAAACTGGATAGCTATATGTAAAAAAATGAAATTAGACACCTCTCTCTCACCCTGCATAAAACTCAAATTGAAATGGATCAAAAACTTAGGAATTAGACCAGAGAACTTACAACTGCTGGAAGAAAACAGAGGGTCAACCCTCCATCAAATAGGTGTTGGCACCAGCTTCCTTAACAAGACCCTCAAAGCACAAGAAATAAAACCAAGAATCAATAAGTGGGATGCCATTAAACTAAAAAGGTTCTGCACAGCAAAGGAAATGATTAAGAACAAGAAGAGAGAGCCTACAGAATGGGAGAAAATGTTGGCCAGCTACTCCTCTGAAAGGGGATTAATATCCAGAATACACATAGAACTCAAAAAACTTAACACCAAAAAAAAAAAAAAAAAAAAAAAAAAAATCAAATAACCCAGAAACTTCTCAATTAAAGAAACACAAAATGCCAATAAATATATAAAAACATGTTCAACTTCTCTAGCAATCAGGGAACTGCAAGTCAAAATTACACTAAGATTTCATCTTACTCCAGTCAGAATGGCAATGATCAAGAATTCCAACAACAATAAAAACTGGTGAGGTTGTGGGGACAAAGATACACTTGTACATTGTTGGTGGGATTGCAGATTAGTACAACCACTGTGGAAAACAGCATGGAGATTCCTCAGAAAACTAGGGATGGAACCACCATATGACCCAGGTATCCTATTCCTGGGTATTTTCCCGAAAGATCTAAAATCAGTATACTACAGTGATACAGCCACATCAATGTTTGTAGCAGCACAATTCACAATAACTAAGTTATAGAATCAAACCAGACACTCATTAATAGATGAATGTATTAAGGAATTGCTAAGGAATTATAATATATATATATATATATATATATATATATATATATATATATATATATATTGCAGTATATACACACACACACACACACAATGGCATTCTACTCAGTCATTAAAAAGAATGAAATTATGGCATTTGCTGGTAAATGGTCGGAAATGGAGACTACCATGCTAAGTGAAATTAGTCAAACTCAGAAACTCAAAGGTCATATGTGGTAGTTAGAGTACAATAAAGGAAAGGGTGAGGGAAGGATAAGATTATAAAAAGAACCAATCAAATACAAATTAATAGACAAGCAAAAGGAAGTCTAGTAGAGAAGAAGGAGAGGGGAGAGGGAGGGAGAATGAGAGGGGGAAAAGGGAGAGGAAAAAATGGAGGATCATGAACAAATCAATTTCCATGCACATATGAGTTTGTCAGGATGAACCCAAATACTATGTATAACCATAAACCTTAATAATAATAAAAATAAATAAATAATGACCCCAGAATTTAAAAAGAGAAGAAGTAATGAGTTGGTACCCTGAAAGTTTGAATGATGACAATTAAGACTTTTTAAAACGTTCTTTTTTGGGGGGCTGTGGGGGAAGTTTGGGAGGATGACTATGAACTTGTGGATTTGTATATATATGAAATGCTTCATTTATAGTTCCTGTTCTTTTACTGATGCTCATATTGTCTCATCTTAGGCTTATGAGAGCCCATTCAAGGTGGTTTTATGTCTTTTTCTTTTTCTGTAGCAGGGCTTGAACCCAGGGCTTTGCACATACTAGACAAGTGCTTTACCACTAAGCTATACCCTAGCCAGCTCTTAAGTCTTTTTGATGTATTTATAGTAGTCTTTGATTCTTTGATAGTGTCTTTGTTTTTTGAAACATGATGTCATAGATTTAACTGTGTATATCTTACCACAGCCCTATAATCAACCATTTCTTTAAGGACTATTGGTTACTTTTGGTAACCAATGGCACTTAGAACTTTGGGCTCTTTTATTTAAAAAAAAAACAAAACTCTAAAATAGCCCATAGTTTGAATCAGTTACTAATGCTATATACCAATGACACACGTTATTGGGATAATGCTTTTTATATCAATTGTTTAATAATATTTGTCTTTTTTAGTAATAGAGCTACAGAATAATTTGTGGTTATTTCAAATAACATTATTCCAATTTGTCTATTACTTTAAATCATATGATCTATATTTACTTACCACAGAAACTATTAAGAGCCAACAAATCAAAACAACTGGGGACTCAGTCGTACTCTGCAGGTGGTGTGAACTGGCATGAACCACTACTTGTCTGTTCCACTCCTTGTCTGCACAGTCAGAGGTAAAGGCAATGGCCTATCTCTGTGGACAGCTGATAGTTGTGTATGCTACTAGGTAAATATCACTCATTTGGAATTCACAGTCATTCATCTTAGCCAGAGAAAAAAAGGAAGCTAAGAAAGGACTGTAAAGGGGTGTTCATTTCCATCTTGCAGATCCAGAAGGAGGGGAGTCTGAGTGAAAGAATAGGCTGTAGTTTCTTCTTACTCCAGATCTCTTAAGCCAGAGTTTGCTTGGTAATGGAGGGAATGGGGGGCATAAACATTAGGTTGAATTTTGAAATTTAAGTTTTAAACTAGACTGAATTTTTAATAAATGAAAATGACTAGAAAGACATAGAGCCTACTCAGAATGTTATGAAGAATTGGGAAAGAGATGAACCAAGCCCAGTCAAAGGTAGTAGTGGGAGAAAAGCAAAACTACTTGAGTTTGTAGCCAATAATGTTCTGAATGTTTAATAAACTGAATATGTTTGGTTACGATAATGGGAGAAGTCAAAATTTTATGCATTACTATAAGAAACAGATTATGGAAGTAAAACTTAGAAGGAATTTCTCTATTAGAGGTGGTGATAGTCTTGCCTACTATCTCACCTCAGGCTTTTCCTGCAATTCAGTTGTGTTCCACTAGGTGGTAGCAGATATCCTGGTTATATCATTCACCATAAGATTAAACCACAAATTTTTTTGAACCCAGGGGTGCTTAACTACTGAGTCACATACCAGTCCTTTTTTAAAATTGTTACTTTTTATTTTGAGACCAGGGTTTCACTATATTGCTTAGGGTTTCACTAATCAAACCACAGATTTCCCACATAAATTCCATTGTAGGCTTTTTCTTTTCTATTGTAGGTTTTAACTGCATATTTTTCAAATGAAAATTAAAAACATGACTTAAGTAGTTTAACAAGAACTTTAAATTATAACTTTAAATTTTTTAATACAAATAGAAATCAGTCTTTAAAAATCTAAAAAACAATTACATAAAAGTAACTTCCATTCCATTTCCAGCTAACTCTATTTTTATCTGGACTAAGATGCCATCCCTTAATTCTCTCTTATTTTCTCTTATGTGATGTGTCAATAGGAAATGATATAGTTCTGTTACTTCAGTCAAATTTGATAATGTGAATTTCTTAGTTTCTTTTTACTACTGGCTGTAGAATATTGAGGTTTAGGGACTAACTTCTGTGCTTGCCTGTTTTAGTTATCCATAAATTTCCATTTTTATTTTTTGAGTTTCACTTTTATCTTTTCTATTGGCAAAATCAAGAAATGAAAATCTCTGACCTGCTGTGATAAAAATTCCCCTTCCACCAAGTTAGGCTTTATTGGAGGGCACTAATTTTCCACTGATTCATCGAATGATATCACCTTTTTCCCTTGAGCTTTCTAACTGGAAACTTATTTCAACTATTTTACATGTGCTGGTACTTATCTTACCGCAAATTTAAGTTGCTTCAATTAGTTTTATTTTACCTTACTTTTTTGCAGTGCTGCATTTATAATTAATTTTAAAAAGAAAATTCTATTTATGGGGAGAATTTACAAGTCAAAATATAAAGTTTCTGAGCAAGAGTTTAGAAAGCCTTTATAAACAGGTTAATTTTAAAATGAATCCCCTCAAGTTTTTATTACAAAATTTCTAACCATTCACAAAAAATAATGTGACACTCCTAGACCATCCCTCAGATTAAACAATTATTAATGTTTTGTCACATATTTTAACATATCTGTATTTATGCTTTTGTAAAACTTTTTTTTTGTGTGTGAAACATTCAAAAGTAAGAGGATGTGACCATTTATTCCTAAATTGTTTAGCATGACATTTCCTGAGGCAGGTGGATTGCAAGTGTGAGGTCAGCCTGGGCGACTCAGCAAGACCCTATCTCAAAAAATGAAAAGGGCCGAGGATATAGCTCAGTGCTAAAACATTCTTGTGTTCAATCCTCAGTACTTCAAATAATAATAATAATAACACCTACAAAAATTACTATAAACTTGGTGACTTACTACAAAACAAATGTATTATTTTACAGTTCTGGGTCTCCCAGACCTGTAATCAAGGTGTTGACAGGGTTGTTATTCCTTTCTGGAGATTGGAGGGAAATCAGTTCTTAGTTTCTAGAGGCCTCTTGGGATCCTTGGCTTATGGTCACTTCCTCCATCTTCAAAGCCAGTAGCATAGTAACTTCAGATCTCTCTCTGACTTTGACCTTGACTCTTCTGCCTCCCTCTTCTACCTGTAAGGACATTTGTGATACCACTGGACTCACCTGAATAATCCAGAATACTCTTCCTATTTCAAGGTCATCTGATTAGCAATCTTAATTCTATATGCAACCAAATTCCCTCTTGCTATGAAACATATTTACAGGTCCTGTAGGTCAGGATGTGGACATCTTTGGGGGCCATTATCCTGCCTGCTGTAATAAGTGACCTGACAATTGTAAGTTAGTCACAAGAGTCCTTTAATACACTATGATCTTATACGTTTGTTTGCTTTGCATTAGAATTCAGGAATAAAAGGCAATATGAACTGGGAAGAGGCATTAAAAGAATTGAATGATAAAGTGACATTCTTATAGACAGGTGGATGCATAGTTTGGTTTAAAGGATAGGGTGATCTTGGCATATGATATATCTGAAGTCAGGTGTTTTACTAGTTTTGTTTCAGATGCTTTGTTAAGGAAGGTGGGTGTTTCTTTGACTTTAATTAGAGAATTCAAATGACTTTAGTCTTATAATTCACTTCAACTCAACATCTTAAAGCTTAGCTGTCTCCTATCATTTTGAGAAATAGTAAGAGTTTTAAAGTGTAGGAGAGTCACACAAACCAGATCTGAGGAGGACCACGCCATTGTTGTCTAGACGAGGGTGGTGTCAAGATTTAGCATATTACTAAGATACTTTACTAAAGGTAAAGTATGAATCATCCACATTCATCATCCACAGGCCTTTGAGTACTGACCTCTTGTCATGATACATATACAAATTGGTCTTCCTTGAAGGAAAGTCTGGAAGGATTTGGCGGGGGGATGGGTGAGGGGACTTGTGCTGTGGATCAAGGAAAGGATCCTGAAGGCATGGTCTTGAGTAATAAACTTTGTTTAAAAAAAAAAAAAAATTAGCCAAACATCTGTTAAAGATGGAAAAGCAGACTCTTCAAGAGATTGGAGAAAAATTCTGGTTCTAAATTTAATTACAAAAATTTGAGGATATAAGGGAGGCACAATGGGGGAGGTTAGTCAATTAACAAGTTACAGGTGGAAATGAATGAAAACCCATTTCACATTCTTTTGTTGTTTTTAGATATTCATGACAGTAGAGTATATTTTGACATATACATACATGGAGTATAACTTCCCATTCTTGTGATTGTACATGACGTGGAGTTACTGGCTGTGTATTCATATATGACCACAGATTCATTCTACTGTCTTTCCTATTCCCATCCACTCCCTTCCCTTCATTCCCCTTTGTCTAATCCAATGAACTTCTATTCTTCCCTCTGAAAAGGGAGCTGAACCGTGGCCATGACAGGCTGCGTTTAGGGCATGAAAGATTTCAGGCCTAAGTTTCTATCAGGAGCTAAGGAGCCAGTGCCTAACATTCAAACCATATATGTCAATATGTTAAGACCTGGGTACCCTAAGCCAATGGAAACATGCCAAACCACACATGCTGAAAGATCAGCCAATCGTGTACTTTGTTCAAATTTCCTGCTCTACTATGGAGCTCATAAAACTCCCACTGAATCTAGACTTGGGGACTCTCAACCAGTACCTGCTGCATCAGTGAACGCTGTGAGTCCAAGCTGGAGCTTGCAATGAAGACCCGTTTGCTTTTGCATTGGGAACAGCTCCCTAGTGGTCTTTGGGGATTGTGATCTGGGCACAACACCTCCCCCTCTTATTTTGTGTTAGCATCCGCTTCACATTCTTGAATGTATGTTCCAACCTTAACTGAAATCTGCTCACAGTGCCCTGGTGCTGCAGTTTCTGGTTTACAATCCCAATGCACCCAAACTACTTCGCCTTATGGACTGCCCTCCTGTCCCAAAGCTTTCCCTGCTTTGTGTAATCACCTCCCTCTTATCTAGAGCCAGTGTGGGTTTTTCATGTCCACAAAACAGTTGTGCCAGGGCAGTGGAGTTGGTTGTTGAAAGCCCAAAGGAAGTGCATGCATGGTATGTAAGACACAATGTATCCGGGAACGCTTACAGGAGATCAGCCACAGCTCCCAGAAGAGTTCAGGGGCCTCTGGCTGAACAGACAGCACCTCCAACCCTCATGGAGCTTTGCCAAGCAGTGTTTCCTCTTCTTGGCGTTTTGTCCAGAGGTGGCCGGCTGGATGAGTGACATGTATTCTTTCCACAGTGCCCTCTGCTCCATGCCAGTTGCCACTGAGAGGGATTGTATGTGTTAAGATGCAGAAGCAGTGACATCATCAGCATTAGCTTGCTTAGTTTTCTTACATGACCTGCATCCCAAGGAGCAATTGTCCTGCCATAAGTGCAAGAAAATGGCGTTCTACAGATAACCCTAACTGGCCCTACATTTCAGTGTGCATAAGAGAGAGTCAGTGTCCTTCAAGGTCATATGTATCTGGACATTCTGACCCAGGCTTGCTCTTGTTGATCCCTTAAGTTGGTGAGGTTTTTAGGAACAGAAAGGGGGCCTTCAGGGACATGGTGTTAAACTGTATCCCTTTTCTTTAAGGATGATACAGGATCCATATAAACAACTTGTGCCTTCTTTCCCCAAAACTTCATTCTAAAATACTATAGCTTTTTAGATCCAGCACACATTTTCTCAGCTGCTACCTAATCCTTTCTGTTTGGCATCTGTACAGCTCAATAAACCCTTTCACTTTGGAGATCTCTTCATCTTAAAAGTCCTGGTGATAGGTACAGGGGCACTGCAAAGGGATCTTGCCACACAGAACACTCAGACTGAACCCCAACAAAAACAAGTGGAGTTTTTTTTCTTTCTTTTTTTTTTTTTTTTTTCTTTAGTCAAGGATCAGAGTGGGCATCAGTGGGCAGAAAATGATCAAGAGGAGGCATCGATGTTGAGAGTTTCTGGCTGAACCGACCTGCTGGGACAACTGCTGCAGGTCAGGGTGGGGAAGTTTCCCTAAACTGACTTGGTAAGATTCTGGCTCAAACTGGATGCAACAAGGCTGGAAGTTGAGACAGAGGTCAAGCAGAGGTCTCAGAGGAACCCAACAAAATTGGATCAAAGGAGAGTCTTTGTGGTCATGATCACCTGAAGCTGAGAACTCAGGAATCTCTTGGGATTTCAGCTGGGTTGAACCCCATCGAAGTGGCTGTATCAGGGGAGGTGAACTGAGTGTATTTGTGAATCCACATTGTGTCATTTATTCTACCCAGTGGCCATTGCTACCTGGGAAAGACAGAAGCCCTTGGCAATGGGAATTTAGAACTCATTCTTTTGGGTGTTCTTGAATCCTGTTCAAGAGAGTTTCTGGAGGAGCAAACAGAAACTTCGATATATAGCAGGGTACTTAGGAATGTTAAATAAACATTACAGAAGACCATTATTTTGGACTAAGCCCCTGCAATAGGTGCAAACAGACCAGATTAGAAATCAGAATGGACACATCCATGCTTGAGTTTCATGTTACCACCCAAACTAAGTTATCTGACCTTCCCTGGGGTGGGGCAGGGGGAGAAAGAAAGAAAAAAAGAAAACGGCTAAATTTTCAAATAGGGCAGTTTGAATTAGCATGATAATGAAGTTTCCCTGTCTTAATCCTTAAACAAAAGAGGTAAACTGGAGTAACCGGATATTAACCAAGCAAGATATTTTTCTATTGTCTCCCTGTCCTTTATTTACTTTTTTTTTCGTACCAGGGATTAAACCCAGGGTCACTCTACCACTGTGCTACATCCCTATTCCTTTTATTTTATTTTTTTAATTTTGGACAGTGTCTTACTAAGCCGCCCAGGCTGGTCTCAATTTGTTATCCTCCTGCCTTGATCTGCTGAGTTGCTAGAATTACAGACCTGTGCCACCATGCTGGCAAGGAAAGTAACTTTTAAAATTATTATTATTATATTTTTATAATTTTGGCATTGCTGGGCCCTGGTCCCGGGCCTCCTGTACACTAGGCAAGTGGTCTGCCAAGGAAAGTAACTTTAAAATGATCAATCTGCTTTTTGTTCTTTGTTTCTTGCTTTTTTTTTTTTTTTTTTTTTTTTTTTAATTTTAAGTTGTTGGGCTAAACACTAATCAGTGCCGGGAAAGTTTGCAGTGAGATATGAAAGTCTCTAAAACAGAGAGGAAAACGGAGAGGGGGAGCTGGTCACTCTCCTTATCCCCAGCCTGTCAGAGAGAATCAGAGGAGTGACCCTGGTTGTAAAGGAACGAACTCATGAAACCTGCGCGGCGGGCCTGCTGAAAGGAACTTGCCTCGCGGATGAGCAACGCAGAAACCTGACGAGGAGATCCACACGTAGAAAGTATTATTTGCCAGTCAGGGTCTGACAAAGGCCATCTCTTGGGAAAAGCGAGAGAGGCAGGAAAAACTTTGCTCTGGGGTGTTTTATGGGGTCCTTTGGACGGCTTGCGTAAGGTCGCCTGAGCTCCCATGAGGGGCTTCGTTCAGAACTTACGCTGGGCTGACAGGACAGGCGAGTGGAGGTTCTGCGTGGTTAGTGAGAGGTGGGAAGGGGAAGTGACATTTTAACCCTTGTTTTCTCTGTAAGTTCCCCTGAGGGCGGGAAAGCAACTTATGGTAAGAATTTAAAATGGCTGCGTAGATGCTAAGCCTTGGACCTCATACACACACCCGCTCCTGTATATTCCCTCTGGTTGTAGGTTTGGGCAGCCCTCCATGGTGTCCTCTCCTGCTGCCGAGGAGTGAGTGATAAAATGTCCAGAACCTCTCTGTGGAGTCCTCTGAGTTCTTCCTTTGGGATGGGTGAACTGTGCTCAGAGGTGTTTGCAGCCTTTCCTTCTCTACAAAATGCACTCTTCTGCTTGGCCCATTGGATCACTTACTCTATTCTGTGGAATGAAGATTGCCTGAGTTTTGAATTATAAACTTAAGCCAATTAAGATCTTTGAATTCAGCTGTTGTAATTTTGTCCTTTGACAGGAGTATTTGAAGAGGGCCCATCACTTCTACACTGAACACAATAGGTTCCCCCTTGGTAGGTGCAAAGCTGAGAAGCACAACCCTGGGGGGTTTGCTACTTGCAGCAAGTAAGGAGTGCACAGGAATAATTATTCTTTTATTTATTTATTTTTTTTTGGTACTGGGGATTGAACCCAGGGCCTTGTGCTTGCAAGGCAGGCACTCTACCCACTGAGCTATCTCCCCAGCCCAGGAATAATTCTTTAAGTAGTGTCACACAAACAGAGAAAGCAAGGGGTTCTATTGGGGAAATGTACACATATATTCTTTTTCCTTTTTGCTGTGCGGGGCATTGAATCCAGGCAAGCACTCTACCCCTGAGCCACATCCCCAGCTGCACGTATTCATATGGGAGAAACTTGTCCTCACACGTGGAGATGGGCACATTCCTGAACATGCTCATACACTGCATGTTCAGAAAAAAAAAAAGGCAGATAAGATGCCTGAGGGCAGGTAACCTAGTATTATAACAAGCAAAATTTACTCTAGGTCACCTAAAAAGTGAGTCATAGTGACTCAGTGATTTTGGCTGGTTCAGCTATAACTTTATCTGGAGGGCTTTATCTGAAACAAATCAACAAACAAAAAAGAACTTTGAAGGAATGTGAATAGTCACTTAAAGGGGCAACAGCCCTCCTGCTAAAGCAGAGTTGATTGTCCCTAAAAGTTCTTAGCAGCCAACAGTTCCATTAAGGCACCTTCAGGAGAGAGGTCCCCAGCAATGGAGGAATCTCCTCCACATCAGGGTCCCACAGCAAGAGAGTTCACTATCATACCTGGTGGGCACTAGTCAATATAAAAACTTTTCTGCCCAACTTAGTTTTCTTCCTCCCTGTTCTCCAGCCTTGGAGAGATGAACCATATATGTAGAGAGGAGAGGGCATAGAGAAAATGTCCTCAATAGGGAAATAGTTCCCTGACTACAAACTTGTCCCTCTGCCTAAACTAAACCAAGTTCAGAGTTCTGGACATTGAACCCAAGGCCCGCACATGCTAAGCACATTCTCTACCACTGAGTCCCACCTTCGACCTGACCTGATTCCGGTCTGTTGGAGATCACAATGGGTCCTTGTTCGCTGGTGTTGAAGATTGAACACCAGAAAAATGCCAAGGCAAGTGTAGAGAGCAAGATTTATTTAAGAGAGGGACAAAGACAGACTTCTCGGAAGAGAAGGGACCCCAGAGAGGTGCGTCCATGGGAGTGAGTGCATCTTGCTCTATTATAGACCCCAGAACCCTCTTTTTCATTATTGTCTCTCTTTTCTCCCTGTATATGTGACCAAGGGCAGGGACAGGGAGGTTAATTGTTAGCAACCCAGAGTGCCCAGGAGCACAATCTCAGAGGTTAACAACCATTGTTCTCTCTTTGATAACCAGTCCTCCTCTATTGCCCCATCCTTCATTACCTACACTGACTGCCTGACCTTTGCCCCTGCCTCAGTTTGCTGAGGAATGTGACATATCCTGTCCACTTAGGCCAGGAGGGGCTGCAGGCAGATTGCTTTTTGGCAAAGAAAGCTTGTGTGTGTGTGTGAGGGGGTCAGCACAGCAGGCCCATTTTATAGAATTATTCTCTTTTCCCCACATCCACGCCAACACTTATTATTGCTTGTGTTCTTGTTAATAGACATTCTAGTTGGAGTTAGATGAAATCTTAGGGTGGTTTTGATTTGCATTTCCCTAATTACTAGAGATGATGAGCACTTTTTCATATATTTGTTGATCACCTCTGTATCTTCTTCTGTGAAGTGTCTGCCCAGTTCCTTAGCCCATTTGTTGATTGGGTTCTTTACGTTTTTGGTGTAAAGTTTTTTAAGTTCTTTATAAATTTTGGAGATGAGTGCTCTGCCTGAAGTGTGTGTGGAAAAGATTTTCTCCCACTCTGTAGGCTTTCTTCACATTATTGATTGTTTCCTTTGCTGAGAAAAAGTTTTTTAGTTTGAATCTATCCCATTTATTGATTTTTGCTTTTATTTCTTGTGCTATGGGGATCTTGTTAAGGAAGTCTGGTCCTAAGCCAACATGATGAAGATTGGGGCCTACTTTTTCTTCTATTTGGTGAAGGGTCTCAGAGATTCCTCAAGAAACTTGAAATGGACTCACTATTTGACCCAGCTATTCCACTCCTCGGTTTATACCCAAAGGACTTAAAATCAGCATACTACAGTGATGCAACCACATGAATGTTCATAGTTGTCCAATTCATGATAGTCAGATTGTAGAACCATCTTAGATTCCCTTCATTTGATGAATGGATAAAGAAACTGTGGTATATAGACACAATGGAATATTACTCAGCCATAAAGAAGAATAAAATTATGGCTTTTGCTGGTAAATAGATGGAGTTGGAGAATATCATGCTAAGCGAAATAAGCCAGGCCCAAAAAACCAAAGACTGAATGTTTTCTCTGATAAGTGGATATGATACATAATGGGGGGTGGGTTGATGGAGTGGCCGGGGGGAGCAAGAGAAGAATGGAGGAACTCTGGATGGTGTAGAGGAAAATGGGGTAGGAGGGGGTAGGAAAAGGAAAGATAGTAGAATGAAACAGACATTATTACCCTATGTGCATGTATGATTATATGAATGGTGTGAATCTACATTGTGTACAACCATAGAAATGAAAAGTTGTACCCAATTTGTGTATAATTAAAAAAAAGAATTATTCTCTTAACTTTATGTTCCCACCATTCTCATCTATCTGTCCCCTTACAGACCTTTCAATTGTTGATTAGGAACTTGTGTCAACTAAAAGTTATCAGAAAAGTCTGATACTCCAGGTTTTCTCTTAATGGCAGGAGAACTAGCTTCACTAAGAATTAGATAGAGGAAGACAAAAACGAAGCCACTTAAGGATTATATCCCATGAAACTTTTTGCTCAATATGATTGTTACTGTTGTGATGGTCCAGGTTGGAGCTGTTCGGTGACTTAATTAATGGCGGGAGAGGGAGGAGGGTAATGAGACTGTTTTACTTTTGGTATAAAATTTATTTACCATATCTGCATAACACAGTGATTTTTAAAATTATTCTTTAAATGTTTTACCTTACCACAGGTTGCTTGGTATTTGCCCAGGGTGTAGGGAAATGGATCAGCATTCTCTATAAACTATCTGATCTGGAATTTTTCTGGATTTAGCTTTAGAACCCACAAGTGACTTCTGATCTCCGGTTCCCTGTAACTTGGCTTTATTAGTCCTTAAATGGCAGCTAAACTACATCAGATAGGCTTTATTTTTTCCTCCCTCCCTCCTTGCTCTCATTTCCTTCTTTTGTTTGGTGAAGTTATATAATTTTACAAAAGAAAGAAACAAATGTATAACAAACTCTACTTCCTCTCTCATATTCCTCCTCTCTCCTTTTCAAAACAGGTTCATTTTCTGTGGACATCATTTTCCTGCCCTCCCCTTTTGTGTTATTTCTAAAACTTGATGACATGTTTTGACATAGTCCATGTGTTTGCAGATCTTGTGTCTGTGGTTCTTCTACAATGGGATTATAACTTATTTAATTTCCTTAGCTGTTGCCTGGGTATTGATATCTGGGTGGTTTCTGGTTTCTTCCCAGGATCTCAGTGGTTTTCAGTGCTGCCCAGTGCAGACCACCCGATAGCATGGCCTAGACAGGTCCTTTTGTGTGTCTGTATCCATCGTCTGTCGTACGTATGTATGTATCAATCATCTGCTTATGTACAAGGAGTATTAAACGCAGGTGCACTCTACCCCTGAGCTATATCGCCAGCCCTTTTTTATTTTGAGACAGGGTCTCACCAAGTTGCCCAGCCTGGCCTCGAACTTGTGATTCTCCTGCCCAGCCTTCCGAGTCACTGGGATTACGGGCAAGCTACCCTGCTGGGTTTATGGCAGGTCCTCTTTTTGCCTGAAGTTGAAACTAATTACTTTTGTTCTCTGTTGTATTTTTTTCTTGGGACAGTATACATAAATGAGAAATTACTGCTACAAAAGCTAGTAAGAATCTGTTAAGGACTGAATATTTTGTTGGAGGACAATCCAAACAAATCAAACCAGGCAACAGTTGGTTCATCTAAGGATAAGATCAAAATCAGATCAAACATCATAACTGGATTTATCAAAGTCCAGAAAGGTCATCCAGATATGTTCTAAACAATCACTTTTTGAACTTGGTACTAAAGATCTTAATTTAATCAACCTATTTAATGATGCTAGAGATTGAACCAGAGCCTCAGCACATACTAGGTATATAGTCTACTACTGAGCTATACATGTGACCAATTTGATTTTAAGTTTTGTTTGTTTGTTTGTTTGTTTTTCCAACTAAAATTTTAGCTGCTTGGCAGACTTTCAGGTTTTTTTCCTGTGACCATGACTGACTGATTTCCCTCCTAACTAATAGAACCAGTCAAATCAGGGAAATTCTTTTGTGTAACTTTTGGACTGGTAAATTTTTTTTAATCCTTTGCCTGCTTTTTAATATTACTTTTTTATAATGAAAAAGAAATTTTAAAAAGTCTCCATAAAAGTAGAGGGAATAGAAAAGTGAATCCTCAGCTGGGTGCAGTGGCCTCTGCCTGTAATCCCAATGACTTGGGAGGCTGAGGCAGGAGGATCGAAAGTTCGAGGCCCTGAGCAACTTAGCAAGACAACTTAGCAAGACACCGTCTCAAAATGAAAAATAAAAAGGTCTGGGGATGAGTGCAGTGGTAAAACACCTCTGGATTCAATCCCCAGTACAAAAAAAGAAAGTGAAGTGAAGCTTCCTGTACCATCCCCCATTCCCCAGCTTCAGGAGCCACGACTTTCCGGGCTTCTGTCTTCTCTGCACACCTATTTCCCCCTCACTGTTGTATTTTAAATCACAGGCATCTGTGATCCCACCCATAAATACTTGAGTGAGCATCATGTTGTGTGAGATACCCACAGCACGAATGTCAAACCAAATGGGATCAGATTTTAACTAATATGTGAATCTGGGTAGAGGGGGACAGGTATTCTCTGTTCTACTTTTACTTTGCAAATTTTTTTTATAGATTTGAAATTATTTCCAAATAAAAACTGAAGCACAAACAATGAATAAAAACATGAATATATCATGATGGAGAACAGATTTCTTCTTGATTTACTATAAATCATGATTGTGGAAATTATTTTACTTTTTTTTTTTGCGGTGCTGGGGATTGAACCCAGGGCCTTGTGCTTGCAAGGCAAGCACTCTACCAACTGAGTTATCACCCCAGCCCTATTTTACTTTTTTGTTTTATTAATTAAATTCTTTTTTAACTTTTGTTTTTCCTTGGTGGAAAGAAATGAATGAAAATAACCAGAGAAATATTAAAAGGAAAATAAAAAGCATGTATCATTCTAACATCCAGATATAATCACTATAAAAGGATCATGTATTATTCTCCTAGTTATTAAATAGACAGACACAGACACACACATTATTAGAAAGCCAAATAGTATTAATAGGCTTATTACACCACACTCTGGTCCACAGCTCCCCTCTTGGCCATCTCTGCTTGCTCTGTCTTATCTGCTGGCAGGTTCTTTTGTATGGTGAAATGGCAGGTGCATCTGTCTTTCCTTCAGAGTCTTTCTGATTGATCACAGCTGTTAAGATGAAAGGGAATCATATTTCAGTTGTTTTTTTCTCTGGATAGTATGCTTTTCATTTTGTGTATGATCTTAAAAATATTTGCTTCTGGGTGTTGGATGACAGATTGGCCCATTTGTCACAGACTGTGACCTTCCAGCATGTCCACGAGAGAGGCAGCAAAGCAAAAGCTCCGTTTCCAGACTCACTGGTGGCTAACGTTCTGCACAAGACAAGTGTGAGGCTCAGAAAGTGGATGTGAGTGGAGCTGAGCACATGGCAGAGGGGTGTGGCTCCCCTGGCTGCAGTTCTAGTTCCATGGGTCTCAGATGCGGAGTGGAAGGCAGGGGAGGTAGCGAGATTTTTGCCTGAACAGTGCCATGGTGATCGTAGGTATGAATTGTTCCTGATTGTGTGGCATCCAAGCTTGGATCACTAGGCCTAAAATTGTAAAAACTTCCTAATATCCTAGAACAAATCCTTTTCTGTTTAAGCTGATTAGAGTGGATTCTATTGTCTCCAGTTAAGAAACCTGATAGAAAAAAAAAATTTAAAAAAATCATTGAATCCATGGAACTTCCTAAGTATTTAAAAAAAAGAACCCTCTAAAATTTGGTCACCTGTGGTTTTATTGATTACCCACATTTTGCCCATATTCTTGAAGGTGATACTTTTACATCAATTATTGTATTTGGCAAACAGCAGTATCTGATATTTATAGTAGGAAATATTCCATCTACTTCACATAGGAAATAGATGCAAAGAACGACTAAGCGTCTCATTGAAAGACATACAGCTTTCCTGTTAGCTGCTTGGAATCCAACTCCTGATTTTCCACTGTTTTATATAGTCAACCTGTTTTGACTAAAGAAAACAAATTAAAAAATTTTATAAAAGTCTTGGGCTAATTAGAGTTCCAGAAGAACTTCACAGGAGGGGTAATTGGCCTAATATGTTGACTCTCATCTAATATGATATGCTTATCTGTTTAAACTTTGGTTACGTGCTTAAATTCCTCTATTGTTTAAAAATAAATGTTATTGTGTATAAGATGTACAGTAAGAGCTTGCAGGATGCATACAGATAGTAAAATGGTAACTATGGTGAGGTAAATTAACATATCCATCATCCCACAGTCCCTTTAGTCTATTTTGTGCTGCTGTAAGAGAATACCTGAGACTGGGTAATGTATAAAGAACGGAAATTTACTTCTTATAGTTCTGGAGGGAAGGAAGTCCAAAGCTGAAAGTCCCACTTCTGGTGAAGGCCTTCTTGCTTGTCAACCAGGTGGAAGGTGGAAGATGGAAGCGTAAGAGAGCAAGCGTGTGAGCGTATGTGTTTTGTGCAAGAGGGGCTGGGAGGGAGCAGAACTCATCCCTCCATGGAGCGCACTCCACTCTGTGACAACCAACCCCTTCCTGTGGTAAAGGCAGGGCGCTGTGCTCATCGCCTCTTAAAGGCTCCACCTCTCCCCGCTGTTGTTTTCAGTACGTGAACTTTGGGGGACATTCAAACCAGAGCATTGCTCTTTTTATTTTGTTGTTGCTGTTTTGTGACAAAAGCAACTAAAATCTACTCATTTAGCAGGAATCCCAGACACAGTAGGAGGACACCGCATTCATTCTTCCTGGTGCTTTTGCCAGGGACCCCATCCTGTACTGATCCCGAGGGCTCTTCTTAGGATTTGATCTCTCACCTGTTTGCTAAACTTGGAAGCATCACCCTCCGTGTCCTGGTACGTAGCTGGAGTTAGCTACTCTCATGTGTTCCAGCTTCCTGTGGTTGTCATCGGGCGGCGACTGCCCACACTTCAGAGGCAGACAGCTGCTGATCAATGTCCACGGCTCCCTCTCTCTATTCATCCTCCTCCAGTCCGGGTCTTAATATAAACAGGCAGCCCTGTTTACCTGCATGGCAGTGCTCGAGGAGGGGAGGGATGTGGTAGTCATCTCAACAAAGGAGAAGTTCCTCCTCGGCTCCCTTGATGCTGGGTCGCAGTTGTCCCTCTCGTTCACCCATGCGCCTTCACGCTGGTGCTCCAGCGTCCTGCCCCCGTGGCCCAGTAGTTCCCCTGTGGTCTCCACGTCTCATCCCACTGGCTGAGCAGTCCCCTCAAGACTGATACTCCTCTGCCTGTCCTTGGGCTACACCTTTATTCCCATGACTCTTCCTTCCCTCTACTGTGTTCCTGACCCTTATCTCACTCTTTGCAAAATAGCAAAAGTCATTCTAAGTTCTCACCCAGCCCCTGGTATTTTTCCATGATCTGGGTCAGGAAATCCAGGGTACCCTGGTGACCAGAGAGCTCATTACAGCAACTACCTCCCAATTGCCTCAATTCCACCATGTTTGGGGGTCTGCCTTTGTCTTCAGTGGACTGTTGAAATGACCAGCCAGCCTCAGCCCCATGCAGGCCACCTCTTCCAGTGGTTGGGTGTGACCCCTCATTGATGTTGTTCATCCAGCACTAATGATTTCAAATGCAGGTAGTGAGCAAAGGGAAACTCGGGCTCTGGGCAGAGCTGGCCCATGGCTATGTGACTTCAGCCAGGCCAAAAGGACAGACAAAACTGCCCTGAAATGTGACTTCTGGTGACAGAGGTAGGACAGCCCCAACTTCCCTGAAATTGAGACTAATGCAATTATACAGTTTTGATGATCATGGGGATTTTCAGGATGATGTTATATGCTGATTTGTCACCTCTAAAGTGCCACACTAAATTCTTACAATCTTCTAGGAAACTCTTTCAATAGACTGAAAATTCTTCAAAACTATATAATTCATTTCTATTTTCAAAAGAAAGATAAGCAATTTTCCATTGCTACCAGGCCCTGAGGAATCTTTCTGGAAAAAAGTGACTCAAAGGTGACCATATATTTATCTATGAAAAACAAACATCAATTTGTTGAAGCTACATTTCATCATTTACCAATAGATAATAGACTGTACAACATGGCTGTGAGTTTTCTGTAGCCAAAGACCAGAAAAACTCAGAACATAAGGTTTATACTTTCCGCTACAGATTTGGAGAACAGAATATTGGTCAGGATTTTCTTTTGGAAGGAGAAGGAGTGAGCTGGTTGGAAGGAATGGCATCACAGTGAGAGTGGGAATGAATTTCTAGTAAAGATCAGACCTGCTATCCTGAGCTGACAAAATTCAGGAAAGAGAGGACAATAGAAATCTATTTGTTTTCTGTTGTTGCTAAAACAAATTACTACAAACTAGTCACAAATGTAGTGACTTAAACAACACAACTTTATTATCTTACAGTTCTGGAGACAAGAAGTTCTAAAAAGGTCTGACTGGGCTAAAATCAAGGCTACATCAAGGCAGGACTGCATTCCTTTCTTGAAACTCTTTTCTTTATAAACTATACCTGCCTCAGGTATTTGTTATAGTGACAGAAAACAGATGAATACAGATGTCTTAGAGGAAGCTAGCTTGGAGGCACAATTATTGAAGGTCAAACAAGATGGCTTTCAGTTTTAGGGGAGAATCAGTGTTTTTGCTTTTTCCAGCTTCTAGAAGTTATCTGCATATCTTGGTTTCTGGTCCCTTTCATACACAAAGTCAGCAAAGGTTGGTAGAGCCATTTCTGCATCATATCACCCTAATACTTGATTCTTTTGCTTCTCTCTTCCACACTTAAGAATCCCTATGATTACATGGGATCCACCTGGAAAATTTAGGCTAATGTTCCTATCTCAAGACTGTTAGCAATCTTAATTCAGTTAGCAACTTGCATTTATCCATACCTTAAGACAATAATAGATTCTAGAATTCAGAATATAGGTATTCCCCCCCCCCCCCAGTATTGGGGATTGAACCTAGGGAACTTACCACTGAGGTACAAACCCAGCCCTTTTTAAAATTTTTTCTTTATTTTGAGACAGGGTCTCACTAAGTTGCCCAGACGGGCTCCTGACTCAACCTCCTGGGTAGCTGGGATTACAGGCTTGTGCCACCACACCTGCCTGGAATGTCATCATTTTTGGGTAACCGTTATTCTGCCTGCCACAAAAGTCTACTTAGGTATGGAGATACATAGCCTGCTTCTCATCTGGTGCCCTGGATGCTTGTTAGCACCCAAGAATTCTTCCGACTATCATGGGTGCCAGTAGCCAAGTGGACATGGCAGTGAGAGCTCTGGGTGGTTCCCCAGCCCAGGATGGACATGGGGGTAGCTGAGAGAACTGGAAGGCCTAGGAAAGGCCCACCAGTTGGGACAGTGGTTTTTCCATGATTGGGAATCAAGCCTGTGGTTGGGGACTAGATGGGATGTGATGTTTCTATACTTTGTATGTCCCCAAGGGGTTCAAGTGCTGGGAGCTTGGTCCCTAGTGTGGCCGTGCTGAGTGTTGTGGAACATTTAAAAGGTAGAGCCTAGTGGAAGGTCCTTGACTCACTAGGGCACTGCCGTCAGAGGGGATTAAGGTAGCTCTCATGGGACTCTGAGCTTTCAGAGAGTGAGTTGCTTTAAGAGTGAGCTCTTTGGCTTCCTGTTTTGAGATGTGATCTTCCTCCCATATACACTCCTGCCACTGTGACACCATCTGCCATTAGGTCCTCACCAGAGTTCAAGCCAATGGGACCTACCTGATCTTGGAACTTGGAACTAGGAGCTAAGAAAAATTGTTTTCTTTATAAAGGGACACTGCCTTGGGTATTCTGTTATAGTAAAAGAAAATGGATGAATACACACATCCTCAGGGGTAGCCAGCATGGAGGCATAAGTACTGAGGGCCAGACAAGATGGCTCTCAGCCATGTCAACAGGAGTTGCTGATGATGGAAGAACACTAACCCCTTACACGACAAACACCTGCCTGGGAGGGAGAGGAAAACCTCTGAATTTAGTCTTAAATATTTAAATTGATTCAGAAAACTCTGAAGTTACTGAGAAAATCCCCCAATCTGACTAAGATAAAGCTTTTGTCACCAGGCTGAATGAGAATTTGCGATAGAAATTAGTTTGTTTTAGAAAAATAATGAAAATTCATATCTGATACTTCTGATTTGGTGCTGAGATTTGTGCCTACTACATATACATTGGACAATGATGTTGTGTCTACCTTTCTGACCAGAACATTGGTTGGATTATTTGCAAACTGAAGGCTTAACATAACTATTGCATGTTTTCCTGGCTGAGCCTCAGCCACCTTTGCGGGAGGCGGAGGAGTTACCTGGGTGAGGAGAACAATGACATCCAACCCCGGAAGGATGAGATATGATATTGTGACACATTTTTAGAAAGCCATTAAGTTTTCAGTTTTTTTTTTTGTTTTTTTTTTGATAGGGTCTGCTACATTGCCCCGGCTGGCCTCTAACTTCTGAACTCAGTCTTCTTTTTTCTGCTGCCCAAGTGCTAGGATGATAGGCATGCACTTTTATTTGTTTCTTTTATTTTCTATTTTTTTAAGACCAGATAAAATGTTAAATATAAATCCTCACTCAGCTGTGTTCCTTGCTCAGAGGCTGACCAGCAGTGTGGTAGCAGCTGGACAGGGGAGGCAGCATTGGTGCCCTTTTGGGTGGGGCTTTTCCAGATGTGGCCGCCTGCAGTGTCTCACTTCTGCTCCCCATTGTGCCCTCTCTGACTTTTCATCATAATCATAATGACCATCATTTCAACAGTTACCTTCAAAATCATTGACAGTCATCCCTTTGGAAAAAAGCAGTCACAGGAAGAAGTGAGGAAAAACTGTAAAATCTGAGGCTTCAGACAGATTGAATTGCTTTATGGTTTGGTCTTGCAGTAATGCAGCATTCAGAATGATCTGAGAATCTGCCGATTGGTGACAATCTTTGGTACTGGAGGTGGAGGCTCTGGCACCACAGAGCAGCAGGCCCTCTGGGGGCTGCCTGGCTATCTGGCTTCCTCATAAGGAGCCAAATTACTAGGCCTGTTTCATTGGCCTGGGTCCCAGAATTCTTGACTTTATTATGGAGATATTGTGGTCAGTGAGTTAGTCATTAAAATATGAATGGTTAATAAAAATTTTGCTTGGTATTTTGTGTCAGTTAACTTTCTGTCACTGTACCAAAATGCCTGAGATAATTAACTTATAAAGAAAAAAGGCTTATTTTGTTCCAGGCCATGATCAGACAGACCCATCGTGTTTAGGCCTCTGGTAGGGTTGCCACATGGCAATTGTGGGGAGTGCTCAGCAGAGCAAACTGCTCACCTCCTAGCCAGGAATCAAGAGACAAAGAGGAAGGGCCACAATCCCCTTTAAGGATATACCCCTGATGACCTAAGGACCCCCCACTAGGCCCTATCTGCTAAAGTTTCTATCACCTTCCATAGTGCTACCTTGGGGACCAAGTCTTAACATGTGGACCTCTAGGGGACACTCATGATCTAAACTATAGCATAGCCTAAGCAAATGAAACACAGTAATTGTGACATCAGTATTGGTATTAACTGACACCGAGTACTTGCTATGTGTCAGGCACCATGCTTACTTTACATAGTTCTCACTTATTCCCAAAAAAGTTCCAAGGGAAAAGGATGATTATTACCTGCATTTTGGAGATAAGCTGGGGCTCAGAGAGGTTGTGATTCCCTGAATGAGGTCATACAGCTTATAAGTGACCAAGCCTGGGCTTCAACCCTCATCTCTCTGGCTCTGTAGTCTGAGTTCTCAGGGTCTATCGCTTTAACTCCACTGCTGGAGCGTGGCGTTTGCCAGGTAGAGCTCACTTTCTTACCCCAACAACTGTGAGTGGGGCAGCCACCTGGAGCTTATCCTTCACCAGGTCAGGCATGGATCAACTTCAGAGAGCTGATAGGAGAGGGATGGAGGGAGTTCTGGACCCCTGAGGCCCTGAAAGGGCTCACAGAGGGCTCTGCTCATGGGGTGAGGGTGGTGGGATGGGAAAGGAAAATGGAGTTCAATTATACTGCCTTGTAGAAACCAGACTGCAACAATTTTTCAGTTTATATTGTCCACGGACCATTACAACAGAAGCATTTTTGTAAGGATAAAGCTAGATACAACAATATTAATAACAGATATAGCTCATTGACTTTACACAGTCCCTTCCTAACAATTTGAGGTGATTTTTGTGATCCTGGAAAATAAATGTGGCATCACTATCATGTTCTGGAAAAAACCAGACATATCACTACGGAAGGGATGCAGACTTTCTAGATGTCACCCAAGAGCAGCAGCAGGTAGGAGATCAAGGTGGAGAAAATCACATCTTATGGTTTTCATAAATAAGAGGGGGCACATCCCTCTGATGTTTGTGAACATTTTAAATTCTTTCCATTGTCAAGGTATTGGGTGGTTCTGGTGACATTATGTCTTCTAGACTCTTAACTCCAGTGGTGGCAAATTGGATGTTCTGCGTACTTTTGTCTCTGGACCATGATTCAGATCATGGCTGTCTATGATTTTCAGGGCAGGCATTTTTGTACACACACACACACACACACACACACCATTTTTTTTTCTTTTAAAGGAAGGTGCAGGTGGGTAGTTTAAAGCCTTGGTTTCATCTCTGAGTTGTTGGGTGAGATAGAGCAGCAGAAGAGACTTCAGATGGGAATGACAGCAAATCTGACCATGACATAACATTCTAACAAACATGATCACAGAACACACAGCTTTTCTTTCTTTCTTTCTTTCTTTCTTTCTTTCTTTCTTTCTTTCTTTCTTTCTTTTTCTATTATAAAGGGATCAACAGTCAATTGACATTGAAAACAGTGCAACCAAGTTCGGGTTGTTTGATGTGTCTATTATCCCTTCTTCCTCAGAGGAAAGGGGTCTGATGTGATTCATCATCCCTGTGGTTCCAAGACACCTCTCTCCACTCTTCCGGGCCAGGCCCTCTTCTGTTTTAGGAATGCAGTATGTTCTCTGTGACGGTGCTGCCTCCCCCACTGATGACGAAGCTCCGTGAACTGGACACAACAAGTGCTGGGGACATCTCCTCCGGGTCCTCCATCTCTGGCGGGTGGGCCCCTGCCATGGGCCCTTGCAGGCCTGTTTCCTGCACGGTCAGGTCTGAGTCCATCTCTCCACACTGCAGCGGGAGCAATGCCTGGTGTCTGGCCGGGGCATCGCTGCTTCTCTGGGCCTCCAGGGAGTTCTGATGGGTGGAGTTCCTGTGAGCCATGGCGTTCTTCTGAGGCTCATCAAAGCTCAGGGAGAAGGTGACTGTGCCACTGCCGAAGATGACCTTCTGCTTGCATCTGGGCTGCTGCTGCGATGGCTGCTGCTGTGGCTGCAGGGTCAAGGGCTGCTGCTGCTGCTGCTGCTGCTGCTCTTGCTGGGTCAGCGCCAGCGGCTGCTGCTGCTTCTGCCTCTCGGGCTGAGGGAAGGGGTCTTCGCTGTTGCTCTTGCTGCTGATGGAGGAGGAGGGGAGAGATCCCGTGGAGCCCCCGAGGCTGCTGGACCGCTTTCGGGAGACATTGCTGCGTCGCAACGTGGCCCGGGCCGCCACCTTGAAAGCGTGAGCAGCGGTGCTGCAGCGCACCTCCTCGATCGTGTTCCGGGAGGGCTTGAAGAGGATGATGTAGACCTTGTTGAAGAAGATGCAGGCCAGCAAGCCGAAGCTGGCTGCTAGGATGGCGATCACCTCCACGGCAGAGACAAACTTGCCATAGGTGCTGGCATAGGCTGGAATGAAGGAGATCCAGACGATGAAGAAGATGAGCATGCTGAAGGTAATGAACTTGGCTTCGTTGAAGTTCTCCGGCAGCTTCCGGGACTTGAATGCAAAGAAGAAGCAGATGGCAGCCAGGAGACAGGTATAGCCAATCAGGAAGCCCAGGGCCATGAGCGAGCCCTCGTGGCACGTGATGAAGATGATCTCATCCTCCAGCTCGTGGTTGCGGTAGCTGGAGGGGGGCGCCGTGTAGAGCCAGATCACACAGATGACAATCTGCATGAAGGTGCAGAGGAAAACCAGCAGGAACTGCAGGTTGAGCCCCCACCACTTGCGGTGGAAGCTGGTGGGGATCTTGGCTTCAAACACCAGGAGGACGCGGTTGGTTTTCACCAGGATGCACGAGATGCAGAGCACGAAGCTGATGCCAAAGGCCGGCTGGCGCAGGCGGCATGTCCAGTCCTGGGGCTCTCCGATGAAGAACAGGGAGCTGGAGAAGCAGCAGAGCAGGGAGAAGAGCAGGAGGTAGGAGAGCTCTCGGTTGGTGGCCTTCACGATGGGCGTGTTGCGGAACTTGATGAAGACACCCAGCACGAAGGCTGTCAGGAAAATGCCCAGCACTGCAAAGAGGGTGAGCGCGATCCCAAAGGGCTCGGTCCACGACAGGAACTCAATTTCCTTGGCGATGCAGGAAGTGTGGTTCTCATTGGACCAGAAGTCATCCGGGCACTTGATGCAGGCACTGGCATCTGTAAAACGTCCCAGCAACATCTGTGAGTATATGTGGCCCTGAGAGTGCATGGGTTATTGGATTTGGTCACTTTCTACTTTCTTTATTGATAAAATCATTGTGATTTTTACACTATCAAAAACAGTGTACCAGCCAGTAAAGGTGGCCCACGGCCATAATCCCAGAGACTGGGGAGGCGAAGGCAGCAGGATTGCAAGTTCCAGGCCAGCCTCAGCAACTTAGCAGGACCCTGTTTCAAAATAAAAAATAAAGTGTACTGGGGATGTAGCCCAGTGGTAAAGTTCAATCCCCAGAACCAACCAACCAACAACAAAAATTCTAAACTAAAACAAAAACTATGAACCTTTGATGGCTCTGTTTTGTTTTGTTTTTCCTTTGCATGTGACATTTGGTCCCTTTTACACTGTCTGCTGATGGTTTGTAGTAGAGATGGCCCTGTATGCCAAATGTCTACCATGGTCCATCAGCTCTGTACAGCACAACTCAATTCTGCCTGATTTATTTATTTTTAAATAAATTTTATGGTGCATACTAGAGGTTGCATACATGATGTTGTGGGATATGTACAGGTAGTAAAATGGTGACTATGGTGACGTGGATTAACATATTATTAACTTGCATTCATCTTGGTCTATTTTGTGTATATGGACGGACTCCTATACATGTCAGAGCAGACATTCTTTTAGGTCAGGGCAGAGCATTCCATGAATATGATCTATGTTTCCCTCGCTCCTTCCACATCCACGGATTTCCAATGAGAGAGGCTGCAGATGTATTCAAGCAACAAAGATTTGCTAAGTCTGTGCTATGTGTCAGGTAGTGTGGAGTTTGGGGCAGTGAAGGGAGCATGGATTTTGTAGTTAGAGATCTGGATGGGATCCTGTCCATGCCATGTACTAGATCTACCAGGCTCATCAACCTCTCTGAGCTTCAGTTTCTTCATCTGTAATATGAAACCAATGATAAGCCCATTACTGTGTTGAGGATGAAATAATAACAATAATAACAGTGCAGTTAATATTTACAAAGTGCTTTCAATATGCTAGTCAAAGTTTTATTTAACAAACATTTACCTAGAACTTGCCTGTGTCTTACCAATATAATTTGTTTAATTCTCAAGACTGTATAAGGCAGGTCTAATGGTTATCCCCACTTTAAAAGAACTTGAAGCACAGGAAGAACATAAAGAAGACAAATACAGTGCCAGGCACCAGTGGCAACTTGCCATGGCCAATTAACTCTGGAGTCTGGAGCAGATGGTTCTTTCTATTTCAGGGCACTGAATTCCAAGAAAAGGGAAGAATATTGGAGAGCAGTTTCAAAGTGAGTGAAAGACATGTCACAGACGTGTTTCACAGCTTCTATGGAATTAAAAGGACATCTGAGGTTCCTTTTCTCTTCCCCCTCTGCCTAGCACAGTGCAACACTGAGAAACTGTGCTAAGCATCATCTCAACCCAGCCCTTCTGTGGGCTTCGCTGACCCCAGTCCCCTGAAGGAGATAGAACCCCACTTGGTCTCCACCAGGGGCTGGGCCTTTACCTGTCTCATCGCTGTACTCCCCGTCTGCACACTCCACACACTGAAAGCAGCAGGTGGGCTCCCCCTCAATGATCCCTTTCCTGGTCCCTGCCAGGCACTCTCTGCTGCAGTTGGAGAAAGGCACCTGGAGGGCAGAGAGCACAAACTGAGTGGCTGCAGCTGTGGGGTCAGGGGTCAGTCCCACAGCTCCTTGGACACATGCAAGGGGGAAGAGTTTGGGCACAAGGACCAGTGTGGCAGAATTCTGGTCCATTCCAGGCAGAGGTAGGTCCAGGGGTCCTTGGTCCTGTTAGTCTGTGAAAGAGAGTGATTCCTGTTTCTTTTCCAGGGATGTAACAGCTTGAGACAAACTAAAAGATACAGGGACAATGACTCACACACAGAGGCTTAGTCACAAGGTGATGGGGTACTGAGAAAAGGGGAAATTTATTTGAAAGTGATACTCTGAACTTTGCAATGTATTATAATTTTGCTTCTTTCCAGGGTAATTTCTGAGATCCTTGCTACAGCTCAGAGTGGCAGTCAGGACAGGCATGGAAGAATCAAAAGTAAAGTGGATCAGAGAGATATGTCAGGGAACTAACTAACCAACAGAAAGCTGTAGGGCTCCATTAATTTCAGATAACGATCATGGATTTTGTTTTATCATATTTTCTTAATGGACTTCAGGTACACAATATTTGATTAATCATAATCCTTGCTTTCTTCCATCATGACTCATGTTTGACTTACTTATAGATAGGCATTTTTAATGTCTGCTCTCCAAAGCAAAAGCCAGAACTGGGACAATAACTTATATCTAACTCTGTGCTTCCCTCTGCCCTTTGATCCTGCCTCTGCTGTATGTTAATTCCCAAGAGGACATCACCATCCTGTGTCCATGACAGGCAAACAAAATCAAATGTGTAAGAAAGAGATCAATCTAATCTTATACAAACTACCAGAGAATAGAAAAATAAAGGAAGATTTTCTAATTCATTCTTGTAAAGCAAATATAATAATCCTGAAAACAACCAGATAAGGACAGTTAGGAAAAGAAATTGCAGGTGCATCTCACACATTGATTATTTTAGATGGTCTTCGGAAGCAGACGTGAGTTGAGGATTTGTGTACAAGCCATTTATAAAAAAAAGTCCTTCCAGGGGAAACAGGCAAGAATGGGGGATGTAGGATGCAGAAGAGGAGGAGGATGAGCCAAGTCCCTTAGAAGGTAGCCTCTGCTCCAAGAGGGGACCCTGGACGGTGAGTTCTGCCTCAGATAGTCCTGACCTGAGAGGGGGCTAGTTCTTCACACTTCCACTCTACTGACTGGTTTAGGCTCATTGTAGGAAATTATAAATTCTCAGATTTTTCTGCTGCTCTAAGTCTGTGGGCAAAAGTTGGCTCAATCAGCCCACAGCACAGTCTGCTGAAAAAGAGCCACGCATTCAGGTTACTGGAATTAAAAACAGTCAGGATTTTTGGTGCCCACAAAGTGTAGGCAATCCTTTATTTTGTTAATGTAATAAACTACATTTATGAAGTTTGTAGAATTTGGTTAACATTATATTCCTATAAATTCACTACCCACTCTACTGAATCATTATGTATTATATATTTTATGCATTGCTGCTCTAAGTTTGCTGAGATTTTATTTAGGATTTGAGCATTTATGATTAATAAGATTCCATCTTATTCAACAAGATTGGTCTATCGTTGTCTTTACTTGTACTGTTCTTGTCTGTTTGCGACCTTGAGATCATATTAGCCTCAGGAAATGAGTTCAGTCATTTTCCTTTTTGATTTCTGTTAGGCCGTGAAGCCAAAATCTCCAAATAACAAAATGGCTCCAATAGGTTGAAATGCATTTCTCTCTTACATAAACATCTAGGGAGGTGGTCCAGAGTCACAGGGCACTCGTGGTGTTGGAGACCCAGGCTCTTTCTACCTTGTTTTTCTGATACATTAGGTCTTTGCCTCATGGTTGTTGATGGTGGCGTCCTGTTTCTAGGAGGCAAGAAAGAGGAAAGGATACAGAAGAGAACGACGGACACTTGCAAGCAGTTTCTTAAAGAAGGTTCCCAGAAGCCAAGGCACAACGCTGCCACTTAGATCCCATTCCTCAGGATGTAATCACAACCACACTTAGAAAAACGGAGGCTGGGAAATACCATCTTTATTTTGGGCAGTGACGTGTCCCCCAGAGATAGAGTTCTATTATTAAAGAAAGAGGGAAGTGCGGCCTTTTTAGCCTGCCTCTTTTCTCTTCTTCATGTGGTTAATGAACAGCCCGAAGGTCACATTGTGACCCCATTGGCGAGTTGAATTCATATGCAGGTCAGTTGTCAAAGTCTACACTTCTCACCATAACAAATCCTGCTTTATACTAGTTAAGGATTAGAAGAATGTCACCTCTGAGACCTCTTACTTCATCCTACAACATCTGTCAGCCAAAGAGAAAACTTATTACCAAAAGAGTAGGCTGAGGTGGCCACTAGAAAGATCCACTGTGCAAAAAGCCATCAAGTATTTCTAGGTCTCCTCAAAGCCTTATTAAAGATACCCGTCCAATTCTGCCCAAGGAGGCTCATCTGAACTCCAAGCCCTGAATGAAGATGTCTATTTTAATTCTTATTTGTTGCAGCAAAACAAGGAAAGAATTATTGGCAGAAGAGTGTAGAGGATGGAGCATCCAGGTCTTTGGGGTCTAGTTTTAGTCCTTATATTATCCATTGGGTCTGGGAAGTCACCTTTGCATAATTGAACCTCAGTGTCATCAAGTTTGAATTGAAGGAGTGGAGATAAGGGTCTTTAAAGACCCTCCTAACTCTACATTTGTAAATAAATTGAGAACATTTTTTAAGATATAATGCTAGAGGGCTGGAGTAGTTCAGTGGTAGAATGCATGATTAGCATGCCTGAGGCCCTGGGTTTGTTTGCTAACCAAAAAAAAAAAAAAAAAAAAAAAAGGAAGAAATGATAATGCTATAGAAATATGACTTTGTATTCATATAGTGTAATTCAGTTTAAACTATACTTCTACATCTTTGATCTCTTGATTTCATTTGCTCTCAATAACAAATTTGTGAGATATATAAGGAAGTTATTAACATATAATTTATAGTTAAATATACATAGCATTTTTTGGTCATTTCCACAAAAATTTTCAGAAAAGTGTAGATTAGACTCTAAGATTTGTTGAGTGCATGCTATCTGTTAGTTTTGAGGTATAGTTTCTATGAAAATTAGAGTTAATTTATAATTCTAGCAACTATTCAGGAACATAAATGACTGAATGTATGAGGCTTCCCTGTGTTACTCACTCACTAATGGTTAAGGCCATGACACACATAGCCTGGTCAGGGACATTAAGTTTATAGAGAAGTGAACAGGAAATGGCTCCCATGCAGGAAGGGAGATGAGACAGGCACCAATTAGAGATAATAAATTACATGGGGGTGAAAGATAACCTGAATAATCCAAAGGGTGAACAGGTAATGAATGGTACAGCCAATCAGTTTAGACTCCAGTAATTGAAATGTGTGATAATTTAGAAAAGGATATAATTAGTGGGCAGAGGAGTATGATTTCTGGAATCCCAAATCCCCATCTGGAAAAGGTCAAGACACATTTGTAATTGAGATAGACCTGTCCCCTGTGGGTGGGGTTGACTGTCTGTAGGAGATTGTCCCAACCCGTCCTACATCCTGGGGAACAGTGAAATTGCAGCATCTCATCAGACACCCATCAATCTAAGAAGCAACTGGCAACAAGATGAAGTTGAGTCTTTGGACATATTATAAGAAGGGATCCAAGGGTGGTAGCAAAAAGCCAAATGCAAAGAAAAACGCAGTGGCTCTCAGTCAGGCATCCTGAGAATCAAGGAGGATGCCTGCCCAGGTCCTCAGCATCCTGCTGTATCCTAGGCTACAGCCAGCCCACAAGGGCCACCGCCTCAGCACATCACAGGTCTGTTCCACAGTGCATCTTCACTGAATGATGGGCTTCTGGTTATTGTTTGGGCTTCTGGTTGCAGTGACTGCAGGGCAGGGGGGCCTGACTATAGTCACATGCATCCTCCTCTTTGTTACAGGTCCCTTATGGTAGGAGAATACAGGGCCCTTTTGGTTTTTGACTCAGTTCTAGGCTATTTGGAGGACAGAAAGCCACCTCTGTGTGAATTGTCATGCCTCATCCTGAAGCATCCAACTCTGTGCTGGACTTGACTGTCTTCATGGCTGATACTGGGGGTTAGGGTAGGGGATAAATCCTTGCTATATGCAAGATTGTCCCATTAATGCTGGATAGCATCCCTGGACCCTCAGTGCTGAAGGCCATTAGTACTCCTTAATCATTGTGACAACCTAAAAAGCAGCCCCTTCCACTCTCTGACTTCTCTCCCTTACCCAAGGTAGGCAGGATGTCCCCCGCTGTCCCAGCCAAGAGCCTCTGACTTGAAAGATGTTTATGTTCACTTAAATGTTTTGCTCTGGTTGGGAAAGTTTTAGGTAGGGAGACTTTATTACTAGTAGGGAGTCATATATATATCAAGTGAAACTTTCCATATAATAAGAAGGCACAGGGCTCAGGCTCAGAGGCTTCTCCTTAGTATACTAGACTCTCGTGGAGTTCACAGAGCCCTGGACATGCGCAGTTAGTGAGTTAAAGGAAGGGCTCAAGTCTGGGATTGAGTGAAGCCTGAGGACAGTTTCCTGCCCACAGTGGTGACCCCTGGTGTTCTGACGGGCACGCACCTCCCTGGAGAAACCACTCCACAGAATCTTCTCCTCGTTGATGAAGAGTCTTTCTCCCTTCTTGGCATAGACATTGTAATACCCGACTTCCTTAAACACGATGGAGCCATCCTCTGGGGACAAGTGCCAGTTGATGATGGAATAGTTCCCCACCAGGTCACCACACTCGTCGAAAGTCACCTGTTCCCCCATGTTGTTGGTAAAGTTTAGATGCCGTAGGTGCTTCAGGACCTAAAGAAGAACAGAGCTGAATGAATACGAGCCCCAGGACTGCCACATCTGGTTATGTAGGTTGTGCACTGCAGAAGGACAGTAAACTGTCATTACAACAAAGTGGAAGGACATGACTTGAGGAAGAGGTGCTTTTTCCTAACGTTTACTGAAGTACTTGGCATGTGCCAGTGGCAGCCCTGGCAAGCCATGGGCTTTATCTACTACTCAAACTGCAAATGGGGCAGGAAACTCTCCCTCCCTCCCTCCCTCCCTCCCTCCCTCCCTTCCTTCCTTCCTTCCTTCCTTCCTTCCTTCCTTCCTTCCTTCCTTCCTTCCTTCCTTCCTTCTTTCCTTCCTTCCTATTGAACCCAGAGGCAATAACCAACGAGTCACAGCCCCAGCCTTTTATTTTATTTTACTTTTAAATTTTGAGACAGGGTCTTGCTTAGTTGCTTAGGACCTCACTAAGTTGCTGAGGCTGGCTTTGAACTTGTGATCCTCCTGCCTCAGCCTCTGGAGCCCCTGGAATTATAGGCATGCACCACTGTGCCCAGCAGGAAGCATTTTCTTGAAGATGGGAAAGAGAAAAGGACATATTCACCTGGCTATCAGCCAAGTCCAAGCTTCTGCAGGTGCACCATCACCTTGAGGTGCCCTAGGAGGGGCAGAGTTTGTAGTTGGAGTCCCTTCCTGGCATTGTGTGAGATGAGTGCTGGTGAAGGAGAGGAGGGATGCTTAAGGGCTCTAACTACATGCACCTTCTTTTGCTATGGTCTGGTTTCTGTGGAAGAGTCTTGCTGCTCAAAGTCACAGAGTGAGTGGTAGAAAGAAAGAAATGGTGTTGTGGGGGGAGCCCTGGCCATCACTATTGACAGTCATAGGAAATACCTGAATTTATATACTTTTTTCCAATGGGTCACAAAGCCCTTGCAAAAAAAAGTAATTGTAATGATTATTAACACATACTAATCATTTAAAATACTAGACATTTTGCTACCTTTGAGGCATGATCCTAAGTACATTATATTTATTATGTAATCTTACTTTTCACAACAAATAGTGTGATTACCCCTCACTTTATTGATGGAGAAACTGAGGCACAGAAAATTTAAATAGTTGTCCAGGATCACAAGCCTGTGCTCTTAATTGCTATACTGTAGAGTAGCATTACTGGGCTCCTGGCCTTGCTTCTGCTGTGCCTGTGATATAGGTCAGGTGGAGGCAGTGGGCACTAAGAAGCTTATCTTTCATGCAAAACCTGACCTGTGTCACTGTGGTACCAAGCGAGAGGAAGACAAGGTCCAGGCCATGATGGAGGGCCATTTAATTTGGCTGCACCTCAGGAGTCTACCATTCTCCCACTCTGAGCTCATTTCCTCAGCTGTGTAATGAGATCCAGCCCAGCACCTGTTATTCACGGTCACCTGAATCTGCACATTAGCAGCTCAAAGACATGTTTGGAGGCAGTCTGTGCCAGGAGCCTGTGTGCTCACAGGCCCACCCCGACCTCCTCACTTGACTGCCATTTGTGGTTACTTGAGTGTCCTCGCTGCTCCCCTGGCTGCCCTGACTTTTGTCCCAAGTCTATGGGGGAGGGGACCTTCCCACTCCTGTCCCCTGGTTCTGCATCCAGAGCTACAGAGCCATTCTCAGAAAAGATGGAGGATGAAGCCTATGAAGGTCCTATTACCCATGTTCTCCCTCTGGTCATCAAACTTGCTTCTGCCTTCCTTTGTACTGATCCTGAAGCAGTCTCAGTGAGGACGTGTCCCACACATGCCCCTTTCTTAGCTCTCTACCCCCCTTCCTTTTCCTTCTTGCACTTTGATTGGGCTGACCTCCTCCTGAACTCGTAGTGTACATCCCTTTCTCGTCCCCTACATGTCCATGTCTGGCTACATCCTTCCCCGCCTCCCTTAGGAGGAACATGTGGCTTTTCTGCTCTTTGATGCTGTCCCCTCCTGCAGCCCTCAGAGCCTCACTTCTTCTACCTACTCTGGGTCCTTTCTGACAGGGCCATCCATTCTTCTCCAAGCCACAGTAATGCTCCTCCCATTTCCTGATGGGAACCTACCACCGCTCAGATGAAATATGCTTTAATCTTCTCCCGGTAGTCCCCAAACCCTCCATACTTGGATATCATACCTACAATGTCTCCATGCTAATCGTACATTTCCACTGTCCATTCCACATGCCACGCTCTCTGTCTTTGCTCTGATGTGTGTGAAGGGAGATGAGAAGAGTGGAGTGGCAGGGAGCTGTCTCTTACATACACTTCCCATGTGCCAGCTATATATACGCTCTCTCACTCAGTCCTCACAATTGGATAGGCATCATCTCCATAGATAAGGAAGCTGAGGCATAGAAAGCTCAAGAAATTGCAGAAGTCATGCAGCTAGTAAGGGCTGGAGATGGGATTTAAACATGGGTCTTTCTACCTACCATCAATAGAAATTGCTCAGTGTCCATGACAAAGATTTGTCAGAGGTCAGTAATATTTTCCCATTAAATAAACATTTTAAAAAGCATCACTTTTATTTGAAGAATACTTTGACATACACATATGTGATGGTTTATTTTAGGTTTTTAACTTCATTGGATGAAGGAATACCTATAAACCTGGTAAAGTGTTCTTAAGGTATGTGAACGTGTTTCCAGAGGAGGTTTGCATGTGAGTCTGAGTGGACAAGCAGGAAGAATCCACCCTCACGTGAGTGGGCACCACACAGTCTGCTGGGGTAGTGGGGGAACAAATATAGAAAGTGAGTTGGTCTTTCTCCTCAAGAGAGGGCATACACTCACCTCCTGCCTTAGGCATGAAAAGCCCAGGCTCTCTGGTCTCTGGACCCCTGGACTTACACACCAGCAGTATCTTTTCCACATTCTCAGGCTTTCTGCTTCGAGCTGAGAATAACACTGTCAGCTTCCCTGGTTCTGAGGCCTTCAGTATCGAACTGAACCACACAACCAGCATCTCAGCCTACTAACTACCTGTCTTAGGACTCCTCAGCTGCTGTAATTACATGAGATGATTCCTAAAAAATCACCTCTCACGTGTTTATATGCATATCCTATTGTTCTGTGTCTCTGGAGAACCCCCTTGAATACAATATATAATAGTGAAGCTCAAGCAGTTAGCATAAATTTCTTTCTTCCTGTTCAGGTTTCTTGATTCTTAACATGCCAGGCAACATGTTGCCTCTCTCCTTTTTACTGTCTACTAGTCTCTGTGATGGAACTCTCCAGATATTGGCATAGGTGGGGGGAGGGGTGCTGGAACAACATTATTTCATAATTCGATGGCCATCTATTACACTGGTCATTGAATAGATGACTTAAAAACCTCTGGTTATAAGCCTTTTGCATTTCCATTGTCACAGAATGGAGATTTGAAAGAAGAACTTAAAAGAGGAAACAAGTAAAACCATTTTCATAACGATTCCAAGTTTGCATGAAGAAACCCATTGTTCATAAGACTGGACTTCTATTCCATCGGGATTCAGCTTGACCTGACTGCAGCCCTCTCGAGTCATAACTGCCATGATTGTTCCTGAGAAACCCTGATCTGTTTTCTCCACGTAGGTAACCAGCCTACTATAAGCAGACAGACCATTAGAGTGATATGTAGAGCTTTAAAACCTGGACGCTAGCACTGTCAATGCCAGGAATGTGCTTGATGTCTTTGACATTAGCCTGAGATAAACCAGGTACATTCCAGTTCATATGAAATCACTTTTGTCCTGACCGTCATATAAATCCCCTCCTTTGGATCTAAATTATTGGGACACACTGGTCTCACTGCCATCTAGGACCATGCTTCTGTCAGTAACTCTCCAATAAATGTACTTTGTGCCATCTTTGATCTGCCTATTTCTTCAGTTCCATGACATATTTAAACCAGTGCTTCTATATGAGGACCAGCTTTTTCTGGAACAGTACACTGTTGGAATTAATCAACCAGCAAATATTTATACAATATTCACTTTGTGTTCTGAACTGTTTTGCAGAAATAGAAGACACCATCATTCAGCCCTTAGGAAGTTTATATATGGATTAAGGTGACAAAATATAAGACATAAATACTCAATGAAACAGCAAGATAAAACATAGTTAAGGGCTAAGTACAGAGAAAGTCAGGGACAATGGAGATTAAACAGACCTGAAATGGTCAACCTGGGCTTGAAGCAGGGTAGGGATTTTCACTGGCAAAGGTAGAGGGAAGAAGGTGTTAAAGACAGGGGAACAGCATGGGCAAAGGTATCATATCAGGAGTAAACATGACTTGTTATGGGGGCACTGGAGACCACTTTCTCCAAAACTGTGTAAGTGGTGGAGAATAAGGGGAAATACAGTAGAGAAGTAAAGAGAAGCCAAGGCAAAAAGTCTAGATTTCATATCAAAATAGCATGGGGTCAGAGAATAATGAGATATGATGAGGATGTCTAGAAACAGGAATCTTCTACTTAATGCTGGTGGGAATTTAAATAGCATAGCCACTTTGGAACAATGACTTGCAGTTTCTCAAAAACTGGATTACAGTGTCACTATTCAACTCGATTCCACTCTTGTGAATGTACTGAACGGAAATGAAAATATATGTCCACACAAAAACTTGTACCAAATGTTCATGGCAACATTATTTATAATAATCCAAAGTGGAAAAATACCAATGTCCACCAATTGGATGAATGGATAGATAAAAAGACATTAAATGGAATACTACATTTGTCATGCATCCAAAGTACAGATGCATGCTACAACATTGATGAGCCTTCAAAATACAGTATTAGACTTTAGAAGTCACAAAAGACCACACATTATACCATTTATGTGAAATGTCCAGAAATGTCCAGAAGGTATATTAGTGATGATATAGAGATGGGAGTGTCAGGGGGAGGCACTAGGGAATGATAAAGGTATGAGGATTTTTTATGATGTGATTCTAAAATGGGCTGTAGTCATGGTTACAGAACTCTATGAATATATAAAAAAACACAGAATCTAATAATTTAAATGAGAAAATATATGGTATCTAAATTATATTTCAATAAAGCTATCTTTTTTAAAAGGAGGTAATGGAAAGGTATTAAGAAAATCCAAATATTACTGTTTTGGTGGAGCTTATGTTCAGCAGGGATTGGGATAATGTCACCTCTATGATACCTGCCACTGAGAAGTGACCAAGGAGACATAGCGAGTCTAGCTTCAGGGTGATAAAGCATAGGCAGAGGTAAAAAGGTAGAAATTCAGACATCTTGTCCAGAAAAGGAAACACCCTGAAATCTGCGTGGCTGCATCTGGCTTTGCATGATATTTTACATTTTTTTCCTTATCGCACATCCTAACCTGAGGTATTGTAGTGTTTCATCCTCACAGCAGATGTGTAAATAAAATCACAAGAGTGTAAAATATATTGTAGTCAAAGTTTATGCCTTATCCATTGGAAACCAATTGTTTGTTTACTAAGTACTATCCCTAAGTCATCTCTGTCAGCGTCTTTAATATTTCTTTTGGCATGTTGACTTGAAAGTTTTGTATTTAAGCACTTTATTTTCTGCCTAATATTTTGCCTTTAATTCACACAACAGGGAAGATGGAGAGGAAAATCATTTTAAACTTGAAAGCAATGATTGAGACTCTAAGTTGATCATCACTGACCCAAGAAAAAAAGCAATGTAAATTAAAAAATAATTTAGATATTCCCCTCAGAGAGACTGTTCTTTTGCTTTTACAACTTTAAAAGAAGGAGCCGATAGTTCCATCAAAAAAGAAACATAAACATTTACCTGAGATCATAATTCAAAATAGTATACTTCAAAATTATTTTATTTGGGAATAATATGAGTGAAAAAAATAAATGAAGGAGAAGAGAAATGAAACAAAACGATGGACAGGCTCACAAACAACTAAACACTAAGAAAGACACAGGTCTGAAAGAGGAGCCAATACACGTGGAATGCACACTCCTAGAAGGTCATGTCCTCTTCTATGTGGTGATATTCCCATCTTGTGGCATCTTAGGGTATTTCCTCTAAAGGATTTCAAAGTGGAACTATGCATAATGAGCATAAACGAGATCCCTGATTTGTACATACTCTTAGCAGCAACTGGATGTAGCCAAAGACAGGAAGCTAGAAATCCTCCACTGTAGAAGTTTAAGCTGGGCATACAAACAGAAAAAAAATGAGGAATAAAGAATAGCCAGAGAGTATGTATGTGGAAGTCTGATTTGAAGAGACATCCAGAAAAAGTGAATTTTGAAAAAATTTAAAAGTTGGTGGTGGATGATGCTGGTGGACACAGAGAGTGATGGCCCTCTAGGTGTGGGCCCAGGCCTAAGCAAAAATGCTATGCTAAAAACCATGAGAAACAAAGACGTGTCCAAAACAGATACATGGTTTGAAGGGAGATGCCAGGCAGGTTGGCTGATGAGGGAAGAATTGAGAGAAGGCAGGCACAGGATTACAGGCTGAGACATTTAGGTTAGATTGTGCAGGTGACAGGTTTCCATCTAACGATGACAGTGAGCTGCTGGTCCACCTGATGAACAGAGACATAGCTGAGGTCTCACGGTCTGGGATGCCCCCCTAACAGCTTGGGTTATTGAGGTTCAATGGAGACGTGCAGCAAGCACACAGGACCCTGGAACCAATGCCCAGATGGTATTCCTCCCTAGAGCTCTGATCCCATTTTTCTGTTCCTCCCTTCTTCCGGGTGAATTGTACCAGAGCATGTCTGAGCCAGGACACATGTTTATCTGGACAAGGGTCAGGTGAGTTGTCTGTAATTTGCATTTAAGTTTCGTCTGCTTTTCTTCCATTTCCTCCTCCTTTTAGTAACAGTGTCCTAATTCCTTTTGGGGATCCACTCCGCCCTTACTCTTGCACAGTCTCTTTAGTTTGAAAGGACTTAGCATCAGGATTGGATATATGTCCCAGGAGTGGTTAGTCAACATGATTTCTGGGGCATTCACAGGAGGTACTGGGAAGTAAGGAAATCCTTAGTGGCAATGGGTTTTAGCTCAGAGCTGCAGCAGAGGCTGAAAACAGCTAACCCTGGGGACAAAGGAACAGGGAGATGTAGATGAAAGTATTTAGCAGTCCCTGTCTTTGAGATTTTCAGCAACAGGAACCACTACACTTCCTCTTTGGGTTTTTGTTGGTAGTGTGTGTGTGTGTGTGTGTGTGTGTGTGTGTGTGTGTGTGTTTGCTCAAGCCAATTTGGTATGGGTTTTCTATTATAACTAAAAGTTCTAATCTTGACTATAGCCAAACTCTCATGTTGTTTTTTGTTTTCTTTTTTTCCTTTTCTTTTTAGTTTTCTCACAGGCCCAAGTTCTGGCCTTACCCATCTGAATCTTACTTCCTTATCTGAGAGAAGAGTCATCAAAAAGCCATTTCCCACTGGAAGTCTCTTTTCCCTTCAACTCTACTTTGCCCTTGCAGTCTTTCCAAGAGCTGGAATGGTCCTTCTATGGGAAATGGAAATGAAGAATGGAAAGACAGTATATTTACCAGCCAGAGATGGTCCCTTTATTCCTCCTACTTAAAACCCCACACTTTAGCATCATGGTTCTGAAAGTCATTTTAATCTTTGACCTTCATTTGAACTCCTATATCTACTGGAGTAGAGGTTCAGAGCAGAGAAGGAAACTTTCAGGTTAAAAACTTTAGCCAACAATGATGTTCGAGTGAGATTTTTCTACACAAGAAGAGCTGAGGACTTTCAGTCCTGGTTCACTCTATCAGCCCAGACAGTCACTCCTTATCACTCATGAGAATCTCTAAATTGATGGACGTGAGTTGTATACTCCTAGTTTCTTGGTACCTTTCCTGAAGGATCTGTGATGGCTGGATTCTGTTTACAAAGCTGCTCAAATTATGTTTTTTTCCCTGACTGCTTAATTAGGTAGGCATATACTAAAATATTACTATGATAATCACATCTCTGTATAGAGTTAGAAAGTTTACAAATTGCTTTTACACACGTCATCTCATTCACCTTTTGAAGAACCATGGATGGACAGTAGGCCAGACACTAGGTCCATTTTACAGAGGAACAGGCTTAGAGCAGAGTCTTGCCTAAGATCATACAGCTCAAAAATGGGGTGCTGGAGCTGAAGCTTGGGGCTGGGTCATTTGATTCAAATTAAGGGAACCTCACCCTACCCCATGATTATGTACTTTCTCTGATGGGTTAGTCTTGAACTGAGGAAAATACACAAGGAAGCAGAAAGCACAACCTGATTGAAAGAATAAGGTTCATGTGCAAGACATGAGCAGCTGTGTAGGGCATGCGGGAGTAGACTATTTCCTTGAGAAGTTCTACTAAGTGAAAAACATTATGTTGTCTTTCCTACAAAAACAAGACTAAACTATAAGTGTAGGACCAACACTTAAGTTCTGATATTTATATGTAGCTACTTCAGTGTTTCTTTTTAAAACATTCAATATCTAATCTTTTTAAAAAGAGTTTTCTGTGTCTTGGGTCCTAAGGATAGGCTTATATGACTTGAGGGTGGTCCAGCACAGGCGGCAATATGATGGCCAAAGTTGTACGTGGAGAGTGGTGACAGAGGACAGGGGAGCAGTGACTAAGATTGGGGGTCTCTGATGACCTCGTGGCTGTGGCATGCCTGGTGCCTGGGAATGATCCTGTGCAAGGGCACAGGCTGCTTAGCTGTTGTGGCAATGCTCTGCATGAGGAGGCTCTGTGCAAGAGTCCCATCAGCTCTGACCTTGATCTCAGGCACATAGCTGCTGGGAAGGAAGGAATTCTTATGCTAGACAACCACAAGGTTTCACCAGCTCCACTTCTCCTGTTCCTACCTGCTTTACAGTAACTTTTAACAATGGACTTTCTTGAAAGCTACACAAAGCTCCTAGCATTACACTTTGCAAGTGTGGAGGGCTCTTCACTGCTTAATAATACAGTGAACTGCTCTCTAAATGAAGGACTTACCTGCCAAGCCTCAACCTTCTTGATGTCTGCACAGGAACCATTGGTGAAGAGCCCCCTCCCAGGTAAGCAGGTGTATATATCTTGCAGAGCATGAGCAATGGAGTAGACGGCTAAGTACACGTTGTAGGATATTCGAAGATGTGTGTAATCCATGTAAGGGGTCTCCACACTGCTGATGTTCTCGTCCCCTGTGCAGAGGGGCCGGAAAGCAGTGGAGCTGTTGCTTAGCCTGCTGCCACCTTCCTCGTGACCTCTCAGGAAGGTGTCCATGGGTAAAGGTCCTTTAGCACCTTCTTGGAGGTGGCAGTTAAATGTTTCTTCCCAAAACTCCTTGGCAAAACCATTGTGGACCGACTTCCTGGGGTGAACTTTCTGCAGGAATTCCCGGAACCCTGGGATCTGCCCAGCCTTCAGAGCGAATCCAATGGTGCCTCCCACTACGTGGAAGTACTCAGGCATGGCAATCAAGGAGGAGCTGGCCCAGGCCTCGCTGGCCAGCCAGATCCTGCCTGTGATGTTGCGCCGGACGATCTCCTTGATGAGGGGCTCTAGGTCTGGGCCGCTGGAGAAGACGACGATGACCTTGGCTGTGGAGTTCTGGATCACTTCCACCACCTGCTGGATCTCTTCTTCATCAGAGTACTGGGAGATGAGCTCGCTGAAGTCGATGCAGATGTCCCTCTCCTCGGCTTCTTCTCGGAACTTCTCAATCCCTGGGCGGCCATAGTCATCATCGGCTGCAATCGTGCCCACCCAGTTCCAGCGGAAATACTCGATGATGTCTGCCATAGCTGTGGCCTGGTGTTCATCGTTGGGGATGGTGCGGAGGAAGGACTTGAACTGATTCTTATTGCTAAGGAGTCTGCTGGAGGAGGCATAGCTGACCTGGAAAAGAACCAAGAACTCAGAATGAGTGAGTGAGGGAGGAGCTGGCTGAGCCTTGAGGCTGCCTTGGAGGTGGTTTTATGAGTATACTTTAATCTCAACTATCAAACATTGACTGTGAACAGGATGAAAGGGTGAGAAAAATCAGAATCTGTCCCACTCCAGTGTGAGCACCCTAGTACCTGTGAGTCCATCCAGGAGCTTCCTAATTCCTAGGGGTTGATTCTTCACAGCGCTATCTTCAAAAAATAGGTCCAGCCACAGAATCAACTCAACAATAATAGGATGTACTTTTCTTTTTTTTGGAGGGGTGGTGCAGATTGAACTCAGGGGTGCTTTACTACAGAGCTACATCCCCAGTCATTTTTATTTATTTATTTTTGTTTCGAGACAGAGTCTTGCTGAAGTTGCTGAGGCTGGCCTCTAACTTACAACCCTCCTGCCTTAGCCTCCAAAGGGGTTAAGGGAGCGTGCTACCATACCCAGCCTGTGCTGGTATTTTCAAAGAGAGTCTTTCTTTATGCACCATTTCATCCTTCTTCTAACCCCCTCTCTGTGTTGCCTCCCTGGTTATAATACATCCATGTACCCATATCTTCTGCTCCTTGGGCCCAGGTTCTGATCTGAACATTATAGCTTCCTCTTATTGTGAGGACTATTTTGTCCATAACCCATCTCTGGAAGAATCAGGTTTCCCATGGGTTATAAACTTCAGGCTCTTCAGAGTAGCTCTAGATGGGTTCCCTTTTTCTATTCTTCCCAGGTTTCTTCTTCCCATCCTTTAGCTATTTCCCTGCCTCCCTCCTTTTTCCCTCCCCCAACGATTTTAGACAAAAGTAACCACAACTGCAATAATTTTGAAAAACTGTTTATCTTTTAGGCTTGATTAACTAGTTAGGATAATTAAGCTCAGTCCCTGTGCACCACAATAACAGTGATGAATATCATTAAAGGGCATCAGCAGAGCCTCCTTCCCTCTCCCTGTTATCACTAGTTCCACCACCTTCCAGAGCCCTTTTGTTCACTCTGCTGCAAGCGATGCCTGAGCCCTTGGACAGGCTTCTGATGTGTCTCCACCATGTACAGAGGCTGACAAGGAACCTTGGAGAAGCTCAGCTGAAACGGCCCCACTCTCTACGATAGAAGCAGTTCTGCATCTGAACATGGACAGGCACCACCAAGGAGTCCAGAAAGTCCTGCCTTTGATGTGAAGAGATTATGAAGTGTCCAAACGCTGTTAGCCAGTACAGGGCTCCCCAGCTGTTTTTTGTTTGTTCGTTTGTTTGTTTTTTCACATTGTGGCACAGAAGCCCTGGTAAATGGAAGAGGCTGATTAACCCTGGTGGAGATGCTCCAACCCCCAGGCTTCTCCTAACCACCCCAAAGTCTGAGAAGGGTCATATCTTTGACGGGCAGGCGTAGGCCCACATGCGGCACTCTGTGTCATATGGCATACCAGTTAGGGAGCTCCAAGTCATTGGCCCATTTCTTCTGAACAGCGGAACATTTTTACCCTTTATGAAATTTCTTCTAGGGGATGAGGTAGTGTTAAGAGCTCTTGTTCTCTAGTTTTATAGGGAGTTTTAAAAATTCTAACTTAACAAAACAAGTTGAGAAATTTGGGAGAATACCTTTTTAATATTTTCCCTCAATTAAAACAGTTATTTTCTAGGTTCAATATTTTTACATAAAAATTTCCAATGTTTCTTTTTTAAATCAATAATAGTTTTATACTTTGAAAACATAAAAAGGGTTGGTCTGTGAAAGAACTACACCAACTTTCCTAAAGGGCAAGCATGATTTTTTCTGACAAGAGCTTTGATTTCAGAAGCTATAATATGAAATCAATAACTTTTTTCTTTTGTCAGAATAAGCCCCTCCTGCTGTACTCCAGAAATTCATGAGGTAGGTGGTTGAGATGTCGTTGTTTGTGAGAGCTCTGTTTTCAGGCTCAAATGACAGGCTTCTTAATTTAGTTTTTGCAAATCCAACACCACTTTGTAAGTTCATCCATTATTGCTTGTTTCTTGACTTTCTTTTGGAAAAATGAACCCAAAAGGCTATTCAAAGGATAAAAATTAAAAATCAAAATATCCCTCAAGGATGTGTTCTCTGTAAGGATGTATTTATAATATTTGACTTTGTTCTTCCCCCTCAAGGGGAAAAACAAAACCCTTAAAAACACACAGAACTTTTCTCCTGAAGAGGGGAGAATTTCATGAATCAGAAAATGGTTGCAACTTCAATCTGCTAGCTGCTAGCTGCTTTGCTTGTTCCATCCACTTGGTGGCGTGACTGGCATAAGAAATACAACAGGGCAGCTGATCCCACTCTGCACGGCAGAGGTTCCAGGCCCTGCTGCACCCTGGAATCAGCGGGGAGCTTTGGACGCTCCAGGTGCCAGACTGTGTTTCAGCTCAGTTAAGCCACATCTAGGGGTGGACCCAGCCAGCGGTATTTTTAAAGCTCCCTGCGTGACTCCAACTTGCAGCCATGACAGAGAACCACACTGGCAGACAAATTTAATTGGTTTGGTTGATAATCAACATCGTCTTCTCAGTTCTCTTATAATTCCAATTCAACTTCTCATTATCTTTCATTCAAACCATGCTGAATCAGAGCTCTCCCCTGCGAGTTCTTTCTTGACTTCTTGCATCTCTTGGTCATAGGGTGACAACTTACTAGAACTGTGTATTTAAATTAATGCTGCACAGTATGTCAAATTTATGCCCAACACATTTACTAATGTCAACTTTGTCAGACCACTTTGGCACAAAAGTTACAAAACCAGGGCTTCCCCCTGGGGAACACCTTTAATTCCCTGAAGTAAGGATTCGGTAAATATGACAAGGCTTCCTGTCATGCCACATGCGTATAACGATATAAAAGCTATCACCAGGGGCTGGGGTCGTAGCTCAGTGGTAGAACACTTGCCTTGCAAGTGTGAAGCACTAGGTTCAATCCTCAGCACCACATAAAAGTAAATAAAAAATAAAGATATTGTGTCCATCTACAACTAAAAAAATTTTTTTAAAAAAGCTATCACCGAAGAAACAGAGCCCCCCCAGCAGAGAAATGTGAATTTATTAAAGGTACATTTGAAATACAAATTTTAAATATTAAACATTGAAAAAATTAAAATGTGACTTATAATTTGATGTAAAATTTGATACAAAGGGTATATCATAATTGAAGTAATTCCTCAAGCCCACAAACATTTAGGTTGTTTCCAATTTTTCATTATTATAAAGTGATGTCATAGATCTATAGATGTTTAAGAGAGGTTTGTTCTATAGGGTTATGGGGGAAAATCAGTGAATAAAATGGCATTTAGAGTTTGCTGTTACTTTTTTGGGTGTGGACAATGCAACTTTGAAGAAATTACTACAATATTTGTTTCAGTGAACTGTTAGTATTCAAAAATGCAAACCACATGCCCACCAAGACTGAGTCCCTACAGGGAACTGGACAGGAAATAGCAGTCGTTCATATAAGATCTATACATATTTGTTGAATAATTAGAATGTTCTGCATTTCTGGCATGTGCAAGGCAATGATTTTCTGTTTTCTGAGAAAATATGCTCTGCTTCCCTCTGAGCTAAACTTTCAACCAAAGAGTGTGATGCAAAACCAGACCTGGTTGTGAAATGAAATTACAAAAACATTTTGGGAAGAGTCCAATGTCTGGGGAAGGGGTCACTTCCCTTCCCCTCTCTCAGCCTTTCTCCAGGAAGCCTAATTAACCATGGGTCCCTACCTTTTGCATTGTCAATAACTGCCCAGGAGTCTGACTACGCCTTCCTGAAATGTAATAGATGTCTGTGAAGAGAGCTGTTTCTTCTCTGTTCTGTGAGATGCTTTATGTTAGGGACCCTGCACAGGCCGTTAGCCGCATAGATTAGGATTTTTAAAAAAAAAAAGAGGAAAAAGCCTCAATGATAGCATGAGTCTAAGATTACATCAAATAACCTATAAATATTGTGAGAAACTGTGGATCAGGACTCAGAATTTTGGAGTGCTAATCTCCTTTGGGCCCGCTGGCATAAAATAAAGTTTGGTTTCTCCTACTTTTTGAGTGCCGTCTTCTGGTTCCCACAACAAAAGTACAGAAGTAGAAACTTTGAAGGAACAGGATCAACGGCAGATGTTTTAGGTTTGAAAGGTGGGATTTACATTGTATGGATTTGTTCCTTTTAGTAAATACAGAAGAAAGGTCATGTACTAAATAAATGGACTTGAAAATAACACTGAAAAAACCCACAAAATTGTATACTTACAAGGTACATTGAAAATAATTTTGGAAGAGTAGTGAAGGTCTAGTTGACATTATTGACATTTGGGTCTCCAAAATCCCAAATGGTCACGACACAGCACCCTGACTAACTGAAAGTTCTTTTTTTTTTTTTTTTTTTTTTCAGTCAATGTTAAGCCAGACAAAGGAAAATAGCAAACTATATAAACACTGTCAGTGTATCTCCTCTCCACACCTGCTTCTCCTGCCCCTGCCCCTTGTGCCATCTAAGAAGGTGTCAGTACCTGGGGAATGTAGAAGAGCCCCAGCAGATTGGCCACCGCCGTGGAGACGCCTGAGCCAGTTGCTCCCACCACAGCAATAGTTGAAGGGATGTGCTCGGAGCAGTTGCAGAACTCATCAAGGTTCAAAGAATCGATTTTGTTCTGGGCAACAAAACTCAGGGTGGCCTCCAACGCCTTAGAAACGGTGTTGCAAGTGTCAAATATCCTGTAACCCAGCGTCATGTTGGGAAGAAGGGCAGGGCTGCTGTTGATCTCCTCTATGGCAAATATCATAGCTTGTAACCAGCGAAACCCACGGAAATTGTACCTGGAAGAAAGAAAGTGGAAGAAAATGGGAGGTTTTCTGGTCAACTATGTTAGTGTGAGGACTGGGCAGAGCTGGGTTTGAATCACGGTTCTGTTAGGACTTGGTATTGTGGTGTGCTCTTTGAGACTTAAGGTCCTCTCTGCAAAATGGGGAAGATGTTTGTCCCTTGGGGTGGCTGTGAAGATGTTGACATGAGATAATTTGGCAAAATTCTCAGCATGGCACCTCCCACAGAGTTGGGAACAATGATAATAAAAATTGTTATTAGTAGTTTATTGAACAATTTATATCTGCTTCTTCTAGCAAAGAATTTGTAGTACTTCATGTGAGGTACTTCAATAAAAGGATAACTTTAATAAAAGGGATACATAGTCTTGCTCAGTGTGTGGTGGCACATGCCTGTGATCCTAGGCTGAAGAAAAGAGGATTGCAAGTTTGAGACCAGCCTAAGTAACTTAGAGAAACTCTGTCTCAAAATAAAATTAAATATAAAATTAATAAAGGGCCAGGTGGGGGTGGGGTGTTAGCTGAGTGGTAAAGTACTAGCCTAGCATGCAAGAGGCCTGGGTCCAATCCCTAGAACTGCCAAAAACAACCCCCCAAAACAAAAAGCAAGTATCATATTTAAAAAAGAAAGGGACCAGGGAAAATATAAACAGATTAGAATATTAATATGTGGGAGACTAAAAATAATTTCAGATTTGCAGAGTCACATATTTAGACTATGACACTCCTGGAGGTCAAAGGGCAAGGAGGTATGATGGCACTTTCGTAAACAAACAACTAACATATAAAGACCATATATAGACAGTGATCCTTTCTGGATGGTGAATGATGAGCTTTAAAATTATGTGTTTTTGACCTATTTATACTTTCTATTAAAAATGAGTGTGCACAATAATCTTCTTTCAAAGAAGATTAAGTAAAAATCAAGCAAATTAACAAAAAGAAAAAGGGTTCGTGACATGGCTTTCCCTCTTCCTGCACTAGGTTCAGAGTCAGGATTGAATAAATGTGCTGACTCAGTGCACCAAGTTCCAAAGGAAAATTCCTCTGAACACAACAGCTTGTCCCATTATGTTGTGGGTTTCATGACTCAAATCGATGACAGGAGAGAAATATGATCCATAATATTCCACTGTGACTTTCAGGCTCCCAAAGTTCAGGGTCTGACTTTCAATGTGACATTTCCTCTTTGTCCCTTTCTTTATGTTTAGCAGATATAGTTGTTCAATTGTTTGTTTTAAATCTGCCAAATTATTAAGAGATATTAAAAATATTTTTTGTTATACAAAGTCAATGATAAACTGATTTTGCTACTTTTCATTAATGTAGTTTTAAGATATATTATTTCAGGACAAGCTTCTTGCTTGATTTTAGGTATGTACATACGTGGCACATGTATCACTCTGTCCAGAAAGAACAACACAGAGAGCATTTGTCCATACAGGTTATGTAAATGAAATAATCATTAGTGAGATTCTGCACTTAATTTTTCTGCATTCTTAAGAAAATGTAAAAACATTATTTAATGTACTAGTTCTCATTCAAGCACGAACAGAAAGGCAGTTTTTGGGGGATAATCTTGGTTTTCATTTTCATTTTCCAGCTCTCAGGAAGATCAGAAGTGCTGGATTCCTTCTAGAACTTGCTAGTCTGAGAGAGGAAGTGCTGCTCTCTCCTAGAAGTTGGGTCAAAACTTGGAGTGAGGTCATGGGGCCTGATGGATCAATTAAGGAGGTGGTACAGAGTCTCATTTTCTCTGCAGAAGTCAAACCCTACTGCTAAGAGTTGCCTACTCCTGGATAACATTCCAAAAGGGTCATGATAAATTAGGGAGCAACAGATGGAGGGAACTGGAATAATGATGGGTCTAGAAATCATGTCACAGGAGAATTGATGAACAAACTGAGGGTATTTGATCTGGAGAAGAAAAGATTTGATGGGACATATTTGCTGTCTTTGAAAGGCAGGGAGTCTGCAGAGAGTTGGATGTCTTCTGCACTGCTCCATCTGAGTTAGTGGGAGCAGGGTGTGGGCCAGTGGTGGGTGGGATGGGGGTGGAGGTGGGGTTTGGCTGTTATGAGACAGACTTTATAGTGGGAATAGTTCCAAATGCATTTTGAAGGTGCCTGGGCCTTGCTGAATACTGAAGTCTATTTCAACTCTAAGTTCCTTTATGAAAACAACAACAACAAAAAGAGCCAAGGCGAACCACACTCAGGCATTGCTGACCACTGGGGCAAGTAAGGTCAGTGGGGAATTTACTACTGAAGTTTGCAAGAGCAAACTAAGCACCTAGAAGGTACTTAGTTTTCCATTAAGTGATACTGTTGTCAGGTGCTACCAGCAGGTAGCATGACCTAGTTACCAAATGACTGGCCTTTAATAGGCCATTGATTTTTCTACTCAATATCCTTGACATTTTTATTTCTAGCAAAAAAAAAAAAATCTTTAGGGATAAAAAAGGGAGGGACCAATAGGCTTCAGCACGATAACCAATCACCATATTGGAAAAGAGAGACTCAAGTTTCAAAAAATTATTCTGGCTTTAGGGCAGCTCAGCTCTTCTCCAACAACCCAGAAATGGACCCAGATTTGTCTCCTTGCTTACCTGATACATTCCACTGATTCTGGCCTTGATTTCAGATCTTGATCTTTGGCTGCTACTCCAAAATGAATAGGGAAGAGTCCCCCAAGGATAATGTCCCCTTTCTTCTGGGCTCGCTGGTCGGGCCCATAGGCAGAGGAGTACCAGGAAAGTGTCAAGAGGACCAAACAGTAGCTATATGGAGCCATGATTCTGCCTTCTCTCCAGGGAGCAAGACAGTGGTGCTAGTGGTCTGGGGCTCTTGGTGAGAACTTCCCCTTGGTGCAGTTCACACCCTGCAGTGGAGACACATGCCTACAGAATGATTAATAACAGAATGGAAGCTGTGGGGTCACCATCTCCACTTCTGCCTTCTTCTTTGTAGATGTGTAAGGTGGGTGGTCCTTGCGTCTTGAGAAGCCACATCATGGAGAGACTGCCTGTGATGCTTTCTGAAAGAACAGATACACAGAATGGATCCAACTGAACTTAAATCCCATCTTGTTATGATTGCAACAGTGGTGGTTCAGAATTTCCATTTAGAGGGGCTTAGAGGTAGCAGATTGAGAAGCCATGACTTAGAGTCACATTTTTATAGTACTTCATGTAAGACATGGAAAATTTTAATTGGCCATATTGTAGGACTGTGTTCCATTATGAGAGGCTCCATTTTTAAAGAGACCCTTGATAAGCCAAGGTCTCCCTCCATTGGGGTTGCTGCTGGATTGTGATCCATTCATCTTCTGCATAAATAATGCATGGGGTTGGCCTAGTAGCAGAAGCAGCTTCCTCTATCATAATATTAATGATATTTTATTCAGCACACATGTTCTCATAGAAAGTCCTGAACAAATCATTTTTAAGTTTAAATCTGACTTTGAACCAGACAGAAATGTCACAAAAGACCATTAATTCTTTAGTTATTATGACCCGCCCCACTTTAATGCGGGTCTCTGGTTCCAGTTTGTAATGTGACACTCTGTGAGGTTTTTAGAAACAGTTCTTGTAAAGGACACAGATAAATCGTGGGTCAGATTATGTTTTGCAAGGCTTAGCTGTTGGATCTAAGGAAAAGCCTTTCTGCTATAGCACGATTAGTTTAGAATGTACTCTCTGCTCTCTTTGCTGCACCCTATCTCATCCACCTTGGATCAATTACCGACTTCATGTTGATATTGGCTAAATGTAGGGACTTTCCTGAGGCTGGGGGCCAAGCACTGAGCTGTCAACTGGCACCTCCACTTGGATGTCCCAAGGTGCTTCACCCTAATTTCACCTCCCTCTCAGACTCCTTCTCCTTCATTGTTTTCCATTATGGAAAATTCCATGCCATTCACAAAGACCCCAAATTAGAAGGCATTTGTAGCCTCCTTTCTCTTCTCATAATTGCCCTTTGTGTTCAAACAACCACCAAGCCCTATAGATTTTTCTTCCTAAATTTCTCTGGAATCCATCCACTCTTTTTTCTGATTGCATCTAAATCGACCATCATTTCTTACCTGAATTTCTGCACTTGTATCTAATTGGCCTTCCCACCTTTGGTTTTATCCCCTTGAAATCCACTTTTGTTCATCTTTGGATTTGGTAGAATAAGTGGTTTGGAGCACAGGCTCTGGAGCTAAACCTGGCTTTGATTCATAGTTCTACTACTTCCTAACATGACTTCGGGTAAGTCATGTTATCTCTGTAATTTCCATAAAATAATGTGTGGAGAGCCAATTGCACAGTGCAACCAGTTAAGTCACAGAAAATGCTAGCTGTGATGAATCCCTTTCCAACCTCTCTTGCTGGTTTTCCCTTTGAACTTCACATTCCAGTTTTATTGAACTTCCTTGTTCCTGAAGGCCACTTGGCTTTTGAAATACCCAGACCTCCTACATTCTGTTCCCCCTCCTTGGTCCCTTTGGTTCAAATTTTTTTGTATAGCATCTGCTTATCTTTCAGATTTCAGATGTCCACAAGTGTGGGGCATGACGTGGTGAACTGTGGCACCTTTGTGTGAAGAACAAAAGAGCTCCTTCTGGGGCAGGCATGGCCTTGCATCAAGGTGCACAGATGGGGAAGTGGAGCAGAGGTTGGATCTCAGCCCATGTTGACCTAAGTGGCACAGTGAGCAGTTTACAGGACTCCATTGGGAGGCCTTCCCTGAACCACCAGGCTAGAAGGGCCCACCCATAAGGCTCTTGGAGCTCCCCTCTTGGAAGGGCCAACATTCTTGCAGAGCCCAAGCTCTTCACCATTGTCATCGGATACTTATTGTCCCATAGGAATCTCCAGCGGACATTCTAACTGAGGGATAGGTACTTGGCCTCACATGGAAGGAGCACCCAGCAGACACTCAGTTTCCATGGAATTGATTCTAGAAGTGTCTGAGCACCTGTGACCATCCCAGTTTTCAGACTCCAGTCTTGCTTTTAGATTTTTGGCTTCATTTCTTGGACCGTGGTCATATGTTCATACATGGATTTAATGAGACCTTGTGCTGAGGTCTGGGTATATAAAGGTGAGAAACACATGCGTGTTTCCATTCTCAAGAGCTCCCAGTCCAGTGGGTAAGAGCACTGGTGTATGATATCAGAATTTACCTCCATACTCAGAAGCAACAAACACAATTATAACTTTGCTACCTCTGACTAAATTCAATTTTGTCCCCCATGACCACCCCAGCATTTAGTATAATGTCTGAAATAGTAAATGTTTAATAAATGTCTGTCAGATGCCTAGAAAAAGAAGGTACTTTGTTTTTTTTTTTGTTTGTTTGTTTGTTTGTTTGTTTTTTGGTACCAGATATCGAACCCAGGGGTACTTAACCACTGAGACACATCCCCAACCCTTCTGTTTGTATTTTTTATTTTGAGACAGGGTCTCACTAAGTCCTTATGGCCTCACTAAGTTGCTGAGGTTGACTTTGAACTTGTGATCCTCCTCCTCAGCCTCCTGAGTCCCTGGGATTACAGGTGTGCACCACTGTACCTGGCAAAAGAAGGTATTTTGGAGAGAGACAAAAACTGGCATTTATTTATCAGGCATTATGACACTCTTGAAACTTCAACACACACTAAGCTTTACAACAATTTGGAAATCCCACTTTCTAGATGGGGAAATAGATCCTCTGTATATTCAGTTTACTCAAGTGAAAAATGCTGTTATTTTAATTGAGTGCCTCAAGAATTCGAAATTTCAAGGAGTACTGCTGTTCTGAATCAGGCAGGAGGGGGGACACTAGAACTGGCTGGGTAAGTCACTAAAAACAGTTAGATTTTTCCTGTGAAAGATTAACTACTTGGAGAAGTTTATTAACTTCATTAGCCTACTCAACAGAAACTTCATGGTCAGAAGCAATAGATGAAGGAGAGATTTCAGGTCAATTTGTGTCAGTTAACTCCACCAGTCTAATGTGGTCTCTACACCATTCTTTATAGTCCCATTACGAGGGTCTAAATTGCTTTCAGTGCTGAGACTCACTCTTGAGCCTTCATCTTCTGTTATGGTTTGGATAGGAGGTGCCTTCCATGAACTCATAATTAGATTATGGAGCTGTAACCTAATCAGAGGACTAATTCATTTGATGAATTAATAATTTGAACTGGCTACTGTATGGGGTGATAAGCTGCAGGCAAGTAGGGTGCAGCTGGAGGAAGTAGGTGGGGTGGGGCTGGGGCCGTGCCTTTGGGGTGGGGCACCCCGCTTTCTCTTTGCTTCCAGGCTGCCATGAGTGGAGCAGCTTCCCTCCTCCATACCCGTTCCACTGTGATGTTCTACCTCACCTCAGGCCTGGAGCTCGCTGGCCCTGGACTGAACCTCTGAACCCATAATCCAGATACACTCTTCTTCTTTACGTCATTCTTGTCAGGCATTTTGGTCACAGTGAGGCAAAGCTGCTTAACACATCTTCCTTTCCTCCGACATCTGTCCCCTCGTCCTGTGATTCTGCCCTCACTCTCTGCTCTGCTTTCTTCCCGTTGCCAGTGCCTCTGTCCTGGCTCCCACGCCTCCCACCTGCCCTGTTGCAACAGCTTGCTTCCCTCTCCAGCTCACTCCTCCCACTCCATAGACACGGACAATCAGGGCAGAACACGTGTGATTTGAGCTCAGTGGCTGAACATTGGAGCTCACTGCTATGTCTTCAGCTTGCGGCAGTTAGAATATAAAAGCTCTTGAATCATCACTAATAGCACTTGAGTTTTCACATCTGTGGTACAGACGTCTAATTGTACTCCTGTATCCGCATTCCTTTTATGCTACGGTAGAATGATTTTTGGCCGGACAAGTGGTTGTCCGAAATACAGACTGCTATCCCAACTCCCTTTATGATTATGTGTGGTCATGGGTCTAAGCCTTGGCCAGTGGGATGTAAGCTGAAGTGTCCAGTGACAGTTTCTGGGAATCCAGCTGAGGAGGGTTGGTGTGCTTTGTCCCTTCATCCCCTTTCCTTCATTCTGCAGCATGGAGGTGGATAGGACATCAAACCCATCTGGAGACAAGAGTCACATTCTAGGGCATGATGGAGCCACAAGCAGAGGAGCTCATGGAACAGAACCTCATTATTGGATTATTCTTGAATTTTTACATGACAGAGAAAAACACTTGTATTTTTTTTAAAGTCACTGTTGTGATAAATTTTTTCTTACTGAAGTTATCTCTAACAGTATCTGAGTTGCCAGGAAACTTATTTCTTCTCTTCACTGTAAGTTTACTCCATTTAAATGATCATATCCTGTTTGTCCTCCTGCAAAAAAGTTTTAAATACGAGTTGATGCTAATATTTGTTCTTTCTCTCAATGGCAAATGCATTCAGGAAGAAGAAATGACCCACGGACCAGCTGGTTTATGTCTAGGAGGTCCTTGACATCAGGAGGAGTGTTCCAGCACTGACAGGTGCTGGCTCATGAAGTGCCTCATCCAAGACACACGGGACTGGAGACAGCGCAGACTGCTCAATGGGTTTCATGGTCCCCGAGTTTATAAATTCATGCATTGATTGATCCACTCAAAACACATTTTCTTAGCTCTCAATATGCTAGACTTTAGGGAGTGTAGGACACTAGTGAAAGAAAGTTGAACTTCTTGCCTTCAAGGTACTCACGGTTTAAAAGTAGACAGAAAATGCATTCTAATGACAGATGCTACTGCGAGGCAGGAACTAAGTGCTGAGGGAGCACAGAGGTGGAGTGGTGTTGTCTGGTGATTGCCAGGAGTCAGAATTAAGTCAAGGTGGGGTCTGGTAGCTTCCTGAGGAAAGGACCTGCCTCTTCCTCATTGTGGTAGCCTAGCACCAAACACTGCACCTGAATTTAGTAGGTATTTCACAAATACTTGTTGAATGAATGAATGGAGTGTGACCAGTACAGGCCAGGGACTGGTTGGGCAACTTCAGGACAGAATGGGGAAGGGGTCAAACCATGAGACCCAAGGTCCTGGAAGGCAGGGGCTTCATCATGATCACTCTTGTATCCACCAGCATCAACAAGAAACCTGGTACTGCACAGATGCTTTAAAAATGTCTATGAATTTGTCTTTGGCACAAAAGTAGGTACATAGCTCATCCAAGTTCCATAACCAAGGACAGGTCAGCAGAGGATAGCGAGGAAAAGTTAGTAATCAATGTTGCCACGGTTTGATTTTCACCTGAGTAAAGACCACCCCCACTCTTGCCCCTTAGTTTTAGCATTTCTGGGAATTGCATAACTCTCAGCAGAATGATTTTGCCCACATTTCAAATTGAGAAAACAGAGGCATGGAACTTCTGAACACAAAAATGCTCTGTAAAGGTATGTCAAGTTCAAAAGCTACAATTTCTCAATTCTTAGATTGCAGAAATAATTGTAGGTTGTCTAGGGAAGAAAAATGGTTATGAAGTCAAATTCTATTTCCAAGAGAGACTGTTTATCTCCATAGGCTAAGTACACTGATGTCTTTGGTTTATTGTACTATAATCTTTGCCCTCTTTCATCACATTGATCATAAAAAATGCCAGCAATTGTATCACAGAAAGGTGAAATGTGTATGTTTTAATGAGGTTGAACAGGCAAAAATACCTGAGAAAGTTCAACTTATAATCACAGAACCTGTGTACCTGGGTCTGGTTACGGTTTTCTTTACCTCTTGCGGAGGATGTGTCGTGGCACGGGTTTCTGTTCTCACCTGGTGTACATTTGCCTAAGGATTGGGGAGGGCCACCTGATCCGCATCCTCAGTGTGACCTTCTCCAGCTCCGTCAGACTTCATTTCTTCAGTATGAAGGCAAGACACATCTGATGTTAAGATGAGGGCCCTCTTTCAGCACTGCGGGGGGGTGGGGGACAAACTGCCTGGTCACACTCGGCTGCCTCCCTCCAGCCTGGCTTGTCAGCTGGCCAGCTCTGCCCAGGTTCTGACCCGCCATCTCCCTGACAACAGGTGTGACTTTGGGAGAGTCCATGCCTCATTTAGCCTTGGTAATGGCTTAATTGAGTTGGAAAAATGCAAGGACAGGAGCGTGATAAAAACCAGCTGAGCTGGGTTCCTGTTAGTCAATGGAAAAAGCTATCGGGGAAAGGAGGACAAAGGATGAACGCGCGCGGGGAAGAGAGGGCGGCTCCGAGCACCGGCCATGTGGGGAGGAAGGAGCCCAGACAGAGCAAAGAAAGGAGAGAACAGGAGAGGAAGCTGACACTGAAGCTCGTCCTGAGCTCCTTGGTGACATGAGTCCTGCCTGCTGCCTGGGATGTGGACGGGCTGCAGAGGGTGTGGAGGGATGCATCCATGGTCAGTGCCCACCACGTGCCAAGCTGGACGTGAGGAGTCCACCGTGCTCTCACAGGAAGACAGGAAGAGGAACTGGGCAGATGGAAGTTGAGGGGGGTGAAAATTCAAGGTCAAAACCTGACTGGAAGTGCTCCTTGTCTGCTCCAGGGTCTTGTGACTTGCATGCTGGCTTGGGGCGTGCGCAAGGCCAATGCCGGGAGCTTCATGACAGGACAGTTGCTGGGGACACAGACCACCAGTTAAGAACTTTCTTATCCTGACATGCGTCCTTCAGGTCTTAACAAAGGATGGTTGCTTGACGTGTGCACACCCCCAGAGTTAGTGAAATGGTTCATTGGAAAAGCAGAGATTTTTTTTTTTTTTTTTGTCAAGTCATGTTTTTATCAAGAAAAATACCTGCACTTCAAGTCCTCCATGAAGGACACGTTTCTGTGCAATGATGTCCTGGTATTGCCTTTCAAAATCACAGGGACCCTGACCAGACACTGTGGCATTTTTTCAGGTTGATGTCCCAAGAGGCATCACTGCAAATTGTTCTAGGGTAAAATAAGCTTGGGAACCGAAGTGCATTCTGAGCCAAGGGCCCACTGGCCTCCCAAAGACTCTGAGAAGTCCTGCAGTAAAGAAAACGGCTTGATTCGGCACGGACACTCGCACACCTCTCCCCAGGACACTGGTTATGATGCTGTGACACTCAGGCTTGGCAGGAAGCACTGCCCTCACGGGGAGCACCTGAGACTCCTGTCATCTTCGGCCTGTATAGTCTTTGAATGGGGAGAGATTTCTGCCCTTTGATGGGCATAGCTTGTGTTTTGAAATTGCAGCCATGAAATGCCAAGGGTAGTAACGGGAAGAAGGAAGGACTGAGGCGGGCTGGGTGAGGGCTGACACAAACCTCCAAGTCGACCTCGGTCTCGGCATCTGTGCCTACTCTTTTCTGCGCCCCCAAGATGCTTCTGTGGACCATAAAAGCCTCGGGCATGGAGTCCTTCTCCACCCACTTGCAGCACCCTGGTCTGGTTTGGCGTCCCTCTGTGAGACACTGGGGACATGCAGTGGTGATCTTGCAAACTGTCTTTCTGAAGCGGGTGGTGGGAAGGTCCTGACTTACAGTGTCTGCTCAGGATTCCCCACAGAGATCAGCTTTCAGACGAGGATTCAGCATGTACAGGGTGGTATGGCCACAGACCCACCAAGGTCAATTCCGAACTACCAACAGTTTAACAAAGAATTTACACAAATCTAGCTATTTAACCACTGTCTGTCAAAAGCCCGTGGATGGCTGCTCTAGCACATGATTGGGTGCATATCTCTTAGCACATGGAAACACTAGTTTTCTTTTGAAAAAACTGGCCAAAATTATTTTATCTCCCCATTTCCCTCTTTGCTTTGATTATTATGAAGCTGTGCATCAAATTTGTGGCCCAGATCTAGCTAAGATAGAAAACAAAAGCTATATTTCAGTGTTCTAATGTTACTTGCTTATTTTTTTTTGTCCTGTTCTTATTTTACCCCTATTTCCTCTCCACATTAAATATTTCCTTTTTATAAACAGTGATATGAACATAAACACAAAACAAATAGCTACACAAATCTGGAGTTCTTGCCGTAGACAGCGAGAAGTGTCCCCAGGCAAAACTCCCCGTGTCCTTATCAGGCAGGGATCTGGAAAAGCTGTTCCGGTCTCATTAACTAGTGGGTAGATGTAAGCACACCAGGACATTATGTAGAATATAAGATTTTAGAAGTGGAAGGGACCATCAAAACCTTATGACACATTTGTGTTTGAATCATGGTGGCCCATTTGGGAAGCTGGAATTCACAACTCACTGAGAAAGCTGCATGAGGTTTAGTGATCAAAGAGAAGACATTTTATATTTAGTAAATGGGCAAGTCACACCCCCACCCCCATGTAGGGTTAACTCTTCAGAGGCCTAAACTTTCAATTATAGCATAAAATCCATCTGCCCTGGGAATTCTTTTCATTTTAATTGGACCCCAGGTGCACAAGAATCCATTAATCACAATCCTTGGTTGATGACACATCCTCATCCTTGGTCCATAAGGCTCACTTTTATTTCTTTATTAAGCTACTTTTGATAATGAATCTACCATCTAAAACAAAGAACTGCAGTAACTTTCCTGCAGTTTCATTTTTCTACATTTCTTTTTCCTGTCTATTCCCACCAAAGAAGCCATCATCCAGAACCACATGTTCATCGTCCCTTCCCCCATCCCATGACTTAAATGAGAAAACCCTGTGAACTGTACCAGAAGCCTGGGAGGATACACACCAAATGGTAAAGGCAGTTAGAGCTCAGTGATGGAACTGTGTACTTCTTTCTAGTTTTGTTGCTTGTGTTTGAAACTTAAAATCCACATGTATTACTTTTTTTCTTCTTTTTGCAGTGCTGAGGATTGAATCCATGACCTTGTGCATGCTAAGTATACGCTCTACCACTGAGCCACACCCCTGGCTTGTATCACTTTTTTAAAAATTGTTTTTTCTATTTAGTTATACATGACAGCAGGATGTATTTTGACTCATTGTAACACAAATGGAGTACAACTTTTCATTTCTCTGGTTGTACATGATGTAGAGTTGCACCATTCATGTAATCATACATGTACATAGGGTAATGATGTTTGTCTCATTCCACCATCTTTCCTTCCCCCTACCGGGGCCCCTCCCCTCATTTCTCTCTACACAATTCAACATTCCTCCATTCTTCCCTTACCTCCCCTCTCCGTTAAGTATCAGTATCCGCTTATCAGAGAAAACATTTGGCCTTTGGTTTTTGAGGATTGGCTTACCTTACTTAGCATGATTTTCTCCAACTCCATCCATTTACCTACAAATGCCATATTTTATTCTTTTTGATGGATGAATAATATTCCATTGTGTATATATACCACATTTTCTTTATCCATTCATCTACTGAAGGGCGACTAAGTTGTTTCCACAATCTGGCTATTGTGAATTGAGCTGCTACCAACATTGACGTGGTTGTGTCTCTGTAGTATGCTGATTTTAAGTCCTTTGGGTATAGGCCAAGGAGTGGGATAGCTGGGTCAAATGGTGGCTCCATTCCAAGTTTTCTGAAGAATCTCCACACTGCTTTGCAGAGTGGCTGCACCAATTTGCAATCCCACCAGCAATGTGTGAGTGTACCTTTTTCCCCACATCCTCACCAATACCTATTCTTGCTTGTAGTCTTGATAATAGTCATTCTAATTGGAGTGAGAGGAAATCTTAGGGTAGTTTTGATTTGCATTCTCTAATTACTAGAGAAATTGAACATTTTTTCACATATTTGTTGATCAATTGCATATCTTCTTCTGTGAAGTGTCTACTCAGTTCCTTAGCCCATTCATTGGGTTATTTGTATTTTTTTTTTTTTTTGGTTATTTGTATTTTTGGTGTTAAGTTTTTTTGAGTTCTTTATAAATCTGTTTTACTTTTTAAATCAGACAATATGTTATTATAAAATGTTATTAAAATAATGGTTTCACAAATGGATATAACAGTAAACATACAAAACTCTGCAAAAAAATAATCTACCACCTTATTGTATGTTATATCCTTCGAAATAAATGCTTGGGGATACTTCCTCACATCTCCCTTCTGTTCTGTTTGTCTTGACTCTCTTTCTCTTTCTTCTTTATCTTTCCCTCGATGGCAAGAGAAACTTTTAATTGAAATATAACAGACACCAGTTGGGCACAAATTGGAAGTGAATTTCATAATGGAAACACAGTCATGTAACCAGCATCCAAATTAAGAAACAGAACCAGACCCTGGAAGCCCTTCCCATGCCTCCCCACGTCATTACCCTCCCCAGGGGGACCGGGGACTCATGGCTACCACCACAGAGCGGCTTTTCCTGTTTTTGAATTTCATATAAATGGAAATATGCATTAGATATTCTTTACCTCAGACATGCTAGGCAAACAATCTACCACTGAGCTGTGTCCTCAACCCTGTATTATTCTTTTGCAGCTGGCTTCTTTGTCCAATATTAGTAGGTTTTCAGGATTTAGTTTTATTGTTATGTGCAACCAATTTGGTTTTTATTCACTATGGTATAATACAGTCATGCCCTGATGTTCTGAAAAATGTGACCTTGTGTGATAGTGAACGTCAGAGAGTTCTTACCAAACCTAGATGGTACAGGTGGCTCACTTGATGTGGCCTCTGGGGGGCATCAAAAGTGGGGGTCAGCAAGCAGATTTAAGAGGCTGCTGCTCACATAACATGGGCCGTTGTTTTGTTGTAAAAATTTTCTAAGGGCTGTAAAAATATTCTAAAAAAGCAATAAAATACAGCACGGTAAAGACCCAAAGTAGTAGCATCAAGTACTATCCACCATGCATAACTGCATGTGCTGTATTTTTATACAGCTGGCGGTGAGCAGGTTTGTTTACACCAACATCACCAAAACACACGGGAAGCGCACTGCACTGTGACATCATGACTGCAGCAGTGCTGGGTGAGAGACGTTTTCAGCCCCATTATGACCTTATGGGACCAGTGTCACCTGCGCAACCCAGCACCGACCAGAATGCCCCTGTGGTGCGTGACTGCATTTTTATATAATTGTATCACACATTATCCATTCTCTTGTTAATGAATGGTTTGGGATTTTAATCAATAGTGCTGCTATAAATATGCTCGAACATTCGTGAACAAGCCTTTTGGTGATCACTTGTGGAATATTTAACCAGAAGCAGGATTGCTCGATCTTAAAGTTTGTGTATTTCCAGCTTCAATAGAAACTTCAAAGGGTTTGTACCAATTTCTTTTCCCACCATAGCATGGTAGGGTTCCCATTACTCCATACCTTGCCTACATTTGGTATTTTCAGGCTTTTCCAATATGATTGCCTCTTGCTTTCCTTTTATATGGTCATGTTATATTTACCTACATTCCTAAAAAGTATTTGAACATTTTTAGTTGTTTTGAACTGTATAAAAATATATCATACTATATGTAATCTGAGTGTAAAATTTCACTTATTATTATAAAGATTCATCTATGTTGTTGTGTTACTATAATTCATGATTTTGACTGCTGCATAATATTCCACATTTGAATCATAATTTAATCATTCATGATCCCATTAATGGGCCTTTGGGATTTTTCAAGAGTTTGGCCATTCTTTAAAGAGTGAAACCCTTCATGTGAAGGGACCATGGAAACCATTTTAAATGGATAACTGCTATTAACTTCTTCCAGATTTCTTAGGCTCAAAATGACATAAGCCCAGTGTTTCATCTTCCCATTTTAAAGATTTTCCCTCCAGTTGAAAAAAAAAGTCATGTCTGTTTTTAAATTAAGGCTATTTCCTCTTGCTTAGTTTACCACTTTAATGAAGGCCCAGAGACAGAAAATTCTCATTTGTAAAGGTATAATGGAGTTGCCCTCACTTTTTCTGGGCTTCACAACCCAAGTCCCCTTCAAACCTTTCCACTTAGGATTATTTCATATTTTTATAGAGATATCTATTTACATACCATAGGCTTTTCCTAACTTTGTCATGTTATTTTTTTAGAGTATGCTAACAAACATGAGTGCCGTGCTTTGGACCTGGCCTTAGATGGAGAAGAATTGTATCCCCGCCTTTATGTGAGACTCTCAGGATACGCTTGTTGCTTTTTCTCAGCAGCGGCATGTTTGGCGAACTCATGTCCACATTCAGGTGAGCTAGATCCTTCTTGTTATTCTACTATACATTTGCTTGGGCAGTTCTTTCAGAATTGATATATCACATTGCAATTGTTCTGAATTTTATTTTTGAAGAACCTATGCCCCTGTCAAATTCATTTTGAATTTTGTTTCCATTTTTGAGGGAATATTTCTCCTTGTCCAGAAATGTCAGAGAAATTTTATAGATTTAGTAGCTGACCTCTCCAGCTTTGCCCAGGAACATCACAAACCACCATTAAAAGAAATAAATCCTAGAACAGGCCTTGTTCAGTTACCTCTCTGCAAAGACTCTCCATTACTAATGACACCTGCAGCTGTTCTGGAGGAAGACTGTTCCAGATAAACCTTCCTCAAATAAAGCCCATTTAGAATTCCGTAAGCTGCCTGAGAAGCTCGCTAATCCAGAATGTCCTCACTCACTGTGAAACCCATCCCATAGATTTCCTCTAACATGGCAATCCTCAGGTAGAAACTTACTGTTAGCATTAAAGGACCTCCCATCTGTCAGGCCAGTGAGTCTTAAAATGTGTTCCTTGGACCAGAAGCAACAGTATTACTTGGAAATTCATTACAAATGTAAATTCCCAGGTATCATCCTGAATTCCTGAATCAGAAACTCTGGGAGAGGCATCCATCCACCTGCAGGTTTTTTTCTTTTTTTTTGTACTTTATTATTTTTTAATACATTAATACAGCAGTGCATTGGAAAAGCATGGGCCTCTACAAAATACCTTTTGATGAAAGTGATTTTTTTCACTTACACAAGCCTAGGCATTTAAATATTTCCACAAGATAACTATCTCAATTAAACTATGAGCTCACTCTAGAGTATGCTATGGTGATGGACTTAGGAGACAGTTAAACACTTTAGAGATTCTAACTTCAGTGTTATTTACACCGACATGTCCAGTATCAACTAATCTGAAATGTCAATAAACAATAATTAGAATGCAGCTGAATTTGTGTCAACTCAACTGGAAATGGTATAGTTTTAAGTAATCACTTACAGAACACATATTGTGACTTAGATTTAACTGTGAATTTCCTTCATCCCTTTTTCCCCATAGTGTGGGAAACTTTTAAACATCAACAAGGAACAGACAGGAGCCATTGCTAAAGCAGATCCTTTAAGACAACAACGGACAAAACCTCACAAGGGTACGTGATAAATTATCAGTAACAGAAATGCTATGAATTCAACTGGTACTGAAGTTAGAATCAGAAACTTGGAGAGGGGCCCAGAACCTGTGTTTGAACAAGCCCTCTGGTGAATCTGGTACATTTAAGTTTGAGAATTATTGCTGGACTACCTTTCAACTGCATCAGTTCAGGATCAAATTGTGTTCTAGTTTCTGAAAAAAAAATACAAGAATGATTTTTAAAACTGATCTATTTCTTCCAACACTATAACTTGCTCAAGTCCAACCTAGCAAAGCAAAAATGCATTTTGCACAGACACATCACAGTTCCCGTCAAAGTCAATTTATTCTTTAGTTTCCCTGAAGTCTTTCTCATGTAAAAATTGCCAACATCTTATGAAATTAGTGTTCTAGGAAACAAGTTCAGAAATCATTGCTCTACAGCTAGGGTAATTTTCTGGATCTATAATCAGTGTCCCTTTTCTGTGAACTAGAGATGATGGTACTACCCACAGAGAGACCACTTCTCACCCTCTCTTCCAGCTCCAAGGAGGGGACTTACGTATCTGGTTATTATTCTCCTCTACCCTTCCCCAGAAGACTTTTGCCAGCTTTACTTTAGACTTAAATCTTTCATTGCTAAATTCCTTTCTCAAAATCGCAAAATGAGTACGTATTCTTCACAACCATTCCATCAGGCCCAGATGGTAAGGTCTGGGACCCTGTTTACATGTGGCTGTTAGAAGTCACCTTTGCAAACTCACTGTGAGCAATCCCTGCTGTTTTCTGCTCCCCCAAGACCCTGTCTTTCCTTCCTGTCTTTCCTTCTATCAATGCATTATAGTTATGCATAATATTGGGATTCATTTGACATAATTATACAAGCATGGAATTTGATTTGCTCCAATTCAGTCCCTCATACTTTCCCTTTCTCTTTCCTCTATTCTACCAGTCTTTCTTCTATATTTTTATAGTTTTATAAAATCAGTGCATTATGACCATACATAAAGATGAAATTCACTGTGATATATTCATATATGTACATAGGATAGTTGATCAGTTTCACTTCACCGTTTCTCCCTTTTCCTATCCCTCCTCTTTTCCCCTCAATCCCCTTCCTGTTCCCCACTGAACTCTCTTCTATTTTCATGCGGTTCTCCTCCACCCCTACTGTGACCCGCCCCCCCTTATTTTGGTCTAACTTTTGCAAATGAGAAAAAACACTCAACCTTTGGTCTTTTCTAGCTTATTTCACTTAGCATGATGTTCTCTAGTTTCCTGAGACCTCTTTCTAGGGACTCTGCAGGGCTGTTCTTCAGGAGCTGGGATGATCTTGGGCATTCTGCAATCTGTGCTTATCCACTGTATTCCCTTGCCTGCTCCTTACTCCTGATGAGCTGGTCAGGGTGAGGACAGATGACAGGGGTCCGTCTGCTATTCAGAGGACTTACTGAGAGATCTTTCCACTTTGATTCTATTCCTCTTTTGAAATAAAAAATCTACACTCTCATTTTTGCTTTCTCTACTCTTTATTTCCTCTTTTTCTTTCATCTTCCAGTAGTTTCCAAGCTGATTTTTAAGCCTTTTTCCAACCCCTCTAATGAGAAGGATTTAAGTCCTTTGAAAGTCAAGGATAAAGGTTAATATCTCCCTTATTCTTTTTTTTCTACCCCGTGGTACTGGGAATTGAACACAGGGGCACTTTACCACTAAGCTACATCCCCAGTCCTTTTTAGTTTTTATTTTGAGACAGGGTCTCATTAAATTGCTTAGGGCCTCACAAAGTTGCTGAGGTTGGCCTCCAACTTGTGATCCTCCTGCCTCAGCCTCTTGAGTCACTGGGATTACAGGCATGTGTTACCATGTCCAGCTCTTATTCTTATTCAGCTGTGCCCGAGTGTTGGTTTTGTTGGACCAGGGCACATTTTGTTGACATACAGGCATGCCTACTCACTTGCATAATATGTCTGGTTGCTTTTGTGCCACACGTGTAGATCTGAGTAGTTATGACAAAGACTGGCCTACAAAGCCGAAGATTTGCTGCTATTTGTCCCTTTTCAGAAAATGTATTTTGGCCCCTGCAAAAAATCCCTACTTTTGCCATGAACTGGACACTGAGAGCTTAAATGGTGTGCTTGGTGTGAGTTGAAAGGAGCTGATTTCACTAGCTTTCTCAATTGGAAGAGTAAGACTCCAGTAGTCTGTCTGTGGCCAGAGACAGAGGTCATATGCTTTCTCTGTTGTCACCTGACTCAGGAGGCCTCAGGAGCCTGGTGTGTTTACCATTTGCTCACATCAACAGAAGAGAATGGGTTCATGGTGGGGACTCTCCCGAACTGAAACACTTTCAGCTAAGAGTGGGAAGTCCAAGCTGAGGGTCTGAATCACCAGCAATTTTTGCACCTTGGACTCTGAGGAATGGGTCAGTTTCAGGAGGCACTGGTTGCCTTCCAGTGAAATGACTGGAGGGGAGGATATGTTAGGTGTGGCCTGGCCGGGAAATGGATCCATCACTACCTCCCAGGCAGCCCAGGCATGATCTGGGTGGGGTGTGGGCATGCAAAGAAGCAGCCCAGAGCTGCCAGAGAGGGAAGAAATGTTCCTCTGGAGAAGTGCTAATTCTGCTCCCTCAGGTAGGTGGGTGGCAGAAAATCCCCCTGTGAAGTTGCCCTCTGTGTTTCTCTTCCTCATTTTCTTCTCTTCCACTTCATGGCTCCACTGCCCAACACCCTGAAGCTCAGGACAGGGAACTGGTGGAGAGATTCGAGGAGAATATCAGAGAGAAGGGGGCTGGTGTCCAAGCCCTCGAGCCAAAGCCAGGACAGGGCCGGGCTTGAAGATGCTGTTCTTGGTGCCATCAGAAGCTGGCCTAATTCTATCCTAACACATCTTGTCTTGAGGGGAGGAAGACCAGCGTGAGGCTGCAGCCATAGCTGTAAGGTAGCAGTGGCCACTCCTCTGAACCAGGATAGGGAGACATTTGATCATTCCTATGGCTCGGACAATATTCTTGTCCGTGTTCAGGCACGATTGTGGAGGTGCCTTATTTTTGTCTTCACCATAGTCACAGAGTGGCCTTGCCTGATGTGATGTTCTGTGGAACTGTTGATATTCAACAGGACAACAAGAAGGCCTAGCTGAGGGCCCCTCCCCACACTCCTGCCTCTTTTATGGGTGACCTTTTCACTTTCTTTGAAAGTCCAAAATCACAGAATAGAAGAGTAGGAAAGGACTCTTGAAATCAGTTAGTGCAGGCCTCTCGAGTTTAAGTTAAGAAGAGGGGCCCAGTCCGGTGGTGCATGTCTGTAATCCCTGCAGTGTGGGAGGCTGAGGCAGGAGGACTGTGAATTCAAAGCCAGCCTCAGCAATTCAGCAAGGCTCTAAGCAACTTAGTGAACCCCTGTCTCAAAATAAAATTTAAAAAGGGCTAGGATGTGGCTCAGTGGTTAAGTGCTCCTGGGTTCAATTCTGGGTATAAAAAAAAAAAAAAAGGAAGAAAGAAAGGGAAATTCAGAACTGTTACCTGCCTTTCCAATGTCACAGTCAGTTAACATAGCTGGTGACTCCTGGAGTCCCATAATACTGGCTTGGCCTCTTTCCAGCCTTGTCTCTATACTGCTTTTCCTCTCTGCTTTCCAACCTATCCTTTCCTTCAGTACCTCCATTGGCCCTGGTTCTTCATAGTCTGGCTGTTTCCTCTGCCTAGAATGTCTTCACCCCTCTGACCTGCACCTCCTGCTTGACTCATCCCTCCTCAAACACCACTTGTCAATGAAGCCCTCCTGGCTCACAGTACTCTGTGCCTCTGCCTGGCACTTCTTTAGCAGAGTGCCTCTTACTCTCCACGCAGCCAGGGACCTGGTCTTCTTGTTCACTGCAATATGCTTACGATGTGGCAGATGCCTAATAATTAATGGTTGCTTTACCTCAAGCCTGATGGAGGCCCCATGACCAGCATTCTATTTATAGTTCAATTATAGAAAATGATTCTGAAGGGCTGGGGCTGTAGCTCAGTGGAGGAGTGCTTGCCTCGCACATGTGAGGTACTGGGTTTGATCCTCAGCACCACATAAAAATAAATAAATAATATAAAGGTGTTGTGCCCATCTACAACTAAAATATTAAAAATAAAAGATTCTAAAATCTTTTCTTGGGGCCTCAATAGAAACTGAGGTTCTAGTTGCAAATAAAGAATACAACAGGCTAAAATAAAAGTGCTGAGGTGTTGCCAAGTAGGTGGAAGATGAATTTGATGATCCTGTCCCAGTGGTGTCCTTCCTGTGATTGCTATCAGGACATGCGGGTGTGTTGGAAAGGCCAGGAGTCCTTCACGTCCCTGGACACACAGGGGCTATTTATTGTTCAGAGGTAGTAGCAGCCTGAAGCTGCTTTGCTCCAGCCTGCCTGTAGTTAAAATGTAGGGTAGACCACACAGTATGAAAGGGCCTATAGAGAGGAGACCGTCCAGGGAGTTGGGTATGGGGGTAATGGGGTCTCTTCAATGCTAATGAAAACTATAGTTGTTCTTTCCAGAAAAATACACATAAACATATAATTTTATCTATTCCAGATGTTTCATGTACTCATGGAAAAAGCAAGGTTAAATGACATGACCAAGGTCGCATGGAGGTAGAGAAAGAATGGAAGTCAAGTTTCCTTATCCCTCACTGAGCATCCTTTCTCTACACTAGTGTTTATTCCACTGTGAGAGGAACAGGGCACAAACTGTGGATAGACCCAGGTTCAAATCTCTGTTTTGACAACTGCTAGTTGGTGATTTGAGAAAAATTGTTTAATCTCTGTTACTCTGTTTCTTCATCTGTAAGAGGTATAACAATGGTAGGGTTGCTGTAAGGATTATATTAAAATAATACCAGTGAGCATGTACTAAAGCCTAGCACATAGTAAACGTTCAATAAATATTAGTTCTTAATATGAGGCACTCCTCTACCCCTTTACTAATTAAATTGAGGAGAAGTGACTAGTTACCTCTCCAGTGGTCCCAGAATGCTACTGGTTCAGTTTCCCCACAGCCTGGCTACCTTCAAACAAGTGGGTGATGATGAGACTGGACTAGGGCAGAAAACCAGGCAAGCCACCCAGCAGCTGGATCACAGAAATGGAGCCCTCTGAGATGCAGAGGTGTCCTCCAGGGTGAGTGGAATTAGAGCGGTGACACACCCCTACAATGACATCATGATCCCGACATAAGTGAACTGTAGCCCCCGGTGTCCCTCGGGAAGCTGTAGATGATCTGAACTAGCAAGGAAGATGTGCGGTAAGATCTCACCGGGAGAACTGGATTACATATGGGGAAATTCCCGATCCTTTAAGTATCAAGCAGAAAAGCAGGCCCAGGCAACAACTTGGAAACGTTGTGAGGAAACTAAGGGAAGGGAAAGCCCTTCGCCTGAAGAAGCCTGGAGGTCTGGCAGAGGACTGGAAGGGTTCGGGGGAGGGGGATGCATCTGGCTCTGCCTCTCCCCCTTGGGAGCAGCTGCTGCGCTTCTCTTGGCTTCGGTCCTCCTACAGGGAGCTGGGCAGAAGCAGCTCGGCGGGTCCCTGGAAGTCCCTTCAACGCGGGTGGAACCTCAGTACAAAGATGGGCTTACAAGTGGCCGCTCTCCCTGTCCCCGCTCCTCGCCTTGTTTAGGGGACAGGGCCTCCCTCCTCTCACCCACCCGGGGGCCCGAGCCTGCCCTGTGGCCTGGGGCCGCGCAGGGAGAGGAGCCGCTGGAGGCCGGTTCCTTTCTCCGCCGTCAGCAGCTCCGCGGTTCCGCCCGCATCCGCCGCGGCCCCGCTACGCTGGAGCTGAAAGATCGGGTCTCGATTTGCAGCCCCAGCCGGCCGTGGCGTCAGCAGGCAGGACAGGTTGTTTTGCTTTGTAACCGAGTGGCCTTCTCGGGTTCCTGATTCCGGAGCCCACGGCGAGCGGACGCGGGTTTTGCTTTTCACAGATTTTACAAAGTCCAAGGGCGACTCCTGAGCACCTCAGCTGGGCTGGGCAGACCCAGTCCCAGCGTCTTGGCTTTCTTCAGAGGTTATTATTGCCTTGAAACCAGAGAGACACTTCTGTGCAGAATGAATACATAATCAGAATCCAATAATGCCAGGGTCAGGAGGCATCTCAGTACACCTTCATTATAAATTTCCGATTTTACAAACGGGTAAACAGAGACTCTGAGAGATATGATCCTCGACTCACTAAGATCTCAGGGTCAGAGACCTGCAGGGATAAGAATAGGACGCGACTGTGCACTCTCATTCATAGATGTCGTGGTAAGGATTGGAAGGCTTCTTATTTCTAATTTTTAATGTGCAAACTTAACATAAAAAGTAAACCACGATGGAAAGATATCCCCCTCTCCCGCGGGAGTGGGGGGCATGAAGATGTGTCCAGATGACACATATTCTTAATTTTTGGAAGGATATGAGAAGTCTTCTAGCTCACTTCATTTGTTAGCAACTTGGAGGACTGGAGGATGGATTCCGGTGGGCCCTGCTCACTCCCATAGCTGTTATTAAGTTAAGCAAAGAAGCTCACCTTAAGAGAAATGCAAATGAACTCCACCTTGGGCAGGAAAGTAGGAAATTTTGCTACTAGTGTGCAATGATGTTGAGGGTGGGTCAATGTAGCTGGGAAGACTTACAGAAGCTGGAAAAATATGGATAAAATGGGATTTAATTTAAGACTGCTTACAATAAAACATCCATTTAGTGTAGGGTATCCATGTTGTGGAGAGTATTAAATTTTAAGCTCAAACAGGGAGAATTTTAATCTTGAAGGGACTTCACTGCATGTAGGCAAGGATATATACATAAATTGTTGCAATCTTAAGAATCTGAGCATTAGGTTGGATTGTAATAAGATGCTGAATATGTGACTGAGAAGTCCAGAAAGGATACATCAGAGGGCCTCTGAAGAGCAGGGCGATAGGATTAGATGGGGAAGGAAGGTGTGCACAGGCAGAGGAAGGTCAAGTGTCATGGTGGGAAGGAGAGGGTGGTGAATGTTCAAGAGGCGCAGTGCAGTGGGGATTCTGGGTCCCTGTCAGTCAGGTAACTGTGAGCATGGGGTCAGTTCCGCTCTTGCAGCTCAGGTAATGGGGGCAAGTTTTACCTCACAGGGATGTGGTACTAACACACGTGTCTCACATGATGGTCCCCAATAAGCAAATGCAGCTCCTGCCCTGTCCTTCTCAGCCCCTTGCTCTTCCAAGTAACCAATCCTTCATCCCCTCCTTTTTAGGGTCTCAATTCCGGCCAAAGACAGATGGGTCTTTCTAAGTGGAGCACGGGAGGTGTGATCTCATTTAAGAAGCTCGATTTTCTTTGTACCTGGCAACACATTATTTCTAACAGCAAACAGGGGAACTCCACGTCCAACAAGGGAGAATGGGTATGCAAAGATGGTGCAGTCTCAGAGCAGAACACTATGCAGACTTCAAGAACAAGTCATAAAACTACCTAAAGATGGGGGACGAGAGCCATGACATGCTATTAAATAAATTAAAGAACAAGCAGAGAATAGCATGTACAGTGAAACCAATTTGCTTTTGAAAATGTGAATAGACATGGGAAGAAATAATGGAGAATTATTAACAGCCCTGTGACCTAGGCAGAAAAGAACTGACTAAGCCTGTGATGTACAGACAACATCAACATTACTGACACTTGAAGATTAAGTGACTTGCCCAGCATTACAGTATTATATTATACTGGCAAAGCCTCACCTGGAACCACTTCTGCAGATAGCTGGACACATCCCAGGAAGGCTGTGTGGTTTTGAAGTAGCCATACTGCTACAACTATATAGTCTTTTACATGCCCTTAGAGTTTTTGTTTTGTTTTTGCTTTTGTAAACAATGCAGATAAATATTCCCCCCTTCCCAAATCTTTTTTGGGAGAAGTGGCATGAGCACGATACCAGTCACTTTATGCACACACTTTGTATATGCAGGATATTAGAAATGGTTAGAACAATTATCTAGCAGATGAGAAAATCAAGGGTCAGAGACAACTGTCTTTACCCTCAGCTGGGCTCTCCTAAGGGCAGAGAACCTCTTCCAGTACCAGTGATCTCATTTCGTAGAATCTACTTCAAAATAATGGTATCATCTTTTAAAGGCTATTTCAGAAAAAGATCAACCTTGGGGCTGGAGACGTAGCTTAGTAGAGTGGAGTGCTTGCTTAGCACGCACCAGGTCCTGGGCTCAGTAGTCCCCAGCCACAAAAACAAAACAAAACAAACACCCCCCCACCCATAAGCAAACAAAAATATTCAACTAACTGAACAAACCAACCCTATCCCAAGCCTGGGAGAGAGCAGCCAGCCAGTTCTCCCTTTCTTCTATGATTCTGAGTGAATGCACTGGAGCAGGAAGGAGGAGCTTGAATAAATGTGGATCTAGGTGTTGGTGTGGAGACTGTGCTCGCTTAATGGATGTAAAAGGAAGTGGCAGAAGATGAAAGTTAATGGATAAATAAGTGGGGGTGAGTGGCAGGTGAAAGGTGTTTTGTATTTGCTACTGTCATTTGTTACACTCTCTCAAAAATCTCCACAGATATTATCCCTACTCCAAGGATGAACTCTGTGAGAATCAGAGAGGTGAAGAGACTTCGGCAAATCACACTAATACATGATGGAGAAAGAATTTAAACCTACATTGCAGAGTTCCCAGGAGACTTGGCTGGTGTACTGGAGAGTTTTTTTTTTGATAATTTTTATTACTACTGTCTTTCTAGTGGCAACAGAACACTAAAGATTCTACATCTTTAATAATCAAAGATTCCATGAGTTTGGGTTTCAATTCTCAAGAATTTAGAACTTCCTCTGAACCTCCATAGGTCCCTGCTCTGCCCCACTGTGGACCCTCCAGGCACAGGTTCCTCATGGGTAGTGATAACCTGGAGTCGTGGTTGTGGGGAGACGGGGCCCTGAGATGGCAGTTGGAAGAGTAAAGATTAATGAATCTCCAAGGAGGGGAGGAAGCGGGAAGGAAAACAAATGATAGACTTAAGTACCATTTTGCAAAGCACTGCTGGTCAAATACACATGAAAACACCGGGTTAAATAAAACTAAACATTTCTCTTTACTGCAGAACTTACCAGTCTAATGACCTAATGTACATGGTAGAATCTCCAGGAAGAGGATTTAGCAAATAAAATGGAAAGTTACAAAGAAAAAACAAGGTCATTCTGTTAATTTTCTTGTTCTTCTTTCCTCCTCAAAGTTCTGGAAGTTCTTGTAGTTCTATGATTTATTCAATTCATTTGTGGTTAACCATAGCCATCAGGGATACTGATGACTAATAGGGATGTTGCTTGGTATTTCTCTAGAAATTTTCAGTCTGTGTCACTTAGGATTCCTAATATTTGGAAATGATTTGTTCTACCTGACACTTCACTGGCCCCTGGCTTACCATCAAAAGTCGCCAACCTCTTCTAGATGCTGCTGGGTAGACTGCAGCATTGACTGAGGTCTGAGACTGGAAGAAGAGCAGGAAGGAGTGGTCAGACGGCAGTAAGTTCTGAAAAGGAGGCACATGGCTGCACTTTGTGATTGACATCTGAGTGAACCACCCTTCTCTGTCTTATTTTGTCTTGGGATCAGGTGTCTCCTTCTTGCTTCTAAAATCATTTGCACTGAAGTCTAACATACTTAATCACTTGCACAATTCTCTCTATCTCTCTGTCTCTCTGTCTCTCTTTGGGATTAGAGATTGAACCCAGGGTCACTCCACCACTGAGTTACATCTCCAAGCCTTTTTGTTTTTTTATTTTGAAAAAGGCCTTTTTAAATTCTGAGGCTGGCCTTGAAACTGCCATCCTCCTGCCTCAGCCTCCTGAGTTGCTGGGATTACAGGCATGCACCACCATGCCTAGCTTAAGTGAACAATTCTTAAGACGACAACTCAATGAATTTTTACATATGGGCAACATCCATATAACCACCACCCAAATCAAAGACAGAGCATTTTCAGCATTCTAGAAGCCTCCTTCATGACCCTTCAAGTCAATGATACCTCTAACTGCTCTTCTGATTTTTGTCACTTTAGATTCATTTTGCTCATTCTTTAATTTCATCTATGACTCACGACATGGAGATAGATACCTGTTGCTCTGCAGGTTAACCTGTCTTGATGTAGCCATTACTCACACCCTGGCTTCCACACAGGCTCACTGTATTTGACCCAATGTGTATACATACATGTGTTTGCAGGTATACTGAGCTGAAATTCAGCATTGTCACAGAAGGTCAGTTATTTCACCTTATGTGCAAAGTGATGTTGAAATGGCAGAGAAAGGAAGAATGGAATCAAGAAGGCAGTAGTTTGATAGTCAGACTACCAAAAGGTCTCACACTTGAGGTGGAACGGTCTGCAGGCAGGGATTCCTCTTCTCTAAATCACAAAAACGAACAAAAACAAAACAACCCTGAAGAACACTGGAGACCACACTGCTTGCTGTTCTAAAAACAAATCTCTGAATCACCTAATCTACAAACAAATGTCTGTTCCAGACATCCCATCTCAACTGGTGCTGTAGGTGGCACCTCCCCATCTCTCTAACCTCTCACTGGTGCTTTGCTACTTTAACCTCCACTGTTGACCCAACTCTACCCTGACCCATGTTTCAAACCAGTTCCTACTTCTGGCCCCAGGTGGGATGAACTCACAGAAACATAGCTCAATAGATCCTTCCCTTCACTGTGGGCTGATACCCACCCTGATGTGACTGTGGTAACCCCATCTTGGTGATCAATGGCCCTGATCCCAGTTTCATTGGGTGCTAGGCATGGGCCCCTAATTCCTGATCTGGGTCTCCCTTATGTCAATGACCTGCTTTCCTGAGGCTTGGAAAATGACAGTCTCATCCTTGCCTGGACTCAAGTGATGAATCCAGTCTGTTTCTGTAGGTGAACCGTACCACGCTGTCAACCTCGGTGACTGAAATGTGCCAACACATATGTAAGATGATTTGGACCTTCATGGAGGTCAGTTGGTTTTATGTGCAAAATGCACCTGATCCTTGGTCCCCTCTGCTTGACTCACTACTGCACCCTCAGCCCTTAGACAACGGCACCGTCGTCCTCCATCACTTGAATGGCTGACTCCTGAATGGCCTCCCTGCTTTCACCGTTACTCTGAAATAACCATATTCTTGTCAAATTTTCACAGAAAAATGTAACCCTTTTCAACATTAATCAGATCATTCTAGTTGTACAAAGAAGAAAAAAAAAAAACCCTCTAAATCTGAAGTGTGATCTACAAATCATGTCCCGCTCCATTTTGTACAGCTCACTGCTTTCAGACACCCTGGTTTCCAACCTATTTCTGGAACACGCTGAGCTCCTTGGCCTGCTCTTTCCTCTTTCTGGCATGTTCTTCCACTGGCTCTTCTGGCTTTCTCCTCCTTCAGGTCTTACCTTCCATATCACCTCCCTGAGAGCTGCTATCTCTGACATGCTGTCCATTTTTTTTTTTTTCCTTCCTAGAACTTATCTGTAACCACCACTCTGTAATTCAAACAGGTCCTTATTTATTTGTTTACTTACTTATTATCAACTCTCCAGTTGCAACTTCAAACTATAGCCCTCCGAGGGCAGGAACTTCCCTATCTTGTCCAGAACTGCCTCCTCAACACTTAGTGTGATGTCTAGAATTTAGTAAGGGCTCCAAAAATATCTGCTGAATGAATGAATGGATTCCTCACACTTCTGTCTCTTACCTCCTAGATCCAATTCATCATGGGATCTTTCAGACTTTGTTTCTTACATAACTCTTAATTCTTTCTATTTTTTTCCAACTCCACCACTACCATTCAGGGTCAAACTGCCAACAGCCCTCCTGCGCCCTGCTGTTATGGCCTCTGACTTTGATTGCCTGCATTCACAGGGCTCCCTTCCAATCCATTCTTCTCCTCCTCTCAGTGGCATGAGCTTTGAATCCTGGTCATCTTGTTTAAATCACTTCAATGCTTCCCCTTTGCTCTAAGGGTCTCAAGCACAACTCTTAGGATTGGTCTTTAAGGCTCTGGCTGGTTTAATTCCCTCTAGCCTTCACCCTCAGGTTTTGCTCTATAACTCCTTATTCTGCTTCAGATGTGAGACCATGTCCTGTTTTTTCCAACCTCAAGGCCTTTGTACTTGTTGTTCCTCAGGATGGAATCTGCTTTTCCTCACTCTTTGTTCATTCTTTGGATTTCAACTCACATGCCAATTATTTGAGAAAATCTCCCCTAAGTCCTCCCTGCCTCCTCCCCATCCATCCACATAGGAGTGGGTTCCCTCATCTATATGACCTCGTAGGATTATACTTTCCCTTCATTGCACTCAGAACAAGTTCTGGTTGAATATTCATTTCTGTAACTACTTGTTTACTGCCTGTCTCCTTTCTGGGACATGAGGCATGAGGGTCCTGTCTGGTTGGCTCACTGTTGTACCTGTGATACATCGCACAAAGCCTGGCACATAGTAAGCACACAATAAATACAAGATGAGTGAATGAGTACAACTGAAAAGGCAGATATTCCAAATGGCAAAATTCCACCCATATGAGCAACAGTAGCTCATTGTGATGAGGCATGCTTCCATGTGTCCAAAGTCCCCAACGTTACACATGCTGACGTCTTTCTAACTCAGAGTCTGTAAGTTCCAATTCTTGTATTAATAATAATAACAACATAAAAATAATAATTAAACTTTACTGGATACTTTTTATGTGCCAAGCTGTACTGAGTGCCTGAACTTTAGCCCTTACAACCACTATTAGAATGGTACAGATTACCTCTATTTTTATAGATAACTATGTCTTTGAATCTTTCTTTCCTTATGCACCCTGGGAACCCCTGAGAAACCTTCCAGATCTCAGATTCTCCTGTTCTGTGAAAGATGGTTTGATGAGGTCTGAATCCCCAAAGACTTCCAAGTAGCCAGGAAACTGACCAGATCCTTACAAAAATTGCAAATAGATACCCAGACTGAAATAATTCATCACATAGCCTGTAGGAAGCTAGAAATCATGGTGATGGTGATTCAAACTGGTTCCTTCTCTGGTTCTTTTTGTCCACACTTGGGTACTGGGAAAAAATTTGGTAAAATTATGATCAGGTCACAGGTAAGGCAGCCTGGAGAGGACAAACTTGTAACCGAGTAGAGCAGAAGGGTGAGAGAACAGCCCCACCCAGTTAGGCTTTGACAATGTGACTGTCATGAACTGACAGTGTCTGTAGAAGGTTGCCCATCCAGAAGCAAGATTAATTTGACAAATATACTTAAATAATCAAGCCTAACATTTGCATAGGGCTTGACAGCTTGCAAAAGAGCTTTCATGTCCCTGACCTAATTTGATTCTCATAACAGCTTATGAAAAGTGGACATTATGAACATCCCATTAAAGATGAGCAAACAGACTCAGGGAGGGTAAGAGCCTCAGCGTTACCTTGTGGCCCAGAGCCCTCAAAGGACAACCTGGCTCAGTTCCAGCAGCTATGGTCCCCAGAGCTACATCCTGCCTCCCCACATACATGTCCTTCCGAGAAAGTCTCTCTGAGGCAGTGCTCATTGGTCACTTCCAACCTGGGTCTCCTCATGACAATTTCTGAGCTGTCCAAAAAACCAATTATACCTGACTTCACACCCAAATCTTTACTCTGCTTAATCATTACCTATTCACCAGACTTAAATAGCACCTGGCAAAAAAATAGCACCTACTTCAAAAAATCACATCTTCTCTACAAGGTGGAAACATTGCCAAAAACAATGATATTCAAAAGGAAGGGATATATAGTGAAAAGTCCTGAATGACAGTCAGCAAGTATTGATGATGTGGACTTTTAGATACTTTGAAAAGTCTTTTAATTTTTGCTATTTTCTGCATTATTTGAAATCTAATAAGCCATGTTTCACTTTACTGAGAAACAAAAGAAAAAGATGTCTTGAGACAAATACTGGAAGCAAATGTGCCAAACTATTAAGAGTAGCTAATTCTGAGTTGTAGATGCTGCCATTTTCTTTTTGTTTTCCTTCACTCAACTCCCTAACAATATTTTGAGCAACACCAACACATCATGGAACAAGTGAAAAGTTTTTCAAGGGGCTTCAGTTAAAAGGAAACCACGGTCACTCGGCTGTGTACGCACCAGCCTGTGGGGTTAAAGTAAGTCAGCAGCTTATTTTATGCCTCATTCATAGCCCACCTGTGGAGGTGTGCCGTTGGTGCATTTCTGGAGGCAGAGGGCTGTAATCAGAGCACGGCCCAGCTTTCTCAAATGTGTAGATAAGGTCTCTTTATCCATAAGCCATAGTCTGGATCTTCAGTGGCCTCCAAAGACCCATGTGTAAAAGGTATGGTCCCCATGGTGATCCTCTTAGCGAGGTAGGGCATAGGGAAAGTCTTTAAGTCATTGGAGGGGTGTCTTGAAAGGGACTGTGCCCTTCCTTTTCCTTTCTTTTACTTTCGGCCATGAGATGAGTGGCTTTGCTCTACCACATGCTCCTGCTGCGATATGCTGCTTCTCAATGGGCCCGTAGTGATGGAACTTGTCAATTATGGGATGGAAGCTCCAAAACTGTGAGCCAAAATACACCTTATCTTTTATAAGTTGATTACCTCATCTTCTGTTATGGTGACAGAAAGCTGACTAATACAGCATCTCTTTTTAAGGCATGGGATGCAGCAATATGTGGAATAGTAGCAAAGGCAAGGGTAGTCTGACTTATTTTCTTCCACCCTCCGCTTACCAGTTCAACAAACTCGGGTTTATGTCCTTTGAGTGTGTGGCATGGATTAGTCTTTCAGTGATGCATTCCACACTCCTGAAGTTAATAAATGACTCTGGAGAAAGAAAGTCATTTACCATGGGTTTTTTTTGACCCTTAGTCCAGTCAATGAAAAAAAAATGTGTCATGAGTGTTTTTTTTTTTTTTTTTTTTTTTTTTGCGGTACTGGGGATCGAACTCAGGGCCTTGTGCTTGCGAGGCAAGCACTCTACCAGCTGAGCTATCTCCCCAGCCCGTCATGAGTGTTTTTAAACAAGGAATTTGCTTACTACCTCTTGCCACATGTCCAGTTAGGGGACATGGTCTTTACTCAGTCATTTTCATTCCAAAAACTCCTTAGCAGCTGTAAGAGATTTTATCTGGTTAAATTCTAGCTATTAGAGCCCAGACTTGAAAAGTATTACTATATAGTTCAAGTACACAGTGAATGACAGCTAAGTTCATTTGAATAATAGTAACACCTTTCCCTGTGGTCAAAAGTGGGCCTCAGGTGGGTTCAGCATGTGATGTTAGATGATCTTCATGACCTGCCCATCTCTAACCTGCTTCACCAGCTCCTTGAGGGTTATGGACATTCTAGACCAAAAGAGGATAGGGGTATTATGTCCTTATCATCTTGTCTGATCCATCTAAGTGAGAGATTACGTAGACGTGGTACAAAGGTTCTGAACTCAGAGCTAAGAGAACTGGATTGCCTTCCAAATATAATTGCTTGTCCATACTCCCTTGTACCTCATTAAGTTTGGCATGCTTTTATAGAAGTTCTAAAGAAAGTTTATTGTCATCGTTGTTCTTAGAAGCCAGCACAAATCAAAAAGACTTTAATGATAAAAATGGATATTCTTCATTAAAGTATCTTCAAATTGATACTGCTGGCAGACAAAGGAAAACGGGGTCATAAAATAGCATCAACAAACCTAAAAGAGCAAATGTCAGAATCTGGCACAGAGTTCAGAAAGATGGAGGGAGAGGGAAAGAGTAAGCAGTAACAAAATCCAGGCACTTCCCAAAGTCACCTTGGGGTTTCCAAGTGAGAGGTTGACTCAGGGTCAAGTACTGAGGAACTAAGTGAGTTCAGACGACACACTGAAATAAACCTAGAACAATTGGCAGATCGTGAGAAATAACCATGGGGAAGAAGTGAGAAAGATATTCTTAGAAATAATAGCTTAGGAGCCAGCTTGAGCAAGTCATCACAGACTGTCCCTGACTTCTCTCTGCTATGTCACTGTAATGGCAGATGAAAGTGAGTAGTGATTTCAATAATTCAGATAGGTGTTTTTGACACTGACTATCCAACTGTACCCACACAGTAGGAAAAAACATAGAAAAATCTGGATGGCCTGGAAGGAAATCTATGAGCCACAGGGCTGGGTGATGACTGAAGTTCACAAGATCCAGGAGGACCAAGACCCTTGTACCCAGAATTCATATGGGACATGTTGCCTGGTATGTGTATTTTAGTCTTAGACAAGCTGTCTTATGCCTGGAGAAGGCAAACAGGACAATAAGAGCTTGGAAATGAAGTCACAAGGAGGAAACAACTTTGGGCACCAATCCTGAGAGTTTGCCTAGAGAAAAGAATTCTAGTTGAGACACCACTGGGGTCTTCAGGAACCTGAAAGAGACCTTAAGATTTTTTTTTTTTTTTTTAGATAGATATGGGCAAGAGTACTGGACAGACAGGAATAAATTTCAGGGAAACAGATTTGGGTATGATGCAAGGAAGATTTTCTAATCATCAAATTTGTACAATAATGCACTAGGTTTCCAACACAGCATGAGAATAAATTTCCTATTACAACCATGAGGAGTATGCAATAGTGGAAATACATATGAGGGTGTAAAAGTGTTCAGAAGGAGTGTGAGAGAGCAGAGAGGGCACCTGGCCCTGGGTAACAAGAGATCTCCAAGTCCCGCTAGAAGTTACCATATGAATTTCAAAAATTCAAGAACTCCCTTGAATTTATATCATAACTTACCTTCTTGGAAATTGAAGTATTTTTTACCTCTAGTCTCACAAGAGTCAGTGCATCACAGAACAATGTAACAATTTGATTAAAAATTGTCTGCAGAAAATACAGGGTCAAAAGTCCTCATAGGGATGAAATTCTCATTGGTTTCTACATACTTATTCATATGAAGTTATTTGAGTTTACCCAGAGACAAGAACCTATGCAAATCCAAGGCAAGCTTTCAGACTTATAAATATGGCAAAGATTTATATGTTTTAATATAAGTTAATCAATTGAATCAAGAGTCTTAATGGCAAATAAGTAAAATAAAATAAATGAAAGCCATTCCTCTGGTTACCTCTGGCAAGTCACACCTACTTGTGGACTCAGCTGGAACTGTGAGGATCACCTCTATGGTTCCTTCTAGCTCTGACATGTTAGGCACTAATCACCAAAGTCAAAGGTAACTTCCAGACATGAAGTCCCAGGGAGTGAGCCAGCCCCTGACAGGGAGGTGGCTGGCTGGGAAGGAGTATGGAGAACTTAGGCCCATCCAAATTCTCTGTTTATTTTTCATGCTGTTGAGGCTTGTATGACTCAGTCCCCTCTGCAAAGTTAGGCTTCGACCATCCCTGGCACATCTGGTATTGCTCTCCATCCACCAGGGCAACAGCTCCAACTTCTCCTCCTTGTGTGACTCTGCTTGAACCACCCCTGCCAACTTACTGACCCTGAACCCAAGTCAAAGTGTCTCTGGTGAGCACTGTGGTCCTTGCAGTAAATGTCGTGACTTACAACTTAAGATACCTCTCTTTTCTTTTCTATTTTAATATAAACTTAGTTTTTTCGCTTGATAGGAAACTTGCCTTATGTCTCTTACTTCCTAGGCCTTGGGTTGCTGGTACGCCCAGCACTTCCTGTCTTAACTTGGTGAGGCCCATCTCTATGTGGGACAAATCTTTACAAGGAATGCTCCCTTAGATGGCTGCCCTACCACCCGTTCCCAGAAGCTTCACAGGTCTTGCTTCTGTCCCACCCCTCTTTGTTCTTTGTGGGCTGCAGACTCAGTAGCTCACCCCGCCTGACACATTTGCTTATTTCTGGTCCCCCTTTACACTTTCTCATGTGTTCCTTCCATTGTTCTATCCCAAATCCTCCATTTCTCCCTGTGCCTCCCTTTCCTTGGTTCTCCCATGTTAGGAGGTGGCCATCCGTCACCCTCCAAGGGCAGTACTCGTGGCCGCTCTGTAGTCTTCTTCCTTCCCTCTCCAACACTTGGATATTTTGTTTCCTTGGCTCTGAACTGACACTGTCCTGAACTGCCACTGTCCGGATGTTTTAAGGCAGCACCAAGACAGTGTTTTTTCAAAGTATGACTTTGGGACCAGCAGCATCAGCAACATCTAGAAACTTCTTAGAAATGCAAATTTTCAGACCTTCTGACTCATAGATAGACTCTAGGGCAGGGCCCAACAGTGGGTGATTCTGATACTCGCCTGAGTTTTGTGAACCATTAGTGCCGTAGGAGGTGATTTTTCACTGGGGACTCAGAACTACAGAAATCCTCCCCTTAGGTATTCAGAGAAAAATGCATGTACTGAGAATAACAGGTGACCCCCATACCACACTCTAGTGACTGAGGAGGACCACACAGAAGGGGCTTTTTCTCCACTGTGTTAGTGGAAAGAAACCAGATTTCAAGCATGCTGTCTTTCCTCTTCTCCAAGGCTCAACTCCAGCTTCCCTCTTTCCAATCAAATATGAGAAAGGTGTGCTCCAAAATATGTAGCAATTCAGCACTAGAGGGAAAAGTGGAATTTGCTTTCCATATATTCCAGGCTTCCCGAGGCCAACTGAATAGTCCTAGATCTCTACTGCCCCTGGGGAGAAAAGTGTTCTACAAAGTTCTACATGCACTCATGGTAAGACTTTAGTAAGCCAGGTGTTTAAAGAAACTTCATTAACACAAAATAAGTGCTTCTGAAAAAAAATCTATGTCAAGCACAGCACTCATTGATGAAATATAAAAAAATCTTTCCTTTAAAACCAGGAACAAGAGAACATGCCCCAACAGCCCTTCTCTTCAACATCTTCCCGGAGATTTTAGCCAGTTGAGTAACATAACAAAAAGATAGTAAAGATATAAGGTTGAGAGAAAAAAAGATGATTAAGTATAGACAACATGATAATCTTATAATTCATTTACAAATAATTAGAATTAATTAGAAAATTTAGGAGACTTGCCAGATATGTGGTGTGTAAAAACAATTTGTTTTTCTCTTAATCATTAGTAACAAATCTATGCTGTGCAAATGACACACTGTAAAATGTACACTTGGTAAAACAGACGGCACTGTGCACGGGTGGAAGGAAGGGGAGCCTGTTGAGCAATAGTAACCAAAGTAAGTTTCTCAGGAATGAAAAGAATCGAAGATGTGCAAGAACTTTATGGAGAAAGAATAAAATGTTTAAAGATATTAAAGAAAGTTTAAATAAAGGCAGAGTGCTCCTGTGTTCATGGTTCATGCATGGGGGCGGGGCACTCAATATTGTTAGGATGTCAGTTTTCCCCAGATTCATCTATGATTCCTCACAGTTGAATTTAAAAGAAAATCCCCATTGGTGTGTGTGTGCGTGTGTGTGTGTGTGTGTGTGTGTGTGTGTGTGTGTGTTGCATGGCCACAACTTAACTAGTTGATTTTTTTCCTTTTTTTTTTGGTATTGGGGATTGAACCCAAGTGCACTTAACCACTGAACACATCCCTGGTTCTTTTTGTTTTTTATTTTGAGACAGGGGCTCGCTAAGTGGTTTAGGGCCTTTCTAAGTTGCTAAGGCTGGCTTTGAACTTGAGATCCTTCTGACTCAGCCTACCAAGTCGCTGGGATTATAGGTGTGTGCCACTGCACCCAGCCTAGTTGGTTCTTAAAAGTCCTATAAGCCAGGCTGGGCAGCACATTCCTCCAGTCCCACATCCTTGGGAGACTGAGGTAGGAGGATCACTTGAACTCATGAGTTTGAGACCAGCCTGGGCAACATAGTGAGACCATTCTAAAAAGGTCATAAGGACCAACAAAGAACTGAGAATAGTTGATATTCCTGGAAAAAAGGCTTCCCCCTCCCACGCAACCCTACTGCCCAAACTTAATACTCTACTGGAATAATTGAGATAGTTGATAATGGCAGGGAAGAAAAACAGTACAGAACAGAGAGCCCAGAGACAGACCCGAGCATTCGTGGAAACTTGATAATGGACTGATGCCCGGTGCGCTGCTGGAGGAAGGGAAAGCTACTCAGTAATAGATTTGGGGCAGCTGGTTATCCATGCAGAAAACAGACATTTGGATCTGTATTCAGACCAGACACAAAAATCAACTGTAAATGCTTTGAATATTTAAATGTGATAGGCAAAAATTTAAAACATTTAGAAAAAAATACAAAATGTCTTCATAACTTTAAGTGTAGTAAGAGTTCTTAAATTAAAAAAGCACAAATTATAATATAAAAACTTGATAAATTCAATTACACTAAATTAAGAATGTTGTTCATAAAAAGATCCTATAAAGTGAAGAGACAAGTCACACACTGGAAAGGGATAGTTGCAGCAACGTAACTGAAAAAGATTAGTTTCCAGAATAGATAACGTTTCCATGGAAAGACAAACAGACATTCTAATGGCAAAACAATGGGCACAGGACATCAACAGGTATTTTATAGAGGAAAAAACAGGATTTGGCAAAGAAAAGAAGCATACACTCATAGGCGACCAAATTAGAACGCAAACGTTTTGGAAACGATTCAACTGTTGGCAAGGATGTGCCTAAGGAACACTCTTTTACACTAATGGAGGAAGTTTAAATTGGTAAAATCATGTTGGAAATCTATTTTGCATGTTCTAACAAACACAAAGATGTCCATACTCCACGGCTCACATAATTTATTCCTAAGTATAATTTTTTAGAGAGTTTTACACATGTGCCAAGGAGTCATGTACAAAAATATTCATACTACTTTTTTATAACAGCAGGAGACTTTAAAAATACCAGTTGCTCCACTGACAGGAGAATATATAAATAAATTTTGGTACACTCATATAATGAAATTTTATTTAGTAGTGAAAATGAATGAACCACAGCTACAGTCACAAGCACACACACACATATACATACATAAATTTTAAAAAGGATATTGAGAAGAATGCAAAGAGCATGCATGACTCTTGTACAAAATTCAAAACAACACAAACATTAAGCAATGCATTGTTTAAAAATAAAAGTGTTTCTGGTATAATATAATAATACATGCATTTAAAAAACAAACCCTCACATTCTGTAAACTCATGCATTAAGAGTAAACAAGATTAAGATTATGAACTTTTTTTTTCCAGTACTGGGAATTGACTCCAGAGCCTTGTACATGCTAGGCAAGTGCTAAGTAACATTCATAGCCTATTTTAAATTTTTATTTTATTTTGAGACAGAGTCTCAATAAGTTTCCTAGGCTAGCCTTGAATATGTTAATCCTCTTGCCTCAGCCTCCAAAGTACCTTGGACTATAGGTGTGCACCACTATGCCTGGCCTATGGACTATTTTGTACAGAAAAAAAGAAAGAAAAGAAAAAAATCCTGTATCAGTTTGTAACCAGAATATTAGTTAAGTCAATAAAATCCCAATAAAACATTATGATGATTATAAGACCCATTAAATTCTTAATAAATACTACTTCAAATATAAAAATTCATAGAAAAGAGAAAGATAACATTTTGTTTTGAGGTGCTAGATATTGAACTCAAAGCCTTAACCATGCAAAACACACATTCTACCACTGAGCTACCACCTGGGCTCCAAAGAGGAGGAGATTTAGGAAGGATTAGGAAGCTGTCTTAGGGCAAAATCCTGGAAATCAGGACGAGCTGGGTAAAAAGCACTTCAGAAACATTACAAGGCCAAACTAAGCCAAGTTTAAGAACCTGCCTGTGGTGGAAGGTTCTGCTACTGAACTTGGCAGCTTAGTGTACCAGCTGCAGTTCCCTGGTGGCACAGAGTTTTTGAGTTGGGAAATATCTTTCATAAGCAATGGAATTTCTGTGTATAGCATCACAATTCCCTTATTTACCGATTGCATACATGTTAATGTGAATTACAGCAAGGTAGTTTTATACCATAATGAACAGAACAACCAAACACACATATGCCATCAAACTATAAAGAAAGGGAATATGAAATAGAAATTCAGAAGTGGTCACCTATTTGTAAGAAGGAACAGGAAAGACTCGATTAAGGGCACACAGGGGTTCCAAAGAATTATTTTCTTAAGTTGGATTATAGGTTCACAGGTATCCATTTTGTTATTCTTTAAACTATGGATATATATTACACATTATCTCTAGTATGAATGACATATTTCAAAATAAAGAATCAAGCAAACAATGAGTAATTTTATGGCAAAATGTTAGGAAAATATGAAATGAACAATCAAGAATTGAAGTTAGCTAAATAACCTACTAAGAAACAAAACTAGATTTTTTTTTTGTTGTCATTTAAGGACATTTGCTAAGTGAAAAATAACCAAGCAATGTAGAAAATCAAAAAGAAGGAACAAAATTTAAAATCATTCAAAATTCCATCATCACGAGATCTTAATTTGGTGATGATATAGACATAAATATAAATAATTTTACTGAAATTTTACTGAACTAGGATTGTATTATACATTCTGGTTTACTCCCTGACTTTTCACTCAACAACATATTTATTATCATAAATACATAATCATATTTAATGACTTCAGTGTGGTTCACGGTAGGTATGGGTCAAAATTTACATAGCCAATCATCTACTGTTGGGTATTTTAGATATTTCTTACCTTTGTAACTATTGCAAATAATATTTCGATCAGCCTGTTTTCAAATATATCTTTAACATTAGGGTTCATTCTGAGAAGAGGAAAAGTGTTATGAACTCATTTGGAAGTGTTGGTCAGGGATAATTTGCTCTTTATAAAAATACTTGCTGTTTTGAAATCCATATTTTAAAACAGACTGCTAATGTTTTGTGTGAATATTTAATCTTCTGAGGTTTAACTTCTCCTTCTATAATCGATTATGCTCTAAATAAAAAGCATAAGTCTGAAGGTACTGAAGATCTTTCAGGAGTCTGAGGGGTGAGAATTGGTTTTGAAAGATCTGAACAAACGCTTCGGAGAAGGCGCAAATCAAAGGATTGAATGGCCAGACAAAGGATTACCAACCAAGCAGCCAATAGGGATTATAAAGAGGAGAGAAGGAGCCGTGGTCTCTCTAGATACAGAAATGGGGAGAGAAAAGGGGTCAATCAAGGAAGCCTGCAAAGACCTGATCAAAGCCAGGAGAGCAGAAAGGCTGCGAAGGAATGAGGCATTTTTCATAGACATTTTAGAGGCTAAGGAAGGGGTGTGCTGGGGAGGGTATAGGGGATTGATCTGTGTCAACAGCACGAGGTGGCTGTTGAGTGACCTAGTCACACTGAGTCAAAGAGAAAAAAACCCAGCACAAATCTGAATTAAGAAAAAAAGGTTTATTAAAGAGATTGAGAATAGAATTCAGCATCTGAAGAAATGAGGGGGCATTACAAATATGAAATGGGAACACTGGTAAATAAGAACAGTGGTCACAGAGTTATAATTTAAAAAGTGTAGAATTTCCTTCACCAGGTGAGTGAGGGTAAAGAAAGTTGCTATTCCAGGATTCTGCTGGGGTGCACCAAACCAGGCAGTGGCAGGAGGTGGAGAAGATATTTAGTTAGTTTAGATCAAGAAAAGGATTTTGATTCAACAAGCTATGGATTTCCTACCTGAGTCACAGGAGGACACCCAATGCCAGACATGAGCTCTGTTTTGTGCAAATATTTCCAGCATGAATGATTAGCTCTCAAGCTCAGCATAGCAGGCAGGTGGACAAAAAGAACTACTGGAGTTGTTAGCATAAAACACCATCAGAGGACATACCAAGATGGAGTTCTGAAGACCCCACCTCTAAATGGGGAGATGTTGTCCACCGTTACAAGCCTTTTGTTATGTGATGAAGTTCTAGGGTTCTGGCGTACAGTGTGGTGACTATAGTTAACAAGAAGGCACTATATATTTGAGGTTTGATGAGAGAATAGATTTTAAGTGTTCTGCCCACACACCAAAAGTGGCACCTAGGTGGTGTGATGGATATGTGCACCAACTTGACTGTAGTTAGTGGACTGATCACAAAATACATGTTTAGCAGATCATCACATGGGATGTCAATTATACCTCAATAAAATTGGGGGCGCATAACATGAAGACTTTTTTTCCTATTAAAAATAGTAAGAGAAAATGAAAAATTAAAAAATCTAAACTTCAATTTAAAAGTAATTATTATATAGCAAGAGAAAGAAAAGAGAAAATCAGTCTTATTTCAACCCTTTCATCTCACGACTCTTCACATTTTAAATGTATAATATATATACTTGTGTTTCTAGATCTATAGTATTTCTCTTTGACTATGTTTTATAGTATCTGTTTTTACAAAAAAATGGATTTAGTCTCAAATCCTATGTTACTTACTATGCCTTAAACACATTTCTATGCCACTGAATATTCTTTTTCCACATAATATATAATGACTGACAGTGTTTCACTGGCTCCAAGTATCATCATTTATTTAACCAATTCCCTTTTGTTGGACATGAAACCTGCTTCAAATTTTTCTTATTATGAATATTGCTCTTTTGAAGTTCCTCAGGGTAAAATCTTTGCACATATTAATGATAATTTTCTTAGTATAAACTCAGGCATGGGAATTGTTAGATTAACGAATAAGAACATTTTTAAAGCTTTTCACAGGTATTGCTAGATTTTCCCACCAAAAAAGTTAATTAATTTATACTCTCATAGCAGATTGTAAATGAACTTATGGAAAACTCATCATAATTTTGAAGGAGGGAAAAAAATCCCATAAATTAAATTTTGATTGTGGGTTTTGGAATAATATGAACTGAATTTGAATGTAGACTGTTCTACTTACTGGTCAAGAGACCTCAGACAAGTCACTCAACATCATTAAACCTCAGTTTCCCCAAGTGCATTGGGATGATGTCTACCTAAAGCTTCTGGTAGGATTAAACAAAACAATATACAAAAATACTTAGCACAATGTCTGGCATATTGCAAACCCTAAATAAACAGTTAATGGTATTCCTCACAATAATTATCCCACCTAGGATTCTACTATAAAAGTTATCAAGAACAGCACATGGAAGTAGGCACCAAAGAGAAGGAATTCAGATCACAGGATACACTGAAGGAAAGCATCAAGATCACCATGGGTCATGAATTTGGATCAGGAAACAGCCTTCTGAACAAGAGGACTCGTGACTCTAAGATGCTGTAAGGTGGGGTCAATGTGGCAGTGTTCCACATGGTGCTGTAACAGACACAACCAACACTATGTGGACAGGGAGGAAATGAAATCTTGCCCTTGCTCTGAGGTCCAGCTGCTCTATAGACTGTTACAGGGGGGAAAATGACAAGTTTCGGGAAAATTACAAAAAGAAATGTCACAAGCCCTGGGATGTATAAGTTGGGTGCTGTCCTAGAGAGTTGAAAACACTACCCAAGCAATAATAGGTATGATGATTTGAAGAGGGAGGAAGGAAGAGCTAGAGGGAAGGGGAGAGAGGGATAGTAGGGAGGAAGAAGAAAGAAGAGGAGGAGGAGGAAGAAGGAAGAGGACAAGGAGGGAAGAGAAGGAAGAAACAACCAAAGTGCACAGACCAGATAGATGAGTGAGTCCACCATGCTGGCCCCAGTATACCTCACCAGGGGGAGGTAGCTCCACAGATGTACAAGCCGGGCCCAGGCAGGCAAGAGCTCTAGGCATACATGTGGATGATGACAAGAATGTAGGGTGAATCTAAGAAGCACAGTGATGAAAACAGAATTGAGAATACACACAAGGAGGGAAGAGGGTTCTGGAAACCCTCAAGAAGAACAAAGGTTTACAAGACATTGTTGGGATCTCTCGGTCAAGTGCAGAGGCTCATGGAGAAGTTTCTTTTCTTGATATTGTGGACCAACAAGGTCCACACTAACCAACCACCCATGGCTGGAATATAGGGAAGGGGTTAAGAAAGGTTAGAGCTGGCTTATGCTCTGCCTTCTTGTTGGTGTGACCTGACTGCACCACAGGTGGATGGAACAAAGTGGTAGAGGTGGGGAAATAGGAGGGAAAAGAGTCAGAAGTGGGGGTGAAGGAAGCAATCACCCCATCCCATTGCTCTTACAAGGGAGACCCAGATGCATGAGAAGAACCTGCCTCTCAGAAACTCCAAATCCAGAAGGAAGACAAAATCCCCTGTCACAGCATGCACATATGATAAATGGATAACAGGAGCAGTAGGCACAGCTGGTTGTGGGCTCCGAGCAGGTGTAGCTGGAAAAGCTTCCTGGTGCAGAAGGTCTGGACTGATCTCAGAGAGGGGAGGTTCCACGCTGTGTGCACTTGGCAGAACTCAGGAGGTGTACAGACTGCAAACCTGGTGACAAGTACTGCCAAGTGAAACAGGCAGGACACTAAAAAGGACAGAACTTGGCTGTGGGACCAAGAAGACTCATCTCTACATTCTCCCTTCAGGGTTCTTTGGAGGACAAAAAAAATAATAGGAATATAGTAACAGTTACTGACACGATAAGTGCTCAGAAAGTGATGGATAATTTTATTATAGCACTATTTCTAGTAATAAAAGCACAGATAGAAATGAGAGGGTAGGAGAAGGGTAGCATAAAACACAACCTGAAAACTTCCAGGAATAAAAGGATTGAAATTAACAAGGGACAAGGTTAAGGGTGATAAAATTAAAGGGGTGGATAGAGCGGGACTACTAAGGGTAGTGCTTGGACCAGCACTCCCAGCATCACCTGGCCTTGTAGGAACCATGGACATTTGACCCCATCCCACTCCTGCTTAACCAGTTTCTGGGATGAAGCTCAGCAACCTTTATGTTAATAATAATCCCCCTTAAAGTTTGGAAGCCCTAGGGTAGAGGCTTTGAAACATTTCTTGGTCAACAGATTAATTAAAACTACACACTGCTCTCCAGTTAGCTGTGACCTCAAAATTAATCTTTTCACATGTGCAAGAGGTTATTTAGAATTTGTGAAGAGAAACTTGGAGATTCCTAAGGAAAGAAAAACTAGAAAACAATTAAGATTGATGATAGGTGTTGAATCTAGCCACTGTAAGTGGATACACAGATTTATGTTGGGTCTATCATATTTTGGGGCAAATTAAGTCATAAAAAATGCTTTAAATTTTTTGAGTTTTGAATATTTTGAAACTGAAGACCTATATTAATTCATTTAACTCACATTAAAACCCTATGTGGTTGGTAGATTGCTTGCCTTGCAAGCTCAAGGCCCTGGGTTCGATCCCCAGCACTGAAAAACAACAACAACAACAACAAAAAAAAAAAAACTATGTGGTAGAAACTCTTATCATCCTCCCCAACATACGAGGAAAGTGGGATATGGAGAGATTTCCATACTGGAGGAAGGATTTGAGACTGCAGAATACACGATTTTAGCTGCTAGTCTATGCTGCTTCACACCCACTATATAATGTTTACCCGTTACCTTTTTATTGAACACATAGGTTATTTCTAGTGTTTCATTTTCAAATACATACCACAAAGAACACATTTGGACATGAGTCTTAAACCAAATTTATGGTGATTTCTTTATTATATGTTCCCAGAAATGGAATTCCTTGGTCAAAGCTGTGAATAGTTTTAAGGCAATTGTTTTCTAGGTCATTTGCTATAAAGGTAACTGTTTTGTTTTACTCCACCAGCACTGTATTTAAAATCTTAGTGTTCTTGGTACATAAACTGTATAACCTTTTAAAGTTGCTTACTTCTTTGATTCAAAATAAAGTTAGCACATTTTTGTGTTTCTCCACTCCTGTTTTTCCACATTTGAAAACTGTCATGTCCTTTATTTACTTTTTTGCAGGGAGGTGGGGGTACCAGGTATTGAGCCCAGGGGTGCTCAACCACTGAGCCATATCCCCAACCCTTTTTAATATTTTAAAAGACAGGGTCTCTCTGAGTTGCTTAGGGCCTCACTAAATTGCTGAGGCTGGCTTTGAACTCTCAATCCTCCTGCCTCAGCCTCCCGAGCTGCTGGGATTACAGGTGTGCACCGCTGCGCCCAGTCCTTTACTCACTTTTTAAAAACCAAGGTCTCAATGTTCTTCTTATTAAATTCTACAAGCTCTTTCATACTGAAAATGTTAACCCTTTGGCATGTTTGGTGCCCAGTAATTTTTTGAGTTTATTTTCCTTTTAATTATGGCAATATATATGATATTTAAATGCTTATGTAATACAATCTATCAATATTTTCCTCCATAATTCTCTGCTGCTTTCACACTTAGAACTTCCTCATTCTCACAGTCTACTGCTCTCCTTTCCAAAAGACAAAAACTTTCCAAATAAGTTACCACCTGAGTGGGTGTATTCACAGCGGAAGGCTCATTTCTTCAGAGAGCTGAATGAGCCTCACTCTCAAAGGTGGATATCCTTGGAGCTCCATGCGGCCAGGTGCAGGCAGAGCTACGAGCTAACAGAGTCAGCCTCAGGCAGTAGGCCTGTTATTTACAGTCAGGCTGCCCCAAGCAAGCCACCCCACCCTCAGTGTCTAGAGGCCTAATTTGTAAAATGAAGATGGTAATGCCTATCCTGATAATTGCCCTTATTTAATTCCTGCGAGGTTATGAGGATAAAAGGAGTTAGTGGTAGGAGGGTGCCTTATCAATCACTGACCCTTAAAACAGTCTGCATTTTGAGATTTGTTGGATTCTGGGGTTTCCACATTGAATAAGACATGCTTTCTGTGCATAGGGACAATATACATTAGCTTATGTAAGTCTTTCTAAAAAATCTTTGAAATATATTTCCTATAATTAATAAATGTGATTACAGATAAGAATAAGTCATTCTTAAAGAGAGCAGAGGCAAAACAGTGAAAGGTAATAATTGCCAAAGATTTTGAATATACTCTAAGTTTTTGAAAAACAGTTTTTCAGGAAAGCAAATTTAACTTGATAGCTTCATGCTACCATATCATATCAGATTATTAACTGTATTTTAATTAAAACAAGTAAAGAGATCAGAATACACAGCATAAGTTCTGAGGTAGCTTCTCCCATGTGTCTGTCATGATGACATTAGTGTTCAACATGACCCATTGATAGTTATATATCAAGTGTAAGGGTGGACAATGTTCATATAAATTTTTTAATAATCAACAATGTAGGTAATATTAAAGCTTAGTTTATAGGTAAGAAATATGGGGCACAGAGAGGTTAAACAACTGCCCAAGGTGACAAAGCTGTGGAGCTGAGCTATAAGCCCAGGTAATCTAACTCCAGAGCCCAGGGTTTTGTTTGTTTTTTCCATATATTTACTTTTTATTGAATTCATTAAAGTTATAGAGTTCTTGCACTGCCAAACTGTGCCTGTGAATCCAAAGGAGGAAATGATATAATGAACAGCCTCATCTACCCATCATACAGTATATTAGAACTTGATTCATATGCATTTTGAGAATTTTTCAGTCTTTCATAAAATTTTAACAAGAGTTGGAATTTAAGTCTGCTGCAGTTCTTCAACATCTCCACTATAGTAGGCCGTTACATAAAACCTCATATTCATCTCAGTTCATCCTCAACAACACAACCCAACAAAAGTTTGTTGGTAAAATGTACACTTTAAGGAAAATATGTGGCTCAAGGTCCAAGAAATTACTTGTTAAGGTTTTTAGCTCCCAAATCATGTCTTCAGTGTAACCAAGAATCTTTAACCATTCTGCTGTACTGCCTCTGAAAAGATGAGTAAAATTTTGCTGATGATTGCATAGGGCACAAGCAGAGTGTAGAAAGAGACCACCTGGCCTCCTCATTTCCATTGTCTCCTAATTCCTCAACCAACAAAAATTTAGCACAAAAAGGCTCCTGTGGGCATAGCCTCTGGGCATTAGCATGAGCAGACCCCAGATCCCCACCTGAAAGAACTAATGGTCTTATGGATGCAGGGAGCGTGTCTGATGCGGTGGTGCAGGACCCAGGCATGAGGGCCCCTCTTGTCCCACCCCAGGTTGTCCTGATCAGCTGGCCCCAGCCTCCTCCACTTTCTCCCCAGTCTCTTCCTTAAGGCATCTCTGAGCACACCATGCAACTGATGAACTGAACGCTACAGGTTTCTGTCAAGTCATGGAAGACTTATAAAAGACTACATGAAGACTAAGGTGATTCTATCAACCACCTACTTCTATTAAGAGGAGGAAAACAAAATGTTTTTCCTGAGGACAAACAGCTCACAGTAGTTGGGGAGAACATTTACAATCTCTTGGAGTCTGCCTATTTCTTACAGGATGGGGGGGGGGGGAGAAGATCCTTAGGGACTCTACCAAAAACAAAACAAAACAAAACAAAAAAACAAAATGGGAGAAAGAAGTGAAAAGAAATGAAATGACTCCATTCTTTGGTAGTGATTTTGCTTGTGTGTGTTAAAGGCTTGTTGACAGAAGAGTGAGAGTTTCCTCTCTGTGGGCATCATGTTACCTTTGCTCCATCATCTCTGATAAGCATTCACTGAGGGTGGAGGAAAACAGGTTTCCAGGGGTAAAAAATCAATTACAGATGAGAAACACATGTAAGCAAATTACTTCAGGTTACTTAACCTAAGAAATCTTTACTCTTCCTGCTTTTTCAGTATACAGAAAGACTTTGGGGACCCATTGAGCCAAAGGGTATGGACCAGTTAAGCGCTTGGACACACTCCAGGCCTTGTGTTAAGCATTTTCCATGTATTGCTCATTTAATTCCCACAAATAACCTTTGAAGGAGACATCATCATAGTTTTACAGTATCCACCAGCTGTCTACCAGTTCAAGTGGAGACTCGGATTGGTTAATGTCTTACTGAAGGTCATAGAGACATAAAGTACATTTTCAACCAAACTAGACTGTCCGTGGCAGAGGCTGACCTTCATTTCCTCGTTTTGCCTTTGGTCACCTCATTCATTTCATCTTGTCTGCTTATAATGTCTGCTCCTTTCTGTGACTTCAAGTAATAACACAGTTGTTCAAGGAACTGAATCCAAAATCACGCTTTTAATGAGCACTTCCCAGTATCCCCCTTTGGTGGAAGCAGGCATAAATCTCCCAGCAGTTCTTCCAAAATGCCATCACATATCTGGCTTGTGTTCTGCCTTATGGACAGTTAGTGTGGTTATCAAGAGTGCACATGTGACACAGGGACCACCTAAGCCCTCTACGTCCCACTGACTTCCATAAGCTCATGTAAGCATCTCAGCAGGAGCTTGCTGAACTGTGGAAGGACACTTGAGAAAGAAAAGGAGAAAAAAGCCAGTCAGGCTAATGTGAGGAGAGAGTTGCACCGGGCCTGCGTGAGGCTTATATATGGCCCTTCGTGGCAGGGACAAAGGGGTGAAGACTAATATTCATTCACTCTGATCTAGACCCTATTTTATGCTCTTACACAGAAGTTATCAAAGGGTCTTCTGAATCAGATAGACAGCTTTTTTGGACACTGATCAAGAAGTTCTCTGCCCATGAGCACTTCCAAGATTCCTGATTCCCAGTCCAGGATGAAATCTAGCTTCCTTTTGTTCATCCCAAGATCATGTGGATGACAGAGCTCAGGAGGGCAGACTAGAATCCAAGGTGGCTTCCTCCCCCTCACAGCCCACATGCAGTGAGCAACAGTTCTGTGGTAGTCTATGCTGAAAAAACATGAACTCTTTTTCTCCACGGTCACTGCCATGGCCATCCTGGTTCAGGCCATCATCACCACAGTCTGGCTGGTTATACCTGTATGTGGTCACTCTGCTCTAGATATACCCGCTTCCACATGCAGACAGGTGATTGCCCTTTGCTAAATGCTAAGTTACTCCTGTATGGAAAACTCTCCAGCAGCTCCTCTGCCCTAGGAGCAATAATGAAAATTAACAGCCAACCTTCACCGGGTTCACAGTCTGTGTTGGGCACTGTGCATCTTGAGTCAGTCTTCACAGTGATCCTATGAGGGATGTTCTACCTCCGTCACCATTACTAACAGAAGCTACGTTACTTGACTGAGGTCTCTTAGCTAGAAGGTGGCAGAACCTTAAGCCTGGGTCTATGTAACCCTACAGTGTATACTTTAACCACCTCACTAGCCTGTCCTCCTTTCTAGCCTCATGGTTTCTAGCTTCTTTGCTTCTTGAATTGCTTGCAAGTCTTAGAACTTGATGTGCCGTTCCAAGTCTCGGGGTTTGTTTCTGCACACAAACCTCTTCCTCTAATGCCCTCTCCCTTTTATCTACCTGCTGGAATGTCTCATCCTCCAATAGTCAATTCAAGTGTTACCACCTCTTTGAACCATTTTCCGACATCCTCCCTTGGTTGGTAGAACTGGTCACTCTCCTCCCCTGTGATTCTCCCTATGATGTTTCCATTACAGCACATGCAGTACTTCATAGCCTGACGTGGATGAGTACAACTCCTCTCTTAGACTTGAAAGAACTCCTTAAGTGCTGGGACTGTGTTTCCCCAATTCATTTTATCCACAGTCTCTAACATAGTTCTGGGCCCAGAGAAGTTTTACTACAAATATTGTTGAAGGAATGAAAATATTTGTTTGAACATTAAGCACATCACTTGGTTACAGCATCCCTGCACTATGTGGTGAGATTTATATCTTCACTTACAGCATTAATACAATTGGTTATATGTATCTTTGTCCTTATTAAAGAACTGTATATGAGGTTTTGAAGAGGTATGGCAGATTTAGGGTAACTAAAACTTTTGACACCCGCCCCATCCCCCTGCCAAAAAAATTCAAGGGCTGGAAATGTAACTCAGTGGTAGAATGTGTGCTTTGCATGTGCGAGGTCTTGGGTTCTATCCCCAGCACTGGGCAGCAGGGTGGGGATGTGGGGTGAGGACTGACATTGTCCCAATTAGAATGGGGATAGGGAGGGAGGGAGGGAAGATGGTCCACCTGCCACATCTGTTTCTCACCTGGGAAGTTATTCAGTGATACCACTGATCTGTCACTAAATAACCCAAATTTGGTATCAGAGGTATCTACACATTTACCTTATCAATGGGGGTCTGATTGATTAGCATTTGACCTTCAATGTGCATATTTTATTGCACATAGTAAAATGAATGGATAAGAATTAACAAAATAAATGGATAAGAATTAAGTTAACCTAAACATTTAATTTAAAATCAAGAATACTGCAATGGAAACCATGACTACTTTCTGACAACACACACAGCCTGTGATAACAAAGCATTCTTTCCTATTGTGCCAGAAACACCAGCTCTGTGCACATGCACTTGTAGTATGGTAAATGCTACACAGCAGCCAGTCTTCTTGATGATTGGCAGCCGAATGCAATTCCTACCTGACAGGATCTGGCCTAACCTCAAAACCAAATACATCTCCGTCATTCCCATCCACCCCTGAACCTCAGCTCAGGGGAGACCTACTTGAGAAATTCTTCCCTGGTCTCAAGTCCAGTTTATATGTACTTACAAAGAATGTCATTACCTTAGTTTGTAACCATTAGTTAATACTTCAGTGATTTAATGAATAGCTGCTTCTCCAAAGCAGCTAGGAGGGCAGGCACCTGGCCTGATTTATTCACTGTTTTGTTCCTACTAGCTAGCACATAGGGAGGCGCGCTATACACATTTTGGATGAATGAGATGCTTCACTTCTTGTCCAACACTGTCCTGTTCACTTAAGAATTATACCCAACTCCTCGTCAGGCTTGGACCTGCCTCACCCCATTCCTCTTTATTGTTCCCCTATCCTATCACAAGGACCAGTCTTGATTTTTGAATCCTTTCCTTCCCATTCACAGAGTTTTCTCGGAAGGGGCAGCTTCAAACCAACCTGAACTTTCTCACGCTCATGACCTCCAGTTCAAGGAGGTGCCAGAGGAAAAAGGGAACAAAATTAAGGAAACTGCGACAGCAACGAGACTATTTTAAACAGTTTACACAGCTCCTAAAGAACCTGTCAACCACTGTGTTTTACCATATAGACAAAAGGGGTTGATTTGTTGAACTTTCTTACACTTTCAGATGTTTTGGCCTAGCATAGAAAAAGTCCTGGAAAAGAGTTTATTGTGCTGGCTGATGGCAAGTGGTATGCTACATGTGTGATCTATTAGCAAAATTATGTTCCTAAATTACAGGGCCCTGCTCCAGGATTCTTCTCCACTGGAGGTTGGGGGCGGGGGGGCTGGTCTGCTGCTCCTTGACTACTTCCCAGTTCCCCTCCAACTCCTTCTGCATCTTCCCCTCCCCCTTCTCTACCACAAAGCTGTGTCCCTGAGCTCCTCTCTGGGCTGCTCAGAGGCCACTATAAAACATTCACCTTCCCAGGTCCTACAAAGGAAAAATCCAAGGCATGCCACTCTAGGATGGAGAGGGGAAAAGCAATGGAAGGTATTTAAGTGGCAAAGGGCTGCTTTGAGGAATAGGCACCAATGAGGAGCATTCAGAAATGATTCTTCATCAATCCCTCTCAGTACCCAAATCTACTTCAACTGCACTTGGAAAGACCAGTTTAAGGGAAAGAACAGGTGGGTACAGAACTTACCACGGACTTTTCCTCAACACACCTTTCTTCAAATTGCTGGAAGAACGAAGGCCACTAAAGGACCCCTCTTCTCATTAGTGGGTTCCTACCCTGAGGACCCTCTCTCTGAAAGATGCTGGAGAGTGCAGAGGTGTTCTAAGGGGGAAGACTGGGGACTAGGGGTGTGGGTAGTGGCAGTGACATCATTTTCTTCTGGTATTTTCAATCTGCAGGAGGTGGATAAAGAATTAGAAGGAAGGGACAGAAGGAGCAGAACAGGAAAGCACATGGGTAAAGAAGGGAGGCATACATACAGGCCAATGCTAGTACAGGTATTGCCCCGAGATGGTAAACCCCTGCATAAATTGATTTTTAAAAACTATGTACTTATATTGCAATTGAAAACTACAATCTCGATATAATAATAAAAGACTCCATCAATCAGGTACTTTATTTCTCCTCAAGGAATATGAAAGCTGGTAACCTGGGTGGGGACTGACACCCTAACTTGTTGCCACTTAGGCAAAGTCTCCAAGGCATTTGGTGGCTTGGACCAGAATTCCTGCGAGAGGACTCCTGGCCCAGGCAGATGGGTGCGGATGCTGTGGCCCTCCCTTTCCTTCACACAAATGCACTCTAGAAAGCTACTTATCCCCTTGTTAACGGAAAAGGAGTTCTTTCAGACCTTATTTCTGCATAAATAAGGCAGAGGCACGACATACAACTTACAGCCGCGTCTTAGTTCACACCTCCATTCATCCGCACGGACAACCCCATAGCCCTTCGGGGTCACTAAAGAGTCCCGTACCAGAAACCTAGCTCCTGTAACCCGACCCTGGCTTCCCCCACACCCGGCACCCAGTGCCTCCAGGTCCAAGATGCTTGGATGTGCTCCCCTTGTTTAGTCTCTCAGTCCTGTAGCCCTCAGACTCCGTCAGAGTCCCTCCCCTCCTGGGAGCGCTTTCCATCAGCTCTCCTTGCGTCCCTCAGTCCTACCTGCCGCCGATGCCCCGGGCTCCTTCGTACAGAGACAGCTCTGGTCCCTCGGCTGCGGGTCTCCACGAGGGTAAGCTCAGGACTGAGCTCAGGGCGGCGCGAAGGTCCTGCTCCCCATGCCAAGGTCGCAGCCTTGGAGGGGCGCGCCACTACCTGGAACTCTTGGCGCGCGCTCTCGGTCCGGCTACAGGAGCCCCCGCAGACCCTCTGGGCGGCCGAGGTGCCCGGGCCTCAGAGCTCCGCCCCTCTCCCGCTCCCCGCCCGCCTGCCCCCTCGGGGTCCCGGACTGCAGAGCCCGGGTCCGCTCCGAGCCCACCTGCGGGCTGCTCTCTAACCCCTGCCCCCGACAGCCAGGCTCCCTTGCGGTCTTCCTAGCCAGACGGAACTGAGCCGACTTCTCCGGAGCCAGGAACTGTGGGGACGCCTTCCCTCCCCCGAGGCCACCCGTCGGGTCTGGTCCCCAGGGAACCGAGGGCCTGGCACTCAAGCCCCCTCCTGTCTCCGGCGCCGCACTAGGGGTTCCCAGCCCTCAGATCGCAGCTCTCGCCCACACTGTGGTGGAGAAGGTCCCCTTTCCCTCTCCTTTTTGGAGATGAAAAGAGGCTTAAGATATTGGAGACTTGCGACACCACCAACGTCCTACGTGCCAAGAATGGGATACTTTTTTTTTCTTCCTAATAAAAAAGGCCAGAGAGTCACAGTATAAAAATTTTAAATCCCGTGCTCGAACTCTTACTCATTCTGCAAGACTCCGGTCAAGGGTTTCCCGCGCCGGGTGCTCAGAAACAGCTTCTGCGCAAACGGATGCGCATCCCTGGCTGACTGGCCGCCTGCGCCCCTTGCGCGGCGTCTCCTCTACCCTACCCAACAGTGTGCTCCTTAAAGACCGGCACTCAGCCTTTCTCACCCCTGTCTCCATCACCTGGCACCACGCCTGCCACCCATCGCAACATCCAAATGTTTTCTGAATATGTACAAAAGTGATTTCTTTGGTAGAAAACCAGTCTTTGCTTTTTCCTCTCGAAGCCTACTCAATAGATTAGGTAGGTAATTTGCTAATCTCTATCCCTTTTAATGCACCAGTTCAACCGCTGGAGAACAAAGTAACAGTCAGGGGCAGATGTCTGTTGCAGGATCATTTATGACAGAAAAATAATATTAAAAAACATAAAAAGCAAAGACAGCAAAATGTCACCAGTAAGAAATTGGTTAAATAAATGGCAGGGTGACTTAATAGAATATTATGTAATCATTAAAACAATAAACATCAAGACAGAAGTGCCTCAAATTCTTTTTAGAACAAGGGGGTAGTGTTTATTTATTTCTACAGAAAAAAAAAGGAAAAATAAGAAATAACTTGATAAAGACTTTACAAAATAATATTAAGGAAAACAGTATAAAATTGCATAATTATCATGATTTATAACTTCAAATTAAAATGTACATTCCTTCTCTTTAAATATGAAGATAAACACCTACCTTAAGGGGTCCTTGGTATATTGAACGAGATATTTTTTTAAAAGTACCTGATACATGGTGGATACTCAGCAAGACGTTCTCATTTCCTTTCTTCACAGAAATACAGATTCACATCCAGAATGTCAGAAACATCCTGGTGGCCCCGTTCTGCCCATTTGGCTTATTTTCCCTCAAATGCAGGGTAGGAGAAGGAGCTGAGCAAATGTTCAAACCCTGGGGTTAAGTGAAGGGAAGAATCTAGCTAACAAGAATAAACGCAAGTCCTCCCTGGGCTTCTTCCCCACCCCACAGCAACACACATTTACAATGGGGTATTTGGTTCAGTGACAGGAAGTGTCAAAAAGCTGGGAGATTTTAGTTGGCTATGAGTGCAACCTTGTCAGTGTGCAAGGGCTGAATTAATTCAACCCAAAAGCCTAAAGATCCCACAATCTCAGGCTGAATTAATACTCTTCAGTAGTCAGCTTACACCTGGGCATAATGTTCAAATTTAGGCACTGTCGCTTTAAAGTGTCACTCTGAAGAGCTCTGTTACTCCCATTTTATTTTATCTTGTTTTATTTATTTATTTATTTATTTATCTATTTATTTTTTACTGTAAACAAATGGGATACATGCTGTTTCTCTGTTTGTACATGGCATAAAGGCATACCATTTGTGTAATCATAAATTTACATAGGGTAATGTTGTTTGATTCATTCTGTTGTTTTTTCCCTTCCCCCCACCCCTCCCACCCCTCTTTTCCCTCTATAGAGTCCTTCCTTCCTCCATTCTTGCCCCCCTCCCTAACCCTAACTCTAACCCTAACACTAACCCCTCCCACCCCCCATTATGTGTCATCATCCACTTATTAGCGATATCATTCATCCTTTGGTTTTTTGAGATTGGCTTATCTCACTTAACATGATATTCTCCAATTTCATCCATTTGCCTGCAAATGCCATAATTTTATTATTATTTATGGCTGAGTAATATTCCATTGTATATATATATACCACAGTTTCTTTATCCATTCATCAATTGAAGGACATCTAGGTTGGTTCCACAATCTGGCTATTGTGAATTGAGCAGCTATCAACATTGATGTGGCTGTATCTCTGTAGTATGCTGATTTTAAGTCCTTTGGGTATAGGCCAAGGAGTGGGATAGCTGGGTCAAATGGTGGTTCCATTCCAAGTTTTCTAAGGAATCTCCACTGCTTTCCAGAGTGGCTGCACTAATTTGCAGCCCCACCAGCAATGTATGAGTGTACCTTTCTCCCCACATCGTCGCCAACACCTGTTGTTGCTTGTATTCTTGATAATTGCCATTCTAATTGGGGTGAGATGGAATCTTAGGGTGGTTTTGATTTGCATATCTCTTATTACTAGAGATGTTGAACATTTTTCCATATGTTTGTTGATTGCTTGTAGATCTTCTTCTGTGAAGGGTCTATTCATTTCCTTAGCCCATTTGTCGATTGGATTATTTGCATTCTTGGTGTAGAGTTTTTTGAGTTCTTTATAGATTCTGGAGATTAGTGCTCTATTTGAAGTATGATTGGCAAAGATTTTCTCCCACTCTGTAGGCTCTTTCTTCGCATTGCTGATAGTTTCCTTTGCTGAGAGAAAGCTTTTTAGTTTGAATCTATCCCAGTTGTTGATTCTTGCTTTTATTTCTTGTACTATGGGAGTCCTGTTGAGGAAGTCTGGCCCTAAGCCGACATGTTGAAGATCTGGACCTACTTTTTCTTCTATAATCTGTAGGGTCTCTGGTCTGATTCTGAGGTCCTTAATCCATTTTGAGTTTAGTTTCGTGCAAGGTGAGAGATATGGGTTTAGTTTCATTCTGTTGCATATGGATTTCCAATTCTCCCAGCACCATTTGTTGAAGAGGCTATCTTTTCTCCATTGCATATTTTTGGCTCCTTTGTCTAGTATGAGAAAATTGTCTTTATTTGGGTTTGTGTCTGTGTCCTCTATTCTGTACCATTGATCTACCTTTCTATTTTGGTACCAATACCATGCCGTTTTTGTTACTATTGCTTTGTAGTAGAGTTGAAGATCTGGTATTGCGATACCCCCTGCTTCACTCTTTCTGCTAAGAATTGCTTTAGCTATTCTGGGTTTCTTATTCTTCATAATTTCATAATTGCTTGCTCTCTTTCTGTAAGGTACGTCATTGGGATTTTAATTGGAATTGCATTGAATCTGTATAGCACTTTTGGTAGTATGGCCATTTTGACAATATTAATTCTTCCTATCCAAGAACATGGGAGATCTTCCCATCTTCTAAGGTTTTGTTTAATTTCTTTCTTTAGTGTTCTGTAGTTCTCATTGTAGAGGTCTTTCACCTCTTTTGTGAGGTTGATTCCCAAGTATTTTATTTTTTTCGATGCTATAGTGAATGGGGTAGTTTTCCTAATTATTCTTTCCAAAGATTCATCACTTATGTATAAAAATGCATTAGATTTATGTGCATTAATCTTATATCCCGCTACTTTACTGAATTCACTTATGAGTTCTAAAAGTTTTCTGGTGGAATTTCCTGGTTCCTCTAAGTATATAATCAAATCATCAGCAAATAGGGATAGTTTGAGTTCTTCTTTTCCTATTTGTATCCCTTTAATTTCTTTGGTCTGTCTAATTGCTCTGGATAGAGTTTCTGTTACTCCCATTTTAAAGATGAAGAAATGGAAGCACACAGAGTTTACAGTGTCAAGGACCATGCAGCTTGGAAGCCACAGAGCCAAGAGTGCAATTGCAGCTGCTCAGCTTGCACACGTTCCCGGGGCCTGGTCACTTTGCCAGCATGTTCCAGTGTGTACATCTTCCATAAGAGATTGTTTTGAGTGGCACACAGACAATAACATTAAATAACAGGGGATTACCAGGTGAAAAAGTTATGTCCTTTCCAATTCTCTTGTTCTTTTGGCTTGTGCCAAGGAAGAAGTATCATTTTTGTGGTATTTATTTTTACACCTCTTTAACTTTTGCTAATTTCCTTTCTTGTTTGCTTTTTGTGGTGCTGGAGATGGAGCCCAGGGCCTCACACAAGCTGGAGAAGCACTCTACCACTGAGCTACATCCCCAGTCTCTGATCTCCTATTTCTACAGAGATTGCTTCTCCTTCACAGCCTTTGCTAGGCAACGATTCCTAAGTAGAATTTAATATCATCACTTTCTCTTCCATCTCCTCTTCCTTATGCTGTTAATTTCTAGATATGGTTTTCCATTTTTAAGGTGACCAAGCTTCCATTTAATGTATGTTTGCTTAGTAGGGACAAATGGGTAGTTTAAAGGGACAATATTAAGGAACTAATAAGACCATTGATATTTGAAATTTGGAAAATTCCGCCTCACATTCCAATATGACCAGGTATGGTGAGGAAGTTTCGGTCCAAAATGAATGACAACTTTCTAACAATCAGAGCCGTGTGGAAGACGCTGAAGAGTCACTGTGTGTGTGTGTGTGTGTGTGTGTGTGTGTGTGTGTGTGAGAGAGAGAGAGAGAGAGAGAGAGAGAGAGAGAGAGAGAGAGAGAGAGAGAGGCTAGAAGCTTTAAAGTTCCTGCCAACTGGGAGAATCTGATTCTTGACAGCAGAGCTTCCCAGAGGCTTGACCTGTGGAAAGACAGATTTTGGAGTAAATTACATTAATCACTCTGAGGAAAAATCCCAAAGGTGAGTTTCAAGCAATCTTTGAACAACAGCAGCATCTATATGACAACTGTACAACTTAACAGCGTTCAAAAGGATCAAGATGCATACATATATAAACATACATATATATTTTCTTTATCACACAATTCCTGGCTCATAACTCCCTCCCCAAGATGGGTTATAAAATTCTGATCTTCTCCTGCCTTTAACTGGCTACAAAGAAATTCTCTGATTTCCTCATTCCAGAGGGTCCTGCCCCATCCCTCTAGGAAGGACTCCTGAAGAATCGAATCAGATCTTGCTGGGTTTCCCCCACCCAATCTATTAGCAGTCATGCCTGTGCAATGGAGTCTCCATAAGTCCCCCCAAAGTACAGAGTTTAGAGAACTTCCAGAGAGATAAAGACATGGAAGTTCCTGGAAGCTGGCATGTCTAGAGGAGGCTTGGAAACTCTGCAGCCTTCCCCCCATTACTTCACCCTATGCCTCTCTCTATGAGAAGTCTTTGTCATTTCCTTTATAGTAAACTGGTAAATGTAATTATTGTCCTGAGTTCTGTGAACCCCGGGAGAGGGTTGTGTGTACCCTGATTTATAGCCAAACATTCAGAAGCACAGGTAAAACAACCTGGGGCATGCAGTTGGCATCTGAAGTGGGTGGGGAGGCTCTGGGCATGATGGAGCACACTCACAATCCTACTACTGGGAGGCTGAGGCAGGAGGATTGCAAGTTTAAGGTCAGTCTCAGCAACTTAGCATGACCCCATCAGAAAGAGGGAGAGAGGAAGGGAAAGAGGAGTGGATGGGCATTTCTGGGGGCTGAACTCTCAATCGGTGGGGTTTGATGCTGTTCAAAGTAGGTAGAATTAGAGGCCAGCCAGCTGGTGTCTGCTGCAGAATTGCTTGCTGGCTGGTGGGGAGACGTCCCCACAACTTTGAGGAGTCAGAGAAATTTTCTGTGTTGACTGTGGTGTGAGGACAGAAGGAAAACAGTTTTTCTGGCTGTTTTTCCTAGAAACACAGACCTGCTCAGAACAGGAAGCTGCCTGGGAGCTTATGTGGCAGGTAAAATAGAGAAAGGAGAGTATTCAGACAGCCCCACAGAAGGACTCAGTTTACACTGGAATTAACTGTTTTGCTGGAAGCCGTGTTCAGTTGTCAGACAGCCCTTCGGTTAGAAAGTTCTTTCCTAAGATCTCTTTGCAGCTCTTTCCCTCTGGTATCATATCCAACCCATCTGCAGTCCTGCTGGATCCATTTTCAAAACACATCCTGAACTGCCCTCTTTCCCCACCCCACCACTACCAGGCCCACCAACCTCCCAGCTGTTCTCCCGGCTCTGCCCCATGCCTCCCTACAGCCTGTTCTCCCCAAAGCCAGGGCAACCATATATTTCGAACTTAGCTCGCATTAGATCTTTCTCTGTTTAAAACCCAGTAACCTCTCTTATGGCTCCTATCTCACTCAGAGTAAGATCCCGAAAGATCCATGGCCCTAATTAGGGCCGGCATCAGGACCCCTGCTGTTCCCTGGTCTCCTCTCCTCTCTGCAATCTCCCTGCTACACACAGTGGCTTCCTGCGGATTTCTGAGTGCACCCAGCGCATCCTGCCCGGAGTCCTTTCCTGGTCTTATCTCACAGTCCGCGACCCTCTTCATCCTCACTTCTTCACTCTCTATTCAGGTGTCACCTCTTTAGAGAGCATTCCTCTGGGATTCCTCTCCTCTAAGACTTAGCTCCTCTTTCACCCAATTCCATTACGATTTCCTTACCCTGGTTGGCTGGGGTTTTTTGTTTTGTTTTGTCTTGTTTTAAGGGTGTTGTAAATTTTGCTGATGGTTTGAGACCAATAAATTTGGGTTGGGGATAGAGTCACAGTGAGGTTAGGGAAAATCACAGCACAGAAAACAACTTAGAAATGGATAGTAAATATTCACTTCTTTAAAACACATAGGGAATTCAGCTACTGTGAGCTTATCATTGGCTGCTGGGTCTCCTGTCTTTACTTGAGGGTTTTCCTACCCTCTTACAGGTATCCCATAACTACCCTCAGATTATCCTAAAAAACTCAAACAGAGGCCTATCTTCTTGGTTTGTTTTGTTTTAATTAATCAATTTTATTGAAATCAACATACATTTAGAAATCTTGAACACCACTTAAAAATTCCTCTTTACATTCTTTTTCATTATGAAAGACCCCCAGAGAGTAAACATTATCCTGACTTATAACATCACAAGTTATTTATGTTAAAGGAATTATTTATTAAATACTATTTTGGTGTCTAACATCTTTTCCTTAACAATGTTTGTGAGATCCAACTACATCATGTGATAGATTTCCCTTTTCATTGCTGCATAATATTCTGTTACATGACAATATTATAATTCATTAATCTATTTTACTGATGAACATTCTTGTTGCTTCTGGTTTTGAATCATCATGAATGATTTTCTGTATAATAATATTGTATATGTTCTTTGGTGTGTATGTGCTTAAATTTCTGTTGAGCCAAATATAGTAGTAGAATTACTGGGATATGGCCAAAGAATTTTCCAAAGAGGTCATACCAATTTATATTTTTACCAGCATAAAATGAGAGTTTTTATTTATCCACCTCCTTACCAAGATGTGGCATAATCTTCTTTAAATTATTACTCTAATGGGTGTGAAGTGATATCTTACTGCAGTTTTAATTTGCATTTTCCTAATGACCAGTGAAATTGAGTATTTTTATATATTTATTGTCTATTTGGATAGTTTCTTTAGTGAAGTGCCTATCCATATCTTCTTTCCCTACTCTGTAAACAATTAGGTGATCTCTCCTTTTCTTATCAATATGAAGTGTTCTTTCTATACTCTAGGGGAAGGTTCCTTGTTAACTATAGATACCACAAATATATTTTCCAATTCTTTGTTTACCTTTCACTATCTTAATCATGCCTTTACATAAACTGAAGTCCCTATTTTTAATTTTCACATACATCTTTAGGATCAGCTTGTCAATGCATGCATACACAAGTGTGCGTACACACACACACACACACACACACACTCTCATAATACACCACTTACTAAATTTTAGGAGAATCTGTAGATAAATTTTGGAGAAACAAACAGCCTTGTAATCATTAGATCTTCATTTTGGCAAACATGGCATAACCTTCCATTTAAGTATTCTCTAATTTCTCTCACTAGTGACTTCCATTTTCCTCTGTAGAAGTCTTGTCCATATTTTGCTAGATTTATTTCTAGGCAGTTGGTGCTTTGGAATGCAATTATATGTGGCATCATTTTCGAATTTCACGGTTAATTGGTCATTGCTTGTGCCTTGATGTATTTTTCTTCTTGGAAGACGCTATCACCTTACTGTTTGATAGATAAATAAGAGCTGACTTAGTTGATTCTAAAGATTAAGGAAGCCCATTTTCTCCAAAATCCATCTATAGAGCCAATGTTATTCTCCCCAAAGTTAGTGGTGTGTGTGTATGTGTGCGTATGTGTATATGCACACAAGCTGATTATAAAGAAACATACGGAAATTTGCAAAGGGCCAAGGGGAGCCAAGATAACCCTAAAGAAGAATAAAGTTAGAGAATGTTGTTCTATATCAAGAACTTACTTGGTGTATTTATGCGTTATTGTTTCTCTCTCTTGTAAGAATGCAAACTCTGAGAAGTTTTTGTCCCTTTTGGTCACGTCTTTATCTCCAGTGCCTAAAACAGTTCCTGGAACATAATAGGCACCATCAATATTTATTGATTTGAATTGACTTATACTGAGCTGAAATCTACTTGTTGCAAATCCCACTTTCTCCCTCTAAAACAATAGAGAATTAGTCTCCTTCGTGGTACAGGAGGTGGCTCTTGATCTTCCTCCCTTCCCAAAGTCAGCGCTGCAGTTCCTCACCAGGTAGGACTCACAGAATGGCTGCCCAGGGCTCTCCACCAACGAGGTGTGAAAAGTGAAGCACTTCTTACTCCTCAGCTCACTTTGCAGCTTCTGTCCCAGCTTAATTCAGTCTGTATCTCTTTTCTACTGCTCTTTCTGAGGCAAGCTTGTCCACTTTGCCTTTCTTTCTTTCTTTCTTTCTTTCTTTCTTTCTTTCTTTCTTTCTTTCTTTCTTTCTTTCTTTCTTTCTTTCTTCTTTCTTTCTTTTCTTCTTTCTTTCTTTCTTTCTTTCTTCCTCCTTTTCTTCTAAAATATTTTTAGTTATAGATGGATACAATATTTTCATTTTTTAAATTTATTTTTACGTGGTACTGAGGATTGAACCCAGTGCCTCACATATGCCAGGCAAGTGCTCTACCACTGAGCCACAACCCCAGCCCCAAATCAGTACCAACCTTATTTGGTTTTCGTTTCTTTGGTGTGTGTGTGTGCGTGTGTGTGCGTGTGTGTGTGTGTGTGTGTGTGTGTGTGTTGAATTCATTTGTTGGCCCTCATTTAAGAATAGGTGAGTATTTGTCTTCTTTATCCATTCTTTACAGCTTCTTAGTGTTACATACAGGGAATATTAGATCATGTTTTCAAAATTTTATCCTTCATTAGAATGAAATTCCCTGATAGTCTTTATTATTTCTCCATATACCTCCAGACTTTTTTTTTTTAAAGCAAGTCATTGTATTCGATTTGCATTCAAAATCGACATGTATTCCAAAATGTTTATTTAGTCTGCTGCATTTTAATTAGGAGAGTCCTAGTATCACTGAATCTCAAACAAGCTTTAGAAAACATCATTCATGCACCTGAATAAAAATGACAGGGAATATTAATATGGTAACCATACAACAGCCCAGCTAATTGTTTTTTTTCTAACACTGTATTTTATTGCCAGTGGTCACAGTGTGAAGTTGTGGAATTTTTTTTTATTTTTACAGACTGCATTTTGATTCATTGTACACAATGGGGTACAACTTTTCATTTCTCTGGTTGTACACGATGTAGAGTCACACCTCTCGTGTACTCATACGTGTACATAGGGTAGTGATGTTTGTCTCATTCCACCATCTTTCCTTCCCCCGGCCCCTCCCCTCCCCTCATTTCCCTCTACACAGTCCGCCCTTCCTCCATTCTTTCCTTACCCCCACTCCTGTTATGTATCATCATCCACTTATCAGGGAAAACATTTGGTCTTTGGTTTTTGGGGATTGGCTTATTTCACTTAGCATGATATTCTTTCTTTTTTGATGTCAACACTTCCCTTTTCTGTCGGAAGGACATTTTGCTTAAGTGAGAAGAAAGAAGTTAAGATAAATCTAAAATAGTTTTGCCTTTGTTGTCACCAGTAAATAACTGACTAGGCATTGAGTGGAAGAAATTCAGCTTTCCTCTCTTTGCCTGGACCCAACAGAGATCCCTCCCTCGGGCTTGCTAGGGTTAGGGTTGTCACCACCCATGTTTACTGGGCACTATTGTCCTTCCTCTCCTTTCCCTAGTCTTTCATGTCTCAGCATGGATAGCCTGTTAGAAATTAGTCTTGAAGGAGCTATTCCTTTCCTTTTCCACAGATAAAAGAATCTCACTGGGTGTATGTGAGGGAGACTATATGCATGAAAGTATTAGAGAAAACACATAATGAAGTCCTATATTTAGCTGAATTGGCAAAATCTGAGGAGAGAATTTACAAGTTTAGACATCTCTCTGGAGCCTCGGGCTTTTGATTCCATGATATTTCCCCTTCCCAACTCCAGTTGTGCTATCGAATGCAGCCTCTTAGGGATGGCTGGGGCTGGGCTACGTGTGCCACGGGGGATGTGCCCCTCTCCTGATTTCTGCTTCCCTTTCCTCCCTCAGATTCCCTCTTTGTTTCCATGTTTTCTCCCATGACTCCTCCTCTTCCAGCTTGGAGAAGGAGGACAAGTTGGAGGAGCTCCCAGGGACTGGAGAAGAGATGGAGTGGAGCCAAAAGAAGCAATTTGCAAGTGTTCGTCATCTGACTTTATGGTGGCAACAAAGGAGAGCTAGGACATAACTTTTTAAAGGCCCCTAAAGGAAAATAAAAGTGAAAAACGAAAACCTGATTAAGCAACAGAGTACAGGAAATAGAAAAATAATACCAAACAATAAAATAGTAAATGGAGAATATAAAAGAATATAACTGGAATAGAGCCAGCATGCCATTAATTGTAATAAATAATGAAAAGGCAGGAAATCTCAAATGTGAAGAAATCTAGCCATATGTTTTTTATTAAAGGCCCACAAATATGAAAATGACACAAGGAGATTTAAAATCAGACAACCATTATGGAAAGCAGTGTGGAGATTCCTCAGAAAACTTGGAATGGAACCACCATTTCACCCAGCTATCCCACTCCTTGTTTATACTCAAAAGATTTAAAATCAGTATACTACAGTGACACAGTCATATCAGTGTTTATAGCAGTTCAATTCACAATAACTAAACTATGGAACCAACCTAGGTGTCCTCGGATAAAGAAATTGTGGATAAAGAAATTGAATGGATAAAGAAATTGTGGTATTTATACACAATGGAATATTACTCAGCCTTAAAGAAGAATGAAATGATGGCATTTGTTGGCAAATGGATGAAACTAGAGAATATCATGCTAAGCAAAATAAGTCAATCCCAGAGAATCAAGGGCAGAATGTTTTCTCTGATATGCCAATGCTATTTCACAATAAGGAGGGGAGGGAGGTGTTACTTTAGATTAGAATAGAGTTACTTTAGATTAGGTAGTATGGAGTGAAGGGAGGGGAAGGGGTATAGGGGTAGGAAGGATAGTAGAGTGAAACCGACATCATTACCTCATATACATATATGACTGCATGACCAGTATGATCTAACATGTATAATTGGAAAAATGAGAAATCGTACTCCATTTATGTATGATTTGTCAAAATGCATAAATGTGTTCTACTGTCATGTATAACTAATTAAAACAAATGCAAAATAAATAAATACATATAATTTCAAACAAATACTTGATAAATACTTATAAAAAGAAAGATGTATTAATAACAGACAAAGTTGAATTCAAGGCTAAAAGTATTACATGGGAAAAAAAATACAATACATCAAGAATTCTTGAACAAAGACCTAAATCAACGTGTGACAGGGCTGGGCTGTAGCTCAGTGGAGGTGTACCTGCCTAGCACATGTGAGGCCCTGGGTTCAATCCTCAGGACTGCATAAACGTAAATAAAATAAAAAGTATCATGTCCACCTACAACTAAAAAGTATTCATGACAGCCACGTGAACACGTGACAGCCACGAACACAAAGCTAACAAAATACAAAGAGTTAACCTCGAAATAGGCCTTGCGTGTAGTTTTACAAACCCATGCCTAAAAATGAAACTGTAACTTCAGAAATTTTTCTCTAAGTGAACTTAAGTTCTGTTTCAGGGCTCACGCTGCATGGTGGCAGAGACGTCATCTCATTCAGTTCAGGGGAATCTTAGTTCACTCAGGTTTTCCACATTCAGGTTACGCACCTGCCAAACCCCTGGAGCTGAGTTGGTGCTGGGGGGCCGTCTTCTTCTGTCCACGCTAACATCTGCTGGCTGCTTGCTCCTGGCAGGGCTCTGAGCCCTGGTCCATGCAAACCACCTGGACAGGGTCCTTCTTGAACTTGTTTCAATGCCTCTCCAGGCTCAACTCTCGATGACATCTCTGTCCCTCTTGGGAAAGTTGGGAAAACTCCACAATACTGTGTGGAATAGCTGCCAGGCAGGTAATGCAGCCAACACTATCTATTGCTCTCTGTTCTCCATTCCAAACCTCTGGGTTCCCCTCTGCCTCCTGGACGGGATAAGGAGGCTTCTTCCAATGCTACTCACCTATCTTCTATAAGGATGGGGGCAAAACAAGCCCCTGCCGGAACTTCTGGCCTTACCGTTAAATTGTTAATTAGATCTTGCCTCCCCACTCTCCTACCCACTGAGAGATCAATTTCACTGTTTCCCCTTTTGGAGCTCAATTCTGATTCCTCCCAGAAAGATTTACTATTGATACAAAGGGATCATCTGTCCCCAGATTCATATACAAATTCAAAGTGATCTCAATGAAAAAAATGTTTATGAAGTAATGCTCTTCACGATGATTCTACTAACTTTGTTTTTTAAATTATTTATTTATTTTTTAATTTTTACAGACTGCATTTTGATTGTCTTCTGCATGTTGTGTAAAGTGAAACCATATCTTTTATTATGTGATCTCCATTTGCAGTAAAAGAACTTCAAAAACAAACAAAAAAAGATGATTCTAAAGTGTATCTGGAGAAGTACATGCACAAGAATGACCAATGAAATTTTAAAACAAGAAAAATATTGGGTGATTTGTTTCACTAGAGCAAAATTTGCTATGAAACTAGTAACTAGAGAGTGTAAAACTAGATCCAGGATGGCTATGGATTATTTCATGATAAATGGACAATTGCTAATCTTTTTTGGAAAAAAATTCCACTTCATAACAGATATGAAGCTAGATTCCATATGGCTTAAATAACTACATATAGAAAAAAAAACTGTTATAACAAAACTTCAGAGAATATTTTCAAAATCTTGGATTGAGTAAAAACTTCCTAAACTACATAAAAAATCTAGATGCCAAAAGGGAAAGACAGATGGACCCACTATACACAGAATAAAATTTTCTGTACAAAGAAAACAAGACAGGAAGGAAATATTTATAATATACATAAAAAGCAATATATTTAGCATAAGCAATAGGTTATAACAGAGGACTTCTACAAATCAATAAATAAAATATGAACCCTTAAGAGAATAAAGGGAAAGATATACAAACAGGCAATTCATAGATGAAAAATACAAATAGTTAATAATATGAAAAGACTTTTGGCTTCTCTAGAAATTGTGGAAAATATAAAATAAAATAATCATAAGATATTTTGGACATCAGATTGACAAATTATTTTAAGTATGATAATACTCATAGTTGGAGACAGTGTGGAGAAATAAATATTTTTATGCATGTTTGATGAAGTTTATATGGTGGCTAAATGGAAAGCAATTTGACATTGTCTGCTAAAAACTCAAATATACATACTCTGTCTTAGTGAGTTAGTAATTTAACCTGTAAGAGTGTGACCTCTAAAAAACTTCAGTCATAGAAGTCAAATTTTCACTGTTTGCAAATTATCTTGCAAGATAAATTCAAAAGAAAAATTAGTACAACCACTATGGAAATCGGTATGGAGGTTCCTCAAAAGACTAGGCATGAAGCTGGGTGCAGTGGTGCATGCCTGTAACCCCAGGAGTTTGGGAGGCTGAGGCAGGAGGATCACGAGTTCAAAGCCAGCGTTAGCAATGGTGAGGTGCTAAGCAACTCGGTGAGACCCCATCTCTAAATAAAATACAAAATATGGCTGGGGATGTGGGTCAGTGGTTGAGTGCCCCTGAGTTCAATCCCTGTTACCAAAAAAAAAAAAAAAAAGAGAGAGAGAGAGACTAGGTGTGGAACCACCATATGACTCAGCTATACCACTCCTCCGTATTTCTCCTAAAGAATTAAAGTCATCATACTATAGAGATACATGCATACCCTTGTTCATAGCAGCAAAATTCACAATAGCCCAACTATAGAACCAGCCTAAGTGTCCATCAACAGATGAATGAATAAAGAAAACATGGTATGTATACACAATGGAGTTTTATTCAGTAATAAAGAATGAAATTATGGGAGTTGGTGTTGAGGCTCAGTGGTAGAACTTGCCTAGCATGTGTGAGGCACTAGGTTCAATTCTTGGCACTGCATATAAATAAATAAAACAAAGTTATGATGTCCATCTACAGCTAAAAATATTTTTTAAAAAAGAATAAAATTATGATAGGAATAGGAAAAATAGTGGAATGAATCTAACACAACTTTCCTATGTAACTATATGAATACACCACAGTGAATGTCCACATCATGTACAATCACAAAACTGGAATCTCAATTAGAATAAGATGTACTCCATGTTTGTGTAAATATGTCAAAATATATACTACTGTCATGTGAATCTAAAAAGAACAAATTTTTAAAAAGAATGAAATTATGTCATTTGCAGGAAAATGAATGGAACTTGAGAACATTAAGTTAAGCAAAATAAGCCAAACTCAGAAAGTCAAGGGTCATATGTTTTCTCTTATACATAGAAACTAGAGAGGAAAAAGGAAAAGGAAATTGGCAGGGGATGGGGAGTGGTGGTGGAGTAGAGTAGAGGAAGGGGGCCAGAAGGAGGAGGAGAGGAGGGTACAGGAGAATACTGGTAAATGATCTTGGCCTAACTATATTGTTATATTGTGTGCACGTACAAATACGTAACAACAAATCTCAGCATTAGATACACTATGATGCAACAATAAAAAATACAGGGGAAAAACCCATTTAGTCCTAAGAACATCTCCCTCCAGAGAATAAGTGGTTATTTAATAGAGAATTTCCTTTGTCCAGAGAAACTGGGATTCCCATTAGGGCTGCTGGAAGTGGAAACCAGTTTATCAATATTTATTAAAAGTTCAAAAACTTGGAGGCTGGGGTTGTGGCTCAGTGGTAGAGCACTTGCCTAGCATGTGTGAGGCACTGGGTTTGATTCTCAGCACCACACATAAATACATACATAAAATAAAGGTCCATCAACAACTAAAATGATATTAAAAAAAAAGTTCAAAAACTCTATATCTTCTGACCTGGTAAATTCCATTGCTGGTAATGCTGGTAATTTTTTTTCTTTTTTATTTGTTTTTATTTTTTAATTTTTGTTTGTTCTAATTAGTTACACATGGCAGTAAAATGCATTTTACACATCATACATAAATGGAGTATAACTTCCCATTCTTCTAGTTGTACATGATGTAGAATTACACTGGTTGTGTAGGCATATATGCACATAGGGTAATAATGTCTGATTCACTCTACTATCCTTCCTACCTCCAAACCTCCTCCTCTCCCTTCACTCCACTCTGTCTAATCCAAAGTCCCTCTATTCTTCCCTAGCTGCCTCCTCCTTATTGTGAATTAGCATCTGCATTTCAGAGAAAACATTCTGCCCTTGATTCTAGGGGATTGGCTTATTTCGCTTAGCAGGATATTCTCCAGTTCCACCAATTTACTGACAAATGCCATCATTTCATTCTTTTTTAAGGCTAATATTCCATTGTGTATGTATACCACGATTTCTTTATCCATTCATCTGTTCAGGGGCACCGAGGTTGGTTCCATAGTTTAGCTATTGTGAATTGAGCAGCTATGAACATTGATGTGGCTGTATCTCTGTAGTATGCTGATTTTAAGCCCTTTGGGTATAAACCAAGGAGTGGGCCAGCTGGGTCAAATGGTGGTTCCACTCCAAGTTTTCTGAGGAATCTCCATACTGCTTTCCGGAGTGGTTTCACCAGTTTGCAGTCCCACCACCATTGCCAGTAATTTATTATGAGGAAATAATACTAACTATGATTAAAAAAAAAAAAAAACACAACTTCCTGCTTAAAGATGTTCATAGCATCATTATCCTTAATAGTTTAAAGAAAGTTGAATTTATTTAAAAGTCTGATAGAATGTTAAATAAATCATGGCAAATTGTCTCTATAGACTATTTTGACACCACTGAAAATGATATTTATGAAGATAATGCATTATTAACATAGAAAGTGCTTCTGAGATTGTATTTTGCAAAAGAAGCCAGGGTACTAGGTTATACATGAAGTATTGTTGCAAATGTATTGAGCAAATACTCATTGAACTGAAATGTCTGCCACTTGGAAGGCCGCTTTCCATGTAACAGCACCAAGGCTGTCTGCCGCTGTCTGTCTGCTGCTGTCTGTCTGCTACCGGAAATCTCTAGAGTCTGCTGTCTCTGGGTTTGCCTTCTCTGCAGGCAGCCTTCCTCTCTAATGTTTCCTGGCTTCTACTATTTCTTTCAGCACCTTTAACTGCTCCCCTTTCTCTCCTGTCTCTCACTTTACACAGGCACCATCCTTCTTCCTTCATTCCCCAAGTTTTCAGGAATACGAGGTGGTTGATATACAGTCATGCACCACATAGGGAAGTTGAGGTCAAGACTCACTGCCGGAAGTAAGATTATAATGGAGCTGAAAAACTTCCTGTCACCTACTATTTATACTATACCTATTCTATGTTCAGAAATGTTTATATACACAAATGCCTATAGTAAGTAGGTGATTGTCTACAACATTCGGTACAGTAACATACTGTATAGGTTTATAGCTTAGGAACAATAGACTATTCCATACAGCCTGGGTGTACAGCGAGCAACACCATCAGGTTTAAGTACTGGACGCTCTATGATGTTTGCACAGTGACAAAATCACCTAGGTGCATTTCTCAGTCCTGTCGTTAAGCGGTGCATGACTACACTAGACTCTTACTGAGCATTTATGAATATGAGGAGTGGGGCAGGGAGTGGGTGGAGGTTTGGAAATAACTCTGAAAAAGAGGATCAAAATGTACGTGCATTACTATTGCTGACTAGTTCTCTCTCCTCAGTGGGCTTCTGATGCAGTTGTCAAAATGGTAATGCTTTTTCCCCTCTCAGTGAAAAGAGTTTTATGCCATCTTTTAAAAAAAAATATTATTTAGTTGTAGATGGATACAATAACTTTATTTTATTTGTCTGTTTGTATGTGATGCTGAGGATCGAACCCAGAGTGCTCTACCACTGAGCTGCACCCCCAGCCCTATATGCCATCTTTTTTTAAAAAAAAAATTGTTTTTATATATATTTTTAGTTGTTGATGGACTTTTATTTTATTCATTTATATTGGGTGCTGAGAATTGAACCCAGTGCTTCACACATGCTAGGCAAGCGCTTTACCACTGAGCCACAAACCCTGCCCACCAGTATGCCACCTTTATACTGAGGAAATACCGGTAGTTTGATTCACTTGTGCCCATGTGGTTGGCAGGGCTCCCAAAGGCTGTGTACTCTGAGGTTGGGCCTGGTTTGGGCCAGAAGGCTTTGGGCTGTCTGCTGTAGCCAGGCAGGCCTCCAGTTGGCCATCCTGGGTTAGAGGTAACCTTCTGTGACTAAATGGGGCTCCCTGCTGAGCCTGTTTCCACAGGCAAGACAGGAAATCAAATTCTCCAGCCTTAGCCTCCTGCTGTCCCAGAACCACATTAGACAAAATAAAACAAAATTATGCTTCCTGCAAATGGTGCTGCCCTCATATCCATGTGGTGGAAGAACGATGAGTCATGTGACTCCATGCCCTGGTCAGCAGTGCCCACAGGCCCAAGGATAGGGCAGGAAATGACCCTGAGCTGCCCACCACAGTTTGCTGCTGGAGAGGAAAGTGGACAGTGTCTTTAGGATATTTAAAGAAACAATCTTATTAAGCTCCTTTTAATAAGCATGACTTCCTTATTCATCAGGATAATGCAGTCTGGGATTAGAGAACCTAGTCTTCAGCTTTCAGGATATAAACTATTATTATTATTATTTTTCATTTTACCCCACAGCTGTGAACTCAGGATTAACCTTTCTATTATCACAGTATTCACCTTAACAGTGATGTAAGAAACTCATATCTGGGTTCTTTCTTTCTTTCTTTCATCTTAACTCTTTGTTTTTAAAGTTGTTGATGGCTGATTACTATGAAAACTACAGTTTTATAAGTTTCAAACTTCCTTTCCAAATTGTTGCTCTGGTAGTCTTGAGGTAAAAAAATTTTTTATAGACCCTATTTTTCTTTGTGGTAGAAAGTCAAATTCCTTGAATTTTAGATGATCTGTGGACTGAGTTTATCAAAAATTTCATGTTTTCTAGAATGAATTTTACCCTTGCAGGCAGAGAAACCTACAGAATATCCTTCTTCCCAGAGAATCCCTTTTTACTCCCTGTCACATACTGTCTTGAGACTGAGTGCATTTCATCATGAGCCCAGCAACAGAGTTCACCAGCAAAGCTAAAGTGACCACTGTCCACTCAGGGTAGTAGCCAGATAAGGTGGCAGGCAGGCCATGATATCATCTGACAGCTACTTACTTGGCATTTTGCATTTGGGGGAGGAGAAGCAGATAACAGAAAAAAAATGATAGTTTTATTGGGAAAGTCAAAATATTAGAGATGATTTGAGACTGAGTTGTGGGGCAGAGCTCTGTTTGGGGAAGAGAGCTCTGGATTTGGTTGTAAGACCTGGCACCAGTCAGTGCCTAGCTGGGTAAAGCTAATGCCATGCAACCTTAGGTGTTGGGCAGCTGGTGAAGGCTCTATGGTTGGCTTGAATTTTCCTTTTAGTTAAACTTGATCAAGAAATTTTCATAAGCGTTCTCAGTATTTTTAATCTATTTATTTAAATAACAAATATTCAAGTTGCTGTTTGCCTAGGAAGGTGGAAGATAAATAGGGCCAGGTTAATGGAGGAACTCCTTTCCTTTCTGTGCTTGGAGGCTTCAGCTGGACTTAGATTTCTTAATGCCTTTTAGTCCAGGGTTAGTATTTGCAAAACATATCCCGGCCCTCTGAGAGAATCTGTGGGCCACAGTGACCAGTCACCCATTTCTCTTGGTGTTAAGAGCACTCTCACTGCTTTGGCTAATCAAACAATGAAAGATTTATTGACCATTTGTGCTAAGCAGTAAGCTGGGTGCCAAAAATAATAAATCATAAAATTATAATGCCTATCATATAATAAGCACTCAGACTCTAGAAGGTTCGTTACTGTTTGCATAGTACACATGAGGAAACTGAGACTGGATGAATGAGCTTAAACAACCTGCCTGCAATCATGCAGCAGGTGCAACAGATATTTGGCTGCAGATGCCAGGTCTCCAGCCTGAGTGAGACAGTGGGAAGCCCTTTCTTGCCATTTTAGGGGTTCTTTTAAGATCATGAACCCTTGAGGGTATGATGGTTTATTTACCAGATGATGGTGAGAGGGGAAAAGTGGATTCATTGATTCAATATTCTATTTTTTTCAAATATCTAGGTTTGGTTTTCTGACAAGAACTCTCTATTACCGTGAGGCCCTTTCTCAAGGGATAGGAGGTGTTTACGTGTCACTATTCCAGACAGTTCTCAAAATGTACTTTTATTTACTTCTCTATCTGTTTGTTCATCTAAGCACAGAATATTTTATCTGAATCAGGTTCATCTGACAACTCCAGAGTGATTTTTCCACCCCTAGGTGCTCCAAATCCCTTACGTTAGGAATTTTATTTTTCTGTCACCTGTTGGTTGGCTCAGTTTTCTCCGAACTTGGTTTCTCAGAGCCAGAGTGACCCACACCATGCTAAGTCAGCAGCCACCCCAGAGACAAGGAATGGGGTCAAACCTGGACCTGTCCCTGTTCGGGATGATGACTCAGAGAAGAAAGGTGTCAGACTAGCAGTGTGTTGGTGGCCAAGGTGTACAAGCCCCAGGGATCAGGCAATTAGAAGACAGCAAGAGGAATGCTGTCCCGGAGGTGCGCTGGGCAGCACCCACGTCTCTCACACACTCTGCCCGCTCCTCTCACACTTCCTGTGGTATGCAGTGGGTCTACACATCTGCCTACTTGTTCTATGAATGTGTGTTCCACAGACTCCACGAGCTCCGTGAGGGCCAGGCTCTCGTCTCCTTTACCCACTGCTGCATATCAAGGGGTAGTACTGTGCCTGGCCCTGGGGAAGTACTCTATGAGTGTACTTGAGTAAGTTAATGAGTAGAATACATTCATTCAACCACCCAGGGATTTGTTATCTCACAAGATGTGTACTGCATACTATAGGGTGGATGGTAATAATCAGGAGCAGAGAGAGTCAGGAAGGGGTTTATAGGCAACAGCAGCCTTTGGCAGCTTCTGACTTCTGTGCAAAAAAATGTGTGTTCTCTAGACAGAGCCTTTTCCAATAAGATACTTAAAGAAGGACTGGGGTTGTGGCTCAGTGGTAGAGTGCTTGCCTGGCATGTGTGATTCATTCTCAACACCACATTTAAATATATAGATAAAATAAAGGTACTAAAAAAAATTTTTTTTAAACATGCTCTCATTTTAGGGCCAGAAATTTAAAAAAAAAAAAAAGATACTAAAAGGAAGTAAAAGATTGATAATTTGAATACACTGAAATGAAAAACCTTAGTATGTTACATGGTGCTCCAAAGTTAAATGACAAAACAAACCAAAACAAAGCAATGAAAACATGTATAATAGGCAAATGATTTGTATCATATATATGTATGAAATAATTCTCACGAGTTAGTAAGTGAAAGACAAACGAATTACTAGAAAAGTGGGAGGGAGAGGTAACATCAATGGTTACTGGAAATGAATTTAAAAAGCTTCACTAACAATCAGGGAACAGCAGATTCAAACAAGAAGATGGTATTTTCATCCTTGGGTTATAAAAATATTAAAAGATTGATAATGTCCAGCATTGCTGAGGACCTGAGAAAACAGATATGGTCATACTGCTTGGAGAAGGGTAAATTGGTGCAACCTTTTGGAGGGTGCTATAGTTTGAATCTTAAGTGTCCCCCAAATGCCCATATTGGGGTACTGGAACCTTTAAGAAGTATGTGGTGGAAGGTCTTCTCACTATTTGGGGAATGTCCTTGGAGAGACCCTGGCCCCTCTCATTCCTCCATTTTTTGCTCCTGGTCATGAGTTTGCTCCACCACGCTCTCCCTGCCATGATGCTGCCTCACCCAGGCCACAGCAATGGGACCAATCAACCATGAACTGAAGCCATCAATCTTTCCTCTTTATAAGTTGATTATCTCAGGTATTTCCCCTCATAACACAGAGGGAAATTTGGAAGTACCATTAAAAAAAAAATCAAAATTCCACCTGGTAATTCTGCTTCTCAAAACCTAATGGCATAACTAAAAAGAAAAAGAAATCTACTAAAGGTAGAGAAATGCTTGCTTGTGTGCCAAAAAAAAGCATATACAAGGATTGTCATCAAAAATGTTTGTATTAGTAAACCAACTAGTATTCATCAGTGGAGGAATAAAGTAGAATGAAGTGGATTTATAGGTATTGACATGGCTTGAAATCCAGAATGCACTGTTGAGTGGGGGAAAAGGCAAATAGAAACTGTGCAATTTTTATGTAAAAAATTTGTACAAAACAGCACTATACACAATATACTATATACTTTGCATATCTACCTACATACAAATGCCAGAAATCATGAAATAGTACACTCACTAAATTGCCAACTGTGATTATGACTGGAAAGGAGACAAGGATTGAGGATGGTTGTCAAAGGACTTTCAATTTCTCTGTAATGTTTCATCTTTTTTCAAGAAAACTTTCATGCATTAATTATGGTATTAAATGATTTTTAAAATATGTACCTCTCTTCCACAAGTATTCTATTGGCCTATGTCCATGCGGAGGTGGGATGTCTGCATATGGAAGCAACAGTTTTGACCAGAGTCCTCCACTTTTTAAGAGGATGACAATTTTACTTCCTTTGTTTGGTTGAATATCCAAATGTATTCCAAATTTTATGAGAAAATAGAGCCATGACTTCTGCATGAATCATGGTTGAAAGTTTAATTTTGAGAGATAATGTTCATAGAACACTGCACAGAAGACATGCAAACTATTCTGCAGGTAGTTTAGATTTTATTCATAGTTCTAGTTTGACTGTCAAGAGCCCTTAATTTCTGGATCACATTATTTTCACCTATGTAAAATTGTTTCCGTTTGTGTCATTGTTCTCTATTGAGGTCATAGACTTCATGATTATATTTACTACCAGGATATTATTGATGATACTACCTGATATACCTCATGATATTCCCTTTTTACAATCTTAGGAAACTTTTTCATGTGTCTGTACTAAAATTAAATCTTGCTCCTCCAGAACAATTGGTTTAAAATCTTTTACCCGGTCATGTTTTTTACTTTTCTTTATTGGCTTTTGAAGCGCAGGTTCATATTGCAGCCTTCCTCTAGCACCCAAATTGTTTTTATTTGCATGAATATTGTGGATTTTTACTTTGATTCCATTTTATTTTGCCTGATTTAATTTCCTTTCATTTCAGTTTCTTCACCTATGGGAAAAGATGTTGTAAAATATTTTAAGACATATTTTTATAAGCCACCAAATCTTTTGGCAGTTTAAAAAACAAATGAAAGCCTAAAAATGAATAAAATAAAATCTATCTCTTCTGTTGGAACCACAAGAATCATGTAAAAATTCCCAGGCTGCCACTGGACAAATGAACAATGTGAATAGAAACCAATATGACAAAATTTCACAGGTCTCCCCATTTCATTTTCACCTGCATATCCTGAGTATGAGTTTTGGTTTCTACTGGAAATAACCTAAATTCAATAAGTGATGTCCTTCCTCAGAAACAGTTTCAAGGAAAAAAGTGGTCCAATCCCTGGAGAAGCAAGATGGTAGGTGTAGTGGGTTGAATAGAGGCCTCCAAAAACTTATGGGCAAGTCTGAACCCAAGAACCTATGAATGTGATGTTTGGAAAAAGAGTTTTTTTGCAAAATACAATTAAGAGATGAAATCTTTAGGAGATGGGATCATTTTGGATTTTCTGTGGTGAGCCTTAATTCTAACGGCAGATGTCCTTAAGAGTGAAGGAAGAGAAGACAGACACAGAGGAAAAGGCCACATGAAGGTAGAGGGAGAAATTGGATCAATGCAGCCAAAAACCAAGGAATATCTGGGGCCACCAAGATCTGAAAGAGACAGGAAGGATTGTCCTGTAGACACTTAGGGAAAGTGTGAGCTGGCTGCTATAGACTTATGGCCTTCAGAACTGTGGGAGAAAGTATCCATTGTACCAAGCTACCACTTTTGTGAATTTTAATAAAGTGATATGGAAAATGTGGCATTTCTATATATACTGAAGGGTTTAACTTACTTTTCAGATTTAAATAAAGATATTATTTTAATATGGGCTGATTTGTCTTTTCCTCAAGAGTCCTGAAGATTTTTCCTTGCAAGTATAAAGAAATAAATTGAGTCTTTTAGGAAGTTTCTCAGCAAGCTGAAGCTAATATTGGGGTTTTTTTGTTTTTTGTTTTTATTACCAGGGATTAAACCCAAGGGCACTTGACCACTAAGCCATATCCCCAGGCCTCTTTATATTTTATTTTGAGACAGGTTGTTAAGTTGCTTAGGGCCTCGCTAAATTGTTGAGGCTGACTGACAATCCTCCTGCCTCAGCCTCCCAAGCACTGGGGTTACAGGTATGTGCCATGGTGCCTGGCTAATATTGGGTTTTATGATCTCGGATGTTATATTCCCTATCAGAAATTGTCACAGAAACCTTGCTCTTGGAGAAATACACAGGCTAACCGATAAGAGTATATGGCTAATTCAGAAATCATAACAGACATAAATAGTAGGTAAAACAACATATTCAAAATATGTAGTTGAAGAATTTACCTTAGGGAAAAGGAAGACCAAAAATGATCTATCTCAAGTGGATTTGCAGCTTGAGTTCATGTCCCTTGGGTCATCCATATACCTGTGGCCATGAACTTGAATCAAGTTATTTTTAGTAAAAAAAAAAAAAAAAAAAATCCTTTCTAGAGAAAGAGATTTTCATTTTAGGTCATAAATAGCTCTACAAATTCAAGGACAATGAGTATCGCAAAGTCAAAGAAAACCGTGTCCAACAAGAAACAAGGCATATAGAAACAAATGCACAACGATTTTGGATATTGATATTAGCTTTCACAGTGATAAAATAACTGTTTGAAACATCTTGCGATAGGCTGAATGCTTGCTCCCCACTCCCAGATTCACATGTTGAGTCGTAATCTCCAGTGTGATAGCATTTAGAGGGGGCCCTTTTGGAGGTGATTAGGCCCTGAGGGCAGCATCCTCATGAATGGGATTAGGTTCTTGTATAAGGGACTCATCAACAGAAAAATGATAAAGAAAACATGGACCAGACTTGCCTGGTTGGAGAGTTCTACCATATTCACAGAATGGAAGACGTGACAGTGTGAAAAGATGCCAATTCAGTAAAATGGATTAATAGATTTAACACAAAAGCAGCCAAAATTCAAAAAGATCTATTTGTGATATGCGGATGATAAATATGTGTGAGAGTACCGATGGTTAAGAACAGTTGAGGTGCAAAGCGGGAGGAGTTGCTCAACTAGAATTGAAGATATTTTAGTAAGTCCTAGATGGTGTAGTTTGGGCATAAGAATAAAAAGTAGACAAATGGACAAAATGGAGAACCCCAGAATAGATCTATGCATGTTATGGTTTGAATTATAAATGCCCCCAAAGTTTTATTTCTGAAGGCTTGGTCCCCAGCAGTGTTGCTACCCTTGAAGGGAGTATCGGGCCCCAGTTCCACCTTTTCCTCTCTTGCATCCCTGCTATAAGAGGTGAGCAGTTTCCTCCACCATGCACTCCCTGCCATAACAGTATATTATTATTAAATCTCTTCTCCTTTAAGTTGATTATTAAATTATTATTAAATCTCTTCTCCTTTAAGTTGATTTTCTCAGGTTTTTTGTCACAGTAATGAAATCTGACTAACATACATGTTCATGTTAGTCATATGGACATGTGACTTATGATAGAAAAAACATGTCAGAGCAGTGTAGGAAGGATGATAGGAATTTATGAACAGCGCTTGGGAAATTGGGTATATGTATTGGAAAAATAAAACTGTGGGACATTTACTTCATACCATACACAACAGGTGGTACTTACATATGAAAGGAAAAAAACAAAAATATTTTAGAAGATAATACAGGAGATTATTTTTGTAGTTTGGAATGTAGCAACTGATTTCTTAAGGCATTAGAAGCACTGATCATCAATGAAAAGATTGATAATTTTGAATACATTAAAAGAAGAATTTCTGTTAATCTGATGATGCAATGAATAAAAAGAATGAGAAGACAAGTTATTGAGTGGGAGAGGATAAGTGTAACATGCAATTGACAAAAGACTTAGTAATCAGAATATTTAAAGACCTATGAACCCCCAAAGAGATAATCAAAAACCAACCAAACGAAAAACCCCAAACAAACTAAAAACAAAGCAAAAATGAAAAACTGAGCCAAGACTTAACAGGTGTTTTATAATTGAGAAAATCTACCCAACCAATAGGCATGTGAAAGAATGGAATTAGGAAGACTTAAATGAGAACTACAAATGAAATACTATCATGCAACCACCAGCTTAACAAAAATTAGTCTGACAATACCACAAGTTCATTAAGGATAGGGAGCAGTGGGAATTGTCAAACATGATGTGTTTAAATTGTCACAAACGCTTTGGAAAATAGTTTGGCTTTATCTAATAAGATGGAAACTAAGCATATCCTGTGATCCAGCAGTTTTAGGCACATTTGTGCATATGTGCACCAGGACGTGGGTATGAGACTGGGAATATTTTCAATTACCCATCAAGAATATGTGGATTTTCAGTCACATTGAGTGAAAGAAGCTAGTTGCAAAAGATTGCAAACTATGGCTTCTTGCAAATTAATCTGTCTATGAACTATGATGACAGAAAGCAGACCAGTGTTCACCTGGGGGCAGGCATGGAGGCAGAATCCTTTGCGGGCTGGGAGAGTAGCTCAGTAGTAGAGCACTTGCTGCCTAGTAGGTGCCAGGTCCTGCATTTGATCCCAGCACTGTAAAAAAGAAAATAAACTCTTAGAGGTAAAGAAATGTTCTGGATCTTGGATGTGGCAGCAGGCCATAGGTGTTAAAATTATACATTTTCAAATGAATACTGGCTGTAGACTACTAAAATAACTAATAAGTGGGTAAGTCAATTACAGGGTCAGGGCTGACCATATAATTTTTCAGGCCCATTGCCCAAGAAAATCTGAGCTGCCTTGTTCAAAAAGGAGGAAGAAATACGTTTTCCTTTTATTCCATGATCTTTCACTCAACCTGTCATGGTGTTTATGATTTGCTCTTTGATGTCATGCTCCTGGAACAAGGATGCTGTTGGGCAGGTGTAGATTCTCACTCCAGGACTTGGCTGAAGCTCAGGCATGAAGCCCACCAACTGCTGGGTTGCGCCCCCCACAGCTGCCAGATTTAAGCCCCCCAAATTTGAGGCAGTCATTTCCTCTTCCCATGAGCTGCCATCCCAGTGGCAACTCCCAATAGTATGGCAACTTTCATGCATGGACAAACTAGGTTCCTGCACAGGGGTGGGTGAGAGTCACCTCTAAATGCACTGTGGCACCGCAAGTCTAGGGCAGGGATGGCACCACCATTGCTACCCCGGATAATGCAGCTCACAGTCCTGACCCTTTCTGAACCTTCACTCAGGACGGTGGATGGTGGCAGCAGTTTCTGGGTGGGGCATGGAGAGGGAGGCCCAGGATGACAGGACTGAGGAGTGGTTGGCTGAAATCCAGTCCCAGGAGGTGAGATGCAGAGGCTCCAAGTGCTCGGCATACGTTGCATTGTTCCAGCAGACTTCCTTTATGAAACACAAAATCAAAGATAAAATTATGAAACCAAAACAGGCCCTTCCACATGTGGGGCCCTGTGTGACTATTCTGATCGCCCCATGAAGCTGGTTTCACATAGGACAGTCATAGAATGGAATGACACGGAGCAGTGAAAAATGAAGATCCTGTAGGCACGCCCAGCAGCGTTCTGAGTCTCATAAACATGATCTTGAGTGAAGGAAATTAGTTACAAAAGAAAACGTATAATATGCTTCCATTTGTATAAAATTTGAAAAACTGGGACAAATTAAAGTGCACACTTAGGCTGTAAAACAAATCAAACAAGAAAAGGATTATCACAAAGGCAGGATTAAGGTTACCTCTCCGGGAATGATGGATATGTTACCTCTGTTTTCTTCTCATCCAATCTTGATCCCTTTTGATCTTATATATTAAGCAGGGCCCTGATGGCTGTCTGTCTTGCTTCTAGAAATATCATATTCTATAAGACTTCTCTATGCATTTCTGCAGGTTGGGGCCCCTGGTGGCTGTTCCAATTTGTTGCCCATCACACTAATTATCAGCAACACCTCTGATGCGTAGGTGCTTCCCCTGGCCCTGGGGTTCCGGGATCTTGCTGTCTGAAATGCACTTTCCACTCTGGGTCTGCTTAGAGAGAGCACATGTCACTAGACTTCCAGTAGTGCTTGTCCTCCTGTCACGAGCACATTTCCCACTCCTTGGTTAATGGAGGATCTTTCAGGTCCTCCTGAGAAATAGAGAGATGGGTTTTCCATTTCATGTCGCAGGCTTAGTCTAACATTCCAACTTCCGGAAACCTTTCCAACCTTTCCTCCAGTTTGTTGTGGCAGTTCTGGCATCTCTATTTCATTTACCATGGGCCACAATTTTTTCTGTCTTCCAAGAGCCACCCCAGCAGAATTGTGACCTAGGATGCTTGCCAGGTGTTAAATCCCTTACCTAGATTTTCATTGTCCATCTCTTGCTCCAGCAGCCCCAGGGTTCACTCCTAGTTCTGGCCAGTATATCTGAGCCAGCCTGCAGCTCCTTTGGCATTCTCTCTCTCTCTCTCTTTCTCTCTCTCTCTCTCTTTCTCTCTAGCTCCATATTTCCCCAATCAGGTTCACTGACACTGATCTTAACAAAACTTCTGGTGGCCAGATGAGAGGTAGGGGAAGATCCTGAAGAGGGTAAGAAAAAAACAAAGGAGTCTAAGATACTAAAAAATTATTCATTGTTTATCTAAAAACAGAACTTAACTTGGTATTCTGCGTTCTATCTGGCAACATATTTACAGGGCACCACCTCACTTGACACCTCTCTCTAGTCCTCAGGCAACAGAAGGGCCCTATCCTATAACAAGAATCAGTCACTTCTGCAGACCCAGAGGTTCAGGCCACTCAAAATTCTCAATAAATCCTCAGTCTGATAGTCAGCGGAAGTTTCTCCCCTGCTGCAAGAAATGAGTCTTTAAGTGCTGTCAAGGTGAGACACTGATTCTAACACTTTGCTTCAAGTTGTCGATTCATCTGAGTCTGTGATTTTTTTTCTCTATGAAGAATCAATAGTGATTACCAATAGCTCTCCAATTCCACAGTCCTTTGTGGCCCCTTTCCTCCACCCTCAATTGCCAGAGCCAGTAGTTTCTAAACTTGTCAGCACATAGGAATTACCTGGGACCTCTAAAGATACTGCGCCTGTGTCCTGCCCGCAGAGATCATCATGTAATTAGTCTTAAGTGTGGCTGGGTGCAGGCATTTTGAGAAATTTCCAGGAAACTTTAATATGCAGTGCCCTGGAACCACTGGCTCAGGATATTGTAACAGTTAGTGTACTCTGGTACCTGTGTTTCATTTTAGCTCACCAAATGTTTTAGTAATCCACTATCATAGTGTCTTAGTCTGTTCTTGCTGCTACAACTAAACATCTTAGGCTGGGTAACTTATAAACAACAGAAATTTTTTGCTTACAATTCTGGAGGCTAGGAAGCCCAAGATCAAGCCACTGGCAGATTCAATGTCTGATGAAGGGTCACTTTTTTCTTCCAGGATGGTGTCTTGTTGTTGTGTCCTCACATGGCAGAAGAGCAAAAGGGACTATAGCACTCCTTTCTATCTATTTTATGTTTTGGGGGGTACCAGGGATTGAACTCAGGGTCCCTTGACCACTGAGCCACATCCCCAACCCTATTTTGTATTTTATTTAGAGACAGGATCTCACTGAGTTGCTTAGCACCTCATTTTTGCTAAGGCTGGCATCGAACTCACAATCCTCCTATCTCAGCCTCTCGAGCCACAGGGATTACAGGCATGTGCCATTGCATCCAGCCTCAATCTATTTTAAAAGAACACTAATCCCATTCATGAGAGCAGAACATTATTGATTGGATCACTTTCCAAAAGGTCCCATCTCTAATGCTATCACATTGGGTATTGGGTTTCAGCATATGAATTGTGGAGGGACACATACATTCCAACTATAGCAAATAGCATTCAGTATCAACAACTGGTCTTATTATCATCCAGCTGATAATTCAACTATAAAATCCCACCCTTGGTATCTACTTGTAGGACCCTGCCTGGTATTAGTCTCAGGTAGGCTCCCTTAGAAGCAGAGTTTGAGACAGGGAATCTTATCCAAGTTATTATGTGGAATTTTCTCAGGAAAAGAGAATAAGGAAGGCAGGCAGTCATATGGCATGGATAAAACCAACAAGAGTGTGGTCCTAGCTGGAGACTAACTTGGAGCCTGATCCTGTGGGGAGCTCTTGAACACTAATTCTGCCACAGAGTTAGCCCTACCTTGAGGCAAGGAGGTGACCTTTTGTAGCCCTAGTTAATCATTGTCTACCCCCAGAGATGTGATGAAGGACTGGAGTATAGCTTCTTAGCCAGGGCTAGGACTAGGGTGAGGTGAGAAGGGTAACATTTTAAAAGGGTGCCCCCCCAAACTCAGTAATATAAATGAATAATCTTAATACAGTATTTTAAATGAATAAAAATCCAAAAATTATGATGAACAAAATCAGATTTTAAATAAAGATAGAATTAAGAGAGGAGGTTGCTGTTTGGCCAACACCAAGTCTCAAAGAGAAGGCAGTTTTGCGTCAGTCAACACTCAAATCATCTGGGGATGGTGCATTGAATAGGTAAAGGGCACCTGAGTGGGGGACCAGTAACATCCATCTTTCCCTCATTCCATGTATTTAAGTTTGGGTTGACTCTATTCCCCTAGGATTTGGGGGAAGAATCATGGGAGAGCAATGGTTGGGACTATCTATTATTTAATATTCAATAAGATAATAAATGTCTGGCCTTGCACTTGCTTCCTGGATGAACTCGTGATTCAAGCCAAGCCCAACCAGGATGTTTCTGTCGGAGCTAACAGAGAAGATGCTCTGGACAACATAAGCTGGAGCTACCTGTAGCCATCTTTACCAGTTGCATGGAGGAAGCTGCCAGGAATGGGAGAGAAGGAAGACAACAGGAAAAGAAATACTGAGTCAGGAACTAAACTTCAGAGAGCAAAAGAGAGTGGCCTGAAAATATTCACTATGCCTTTGGAAACAGCTAGGTCAAGATTTAGACATCACTTAGGACAATTTTTGTTGTGTCAAGTAGAGTGTCTGACTTGAGGACTAAAACTAACTTAGGGAATAAAGACAGAGTGGGTGGAGAGATGGAGAGGGACAGTAAGAGAAAAACAAGGTATTAACTCATGAAGCTAGAGTCCAGGAGTTGTTTCAGGTGTGGCTGGAAACAGGCTCTTAACGACCTCACCCTGCTTGCTATCTTCGATCTCCTCTCTTAGGACTGGCTCCATCTTCAGGTGAAACAAGGCGCAGACATTGAACACCTGGGTGATAGATATTCTGGTTTCCTCAAAAACTGCTTACCCACTTTGGACAACAGTTCCATGATTCCTGCATCAAACGTGCCTGGATTCTTCCATTCTTTAGAATTAACGATTCATCCTATCCCCTGCTTCCTGACACTAGTTCTGTCTACATGATGGCTTATGTCTGAGCTGTAGTGTCAGGCCTCTTGGGCATGAATTGCACTTCCTCATCCTGCCCTAAGATGACAAAGCACAGTTTCACTGTTCTGCTGCTCTCATAATTTTTCTTCTGTAAGTTGAAAAAAAAAAAAAACTTTTTCTTGCAGTGCTGGGGAGCAAACCTAGGACTTTGGGCAGGTCAGGTGAACACTCTGCCACGGAGCCACACCCAGTTCGTCCCTAATTTCTTACGCTATTTGACTAGTTTCTTTTGGTTCCCTCTCTCTTCTTAAAACAACTTCTTAAATTTTCGAGATGATGCTTCTTTTCTTCTTTCTTCCCAAGATAATGTACATAACCTGTTTTGGGAGCACAGAGTGCTTGGGGACATGCTGTGCTCAGTAAGCATGGATGATGACCAGGGTGGACAATGAGGCAAGGCCGCTCCCTTATGCAGGTTTGGGAAGATTATCAATTTTTTTCCAACACTTAATATCCCAAAAAATCAAGGTTTTCCTTATATCTTACTTATATTTCCTGTTGAAAATAAACCATTTCTAGTAATTTCTACAAATCAGCGATTCCTCAGAAAGAATGAAAATTCTTAAAATTCTTATGGATCTGCTTCTTCAACTCTTGCTACAATACTTATTTTTCCAGTTAGGATTCTTTAAACCACAAGGATATTTGCACATGTTGATATGCATGGCTGGTTTGGACACAGGAACAAATTTATTTTTGACATTAAAGGAAGCATTCCTTTTTTTCCCTTTCTTTGTAATTTGATAACAAGAGTCTCACATATAACTCCAGGATTGTGAGTCTGAGAGTTCAACAAATACATTAAGAATTGGAAGAGAAAATAGTAAACCAGTAAAAATAGAAAATGTGAAAGAAGCGATTTGCTTGGCTTTTTATTTTTATCTTTTTAAGTTAAACAAACTTGATGTTCTGCCATTGAGTGGACACAGCTCAACTGTTCTTACAGAGGTTAGGAGGCCTGAAGCCTGAGGGTGAATACTTGATGTGTGTAGTTAAAAAGTGGCAGGTGGACTGGTAGAAACAGCATGTAACTAGTTTGTGTTACCAGTCAGCATAGTAACTACACCCTGACATGTTTTAATAATAAACTTTCTTAAGATAGAGTTCAATTATCTGGCAGCCAGTGATATGGAAGCTACCTGCCTGTTTCCTAGTTTGCATCTGGATGCTCATGCCTGACATTAATCCCTTCCCTAACCTTGTGTTGCATCTATGACAGAGAAAAAAGGATCTTTTCACCATACTACTACATGGAAGACTGTGATTTATAATACTATTCCCAGTTTGCTACCAGTGCCCCGATTATCCAGGCTTCCCAACATCATATTTTAGGATATCTTCCTTCTCATTCAAATCAAGTGCAGAAAGTTCCTGTGGACCATCTGTCCAAAACATCTCCCATAAATTTCCATTCCCTGCTGATGTCTTTCCTTTTCTCTTCTTCTCTAACCTTGCCAAACTCCACACACCCTCATGCATGCCCATCTCTGAGTGAGTGTTTTCCACTCCCCATCTCTCCAGACCCTGCTTCCCAATCCCTGTGGTGCCCCACCCTTGGCTCTTGGGAGGGTGTTTGCTCAGTACCTTTAAATGTTGGATATTTGTAAATTGCTTTTAATTTTATAGGAGCTCTCGATGTGAGATTGCCTTGAGCCTCAAAGACACTGGACTTGAACTTTGAAAAATCTCGGAACTGTTGAGACTGTGGGGATTCCTGGAAATAGACTAAATGTATATTGTATTGTCAGATGAGTGTGAGCTTTGGGGGGCCAGAGTGGAATGTTATACTTTGGATATGAGGTGTCCCCCATGTTCATGTGTGTGACAATGCAAGAAGGTTTCGAGGAGAAATGATTGGGTTGTAAAAGTCTTAACCCAATCAGTGATTCAATCCCCTGATAGCGATGAATTGAGTGGTAACTGAAGTGGTAGGTGTGACTGGAGGAGGTGGGAATTGAGGCGTGGCTTTGGGGTATGTATTTTGTATCTGGAGAGAGGACGCTCTCCCTCTCCCTCTCCCTCTCTCTCTCTCTCTCTCTCTCTCTCCTTCCCAATTGTAACGTGAGTTGCTTCCCTCTGCCACACTCTTCCACCATGATGTTCAGCCTCACCTCAAACCCTGAGGAATGGAGTCGGCCTTCTATGGACTGAGACTTCTGAAACCATGAACTCTCAAACTTTTCCTCCTCTACAATTGTTCTGGTCAGATCTTTTAGTCACGGCAGCGAAATAATTGACTAAAACAGAGGGTCAGGGTCTGTTTGAGTCCTTTTAAGTTCTAAAAGTGTAAAATGTCATAAAATGAGAGGTTTTGCTTTAGTTAAAAAAGAGGTCTTCTAAAACGGAGGGATCGATGCATGGCACGCCCTGACCTCCGGGGTAGGGAGCCATGTCCTCTATCATCCTGCTTCCTGTTGGTTGGGAAGAACTGGTGGATGAGAATGCTCTGAAATAATGGGTCCTGGAGGATGAGATGAGTGGGCAGATGCTTCTCCTGGATGGCCAAAGGCAGTTCTTTTGTTTGTAAATCTAAGTCATAGAGTGGGAAGCCAAGGTCCTACCCTGGGAGGAGGAACTGGTTATGGGGTCTAAGCATTGTGGCTAGCATAGGCAGCAAGGATAGGCAGCAACTGGGAGGTTAGGAACCAGAATAGTTGGAAAAAGTTGGAACATATAGGGGGAAACTACCCAGACCAAGAGGTTTAGGATTAATTCTGTGTACAAACCAAAACACTTGCTTCTGGGGAAGCTTGAAGCTCCTTTGTATGGCTGTAAGTGGGGTAGAGGGGAACTGGGACAGAAATTAATTACTGTTAGAAGGTGTATTATGACCCAAGGATATGGTGTCAGTTGTATGCAGACAGGGTAGTAGTGAGGTGTGCAGACTGATAGAGGTAGTTGTGTTTAAGCTGTGCTTAAAAATGAGCAAGAATGTAATTAAATGGGAGAAAGGGGATTCTGGAAATACAGAAGGTCATCAGTGAAGATGACCCAGATAATACCAGCTGTATTTGGAGAATGATGAGTATTTAAATCTAGCAGGATCATGGTTTTCTAATAGAAACAGGAGGTAAAATAAGATTGGTAAAGGGTTAAGTTTGAAGTTGATGACTTTGAATTTTAGATTGAAGGCAGCTCATGGTAGAGTTCTTGAAAACATTAAGTAGTAGAATTACAAATAAGAGGAAAGATTAAATACACACATCTAATTTCATTCCCTCTGAAATTCCACTAAAACTAAAGAAAGATCATTTTAAAATTTAAATGGCAACTAGTTTTCTCTTGTGAAACATATTTATTTTGATATTCTGTATCCTTGTATTTGCTTTCTATTTTTTGTTGTTTTTATTGTTTTATTGTTTGTTCTATTTAGTTATACATGACAGCAGAATGCATTTTGATTCATTGTATGCAAATGAAGTACAATTTTTCGTTTCTTTGGTTGTACACGATGTAGAGTCACACCGTTCGTGTAATCTTACTTGTACACAGGGTAATGATGTTTGTCTCATTACACCATCTTTCCTTCCCCCTAGTCCCTTCCCACCCCTCATTTCCCTCTACACAATCCAACATTCCTCCATTCTTCCCTTACCCACCCCACCTTATGTATCAGCATCCACTTATCAGAGAAAACCATTCAACCTTTGGATTTTGGGTATTGGCTTATTTCACATAGTATGATATTCTCCAACTCCATCCATTTCCCTGCAAATACCATAATTTTATTCTTTTTTATGGCTGAGTAATAGTCCATTGTGTATATGTGCCACATAAATGCCAAAAATTAACAAGTATGAGAATAGGAAATACAACAAAACTGACAACCATTTGGAATCTGAAGTGGGAACACCTAGAAAACAACCCAGTTGACATCCCAGGATGCCCAGAAGACACAGGAACTGGCAGAACTGGAGACAAATTTAGACTTACAGTGGGAAGAACAACAAGGGCTAAAAATAAGGAGGATTGGGTGACTGTTGTTTGAACCGCAGTTAGCGTCAAGTCTCCTCTTTCACACTACCACTGGGCAATTTCTTTCTCCAACCCTGGTAGAAGTCTGGAATCTTGTTCTCTGGGTCAGATAAAGCAGAGAACTTGAATTGGGAGAGACCTCACACATTTGAGGATGGGATTGTCATGCTGACAACACATGGATTAGGTACATTCGTGCTCAGTGAATGAAGACGGCAGGTGCCCCACCCAAACCTAGCTCCTGCACCCCTCTTTTCCCACTTGACACTCAAATTCTGGAAGCCAGACTTCTACCTTTCAAACAGGAGTGGAAAACCACCAGGTCCAGCGGAAAGATGTAGAGATGGTTTCCCGACAAAGGACCATCCCAGATCCCCTTACAGAGAAGCTGGGGTTGATATGTCCATCCATCCTTTCAGATCCTCCAAACAAAATTTTAATTCCTACACGACCAATGAAACTCCACATCATGTACAACTAGAATGGGATCCTAATTAAAATAAGCTATGCTCCATGTGTGTATAATATGACAAAATATGCTTTCTGTCATGTATACCTAAAAAGAACAAATATAAAAAGAAAAAAATTAACTCCTCCACTCTTAATCATGAACAGATAATCAAGGATCATCAACTATCTGAGGAATATTTTAAAATGAATGATATAGATCAAAAGAAGAACCAATTTGGAAAATAAAACTTTAAGAAGAAAAAAATGCCTGATACACTGATATCCTTAGAGAGTTACAGGATGACATTGCAGTCATTAAAGACAGGCTCCTTGCAAGAAGAAACATTCTTAAAAATACAACAACTAAGGAGTTCTGGAAATAAAACATGATAGCAGAAATTAAAATTTTAAAAGAAAGTGTGACTGACAAAATTGAGGAAATCTTTAAGAAATGGAACAAAAGATGAAAAGATAGACAACAGGCAAGAAAGATAGGAAAACAGGAGACTTAAGTCAAAAGACTCAACATCCAGGAATCTAACCTTCTACAATGAGAGATTAGAGAAACAGAGGGGAGAAAATCATCAGGGAAGTAATTCAGGAAAAATTCCATGGAGGAAAGGACCTGACTTTCCAGGTAGAAAAGATCACGTAAGTGTTAATCACAAGTGATGGGAAGACATTTTATGACAAAATTTTAAAACTTTGGACAGAAGTTTCTAAAAGCAACCACATCCAAAGGAGTTGGAAAGTTTGTAGATTTCTCAATAGCAACGCTGAAGCTGTAGACGACAGAAATTATTTCCAACCCCAAATTCTATAGCAAGCCACATTGTTAATGAAGTGAGAAAGTAGGATAAAGACATTTTCAGTACACAAAATCTCATTAAATTTACTTCCCAGATGTTCTTTCTAAGAAGGCTGCTAGAGGAGATGTTCCCTCAAGGTAGAGAGTAAATCAAGAAAGACAAATAATGGAGCATAGGAAGTAGAAGATCCTGTTCAGGGTGACTGTTGTCCACCAGATTGAGGGTAGGATTTGTTCAGATTGGAGAAGGGTTGGAAATTTGTGTCTAAGGACAGTGCAGGACTCCATGTCTGTATCTCCTTCTGGAGTGAACAGGTAGACACAGTAAGAGCCAATGGAACCTCACTTTAAAATTTTTTAAAAATTTGTTCTTTTTAGTTATACATGACAATAGAATATACTTGGCATATCATACATACATGGAGTATAACTTCCCATTTTTTGTGGTTGTACATGGTGTAGAGTTACACTGGTTGTGTATTCATATAAGAATATAGGAAAGTTATGTGTAATTCATTCTGCTGTCATGTCCATTTCCATCCCTGCTCCCTTCCCTTCATTCCCCTTTTTCTAATCCAATGAACTTTTATTTGCTCCTGCCCCTGCCTTATTGTGTGTTAGCATCTGCCAATCAGAGAGAACATTTGGCCTTTGGTTTTTTGTGACTGGTTTATTTCACTTAGCATGATATTCTGTAGTTCCATTCATTTACTGACATATGCCATAATTTCATTCTTCATTGTGACTCAGTAATATTCCACTGTATATATGTATCACATTTTCTTTATCCATTCATCTGTTGAAGTCACCGAGGTTGGTTCCATAGCTTAGCTATTGTGAATTGAGCTCCTGTAAACATTGAGGCAGCTGCATCAGAACCTCATTTTTAAGACCCCCTACTTGTTAGCATATGGGCAAGGCTGAAAACTCATAAAATTGCATGTTTTTAATATGAAGCATTATGGTGAAGTCTGGTTTCTCTCTCAATGATCCTAGCAAGAGTCATCTGAACTTCTTAGACTGCAGTGTACGAAGAAACAAATTTGCTCAAGTAAGGGTTGGGTTAACCACTGTGAGGATGTGGCGTGGAGGACACTGGTTTCAGAATGACCGAGGGAGAAGGGTGGATCACAAAAGCATCACAAAGGGCAGGGGTGGAGGGGGAGGAGTGGAGGCAACTAAGAGGTTCCACTTTTCCTCTAACTGAAAACCTCCTTTTCACTGGTCTTACCATGTGCCTTACCCTCCACAGCTACTGACCTTATCAGATGAGAGACCGGCTGTGCTGAGCAATGCCGAGTCCTCTGGAGTCACCACTGCTGGGCTGAGGTGGTGTAGTGCAGGACCCTGTGCCGGCGTCCCACCTGTGAACAGCCAGAGAGGCTGAGAAATAAAGTGGGGTGTCAGGGTGGGGGGTGTCTCACAAAACTTCCCCAGCCCTACCCCTTACTCAGGTAACAACATGGGGTCCACTACTTGGACATCTCTGAGCTTAGCTTTCTTCTTCAGCAAAATAGGCATAACACCCCATTGCCTCCCTCTCAGGATCGCTGTGAGTGTTAGAAGGGATGATGAGTTCAGAGGTTTTGAAGAGCAGCTGTCACAGAGTACACACGCAGCACCCACACTCCTGCTATCATGACACCCCGTGACCCCTTCCACTCCTTTTTGCTGTCTCTTCCCCAACACCTGTAACACGGCCGGTCTGGAGAATTCAGCATACACGGGGTGATGCTTTCACCAAAGGGCATGTTAATGTCCGTTCAATCTTTAAGCAAATGTGTTTTTGAAGCACTACGTTTGTTGACTGGGATCCAAGGGTGAAGTTAGTCACGTCCCTGCCCTGACAGAGTCTGGTTTTCTTTTTTCCAGAAACTTCCTGTCTCCTCTCACATGCTATAGGTCTATATACATGTTTCTTTTTATTTTACAATCAGGGTATTTTCTGGAAATAGTTTACATTTAACAGTTGTTTAATGTACATACAAGCCCATGATTTAAAAATTACTCGGTGTGAAAGGTTACAAACTTCAAAGTAAGCATCCTTCTTATTCTGAATTTCCCAGTTGTCCTTAGAAGCAACCACTCTTACTTGGCTTTAAATGTTTCATTACTGAGATGACTATATAGAAGTACTTCTGCAGTGGCCAGGGGGAAGGAAGGAGAGGAGTCAAAGACTTCCAGCCCTGAAGATGCTGGAGAAAGACGTGCATAAAAGGACGAAGGGGAACATCAGGCTACAAGGCTTGGGTGTCACTGTGGAAGTGGGAACAGAAGATGTAGACAGAAGTAATTGTACCAGAACTTTATTGAGAACTACTCTGTATAAAACATGCTAGCAACCAGCCAGGTGCAGGCAGGGGCATGGATGGTAATATCCCAAGGATAAGCCCCACTCGGATAGCAGTTGGCAACCCTTCACAGTCTTTTATGCAAAGTACAAAGAACGGTTTTTGTGACTTGGGTCTCCTAAAGTTCTCTCGGGGCCTGGGCTGAGGCTGGTCCCTCCTTTACTGTAGAGCCAGTCTTCCCAACTCCTTTCTACGGGGTTCTCCCTCTCTTGTATCCAGTTTTCCGGTCATTGCCTTGAACATAAATGGTCCTCAGTTGGCCAGCCCTGCTCTGGGCCATCCATATCCCCGAGGACATCTGCAGGCTAAGTTGGCCTGGTCTTCCTACTTCTACTCCAGCTCTTCTCTCTTGACCAGGGTTGAGAGAGTCCTAGGCCTCTTTCCATTCATTTCCTCAGAACGAGAGCTCTCTCCTCATCTCTGCTTCCAATCAGACGAAGCACCACAATAACTTGGGTACCGTCAAAATCCCTCACTGACCACCAGGGAAACTTCTAAGTCCGTTTGGCCCGACTATCCATCTTAGCTTCTTTTGAGACTTGTCAAAGTGCTGGACAGACCGTTGGCTTCCTGCGAATCGGTGTTGGCTGAAATCTGTCGTCTTCTCAGGCGCGTTGTGGTCTCTCTTGCAGAGCTGCCACCACAGCCCTCCCCTGCTCTCCTCAGTGCTCTCTGCCAGCCCGTGTTTAATGGCTTGCTGGACAGGTGGATCCTCCCAATAATAGCCGCAACCTGGGCAGAAATGGCTCAGGATCCAGAGCTAGTTTCATCTCCGTCTTTCCTGATTCCCCAGCATGGCGGTGCTCCCCTCCCGGGGCTTGTACTCTAACGGGGTCATTGTGTTCTCTGCCATCCTCAAGGGGAAGCATTCCTTACAGCTGGCAGGCTTTTCTCTAGGGTACAGTAATTACATCATCACAGTACACATTTCTTTCTATTTTAAAATATTAATATGAACACTATAAAGTTGTAAAATAACATAACTCCCACTCCGGCTGAAGAGGTAGTTGTTCAGTTCCAAGTACAGATGAGGAAATGAGGCACCACCTTGGAATGTGGGGGGCAGATAAAAGGTACTGTTCCCGGAACTAGGAGTTCCACATACAAACAAATTTCGTAAGACTAAGAAAATCATCTGATGGGAAGGAGGAGGTGTGGGTCCTAAACTGGCAAGGAGCCAGTCAGGGGGCCTTGGCCCACGAGTGGGATCTGGAATTAAAAGAAGCAGATGGAGAATTGAAGTCTGCTCACTGGCACGGGGAACGGGACTGGGGTTTTACGGAGGTTATTTCACTTAGAAGGAGCCCGGAGACCCCGTTACTACTGATGGTAATGTTCTCTGATTTCCAGGGAGAAATAAAAAAGGCTGCCCAAAAACTTGAAAAAGAAAGGGTATAAAACGTGGATACTTATATGGAATTTGTGCTTTAATTAAAAGTGTGTAGCATTTCTGTTGCCCGAGGGTATCTTTGAACAGTGAAGGACACATGGGGCTTCTTCGTCATCTTGTTCGGGTACGTGACTTTTCTCTCTGGAAAAACAGAGAAGAGCATTGGGTGAGATTTCATGTAGAGCCACTTTCTTTTTTTAGATTTCAGCGATAAGGCAGACATAGGGGACGATCACAATAACGATAAATAGAAATAAATTATTGAAGGGAGAGATGGAGAAGGTGGGAGAAAAGAACCCTGGTCTATACTGTCATCCGTGCCTCCCTCAACAATGAATGACCTTGGCATTTTTTAAATTTTTTTGGGGGGGGATGGAGGGGTTCCTGGGATTTAATTCAGGGTCACTTAACCACTGAGCCACATCCCTGGTCCTATTTTGTATTTTATTTAGAAACAGGGTCTCACGGAGGTGCTTGGTGCCTCACTATTGCTGAGACTGGCTTTGAACTCTCCATCCTCCTATCTCAGCCTCCCAAGTCACTGGGATTACAGGTGTGCACCACCATGCCCGGGCCAACCTTGCATTGTTGTCTGGCCCTGCCCCTGCCTGTGTTGATTCTCTGCTGCCTTCTTACTACAGGATTTTCTACGCCATCTCTGAACTGAGTCTGACAGGACAGGCAGGACCCCGTACTCTGGCTCCCCATCCAGGATGCCTGGAATTAGTCTTGCTGCTGGAATCACTGGATTAGTGTAGATCACTCTGGTGGCTTCAGTGCCCTGGGCATCATGACTCTGTCTCTGTGGTCAGGTTTTTGATTGAAGGTTGTTTGACTCTATGTCCACACAGTCAAAGCCTTATTATTCTGGAGAGCCTAATTCCTCAGAAGAGATGGGAGTCCAGACAATATGGTGTATTATGTTGTGAAAGGACTTATAGTCAGGAACTTTCATGCATTCTCTCATTCTTTTAGCAAACTTTAATTGGGCACCTACTATATGTCAGGCACTGTGCTGGGTGCTGGGGGTGCAATGATAGTCTTATCTGCTAGGTCTTTGCCCTCCATAGAGTTTAATTTAGTTAACTTCATAGAGTTTAATAAGATATTTCACAAATAGGTTAGTATGATGTGCTGTTATGAAGAAAAAGTCCAGGGATCCACGTGACACTATAACAGGTGGACATGATCTAGTTTAGGGAAGTGTTTTAAGAAAGTATTGAGGCAAGATCTGAAGAATGAGATGAAGCAGTGGCAGAAGAACCTTCCAAGCAGAGGGCACAGCATATGCAAAGGCACTGAGGCTGAGGAGAACATGTTGTTATTCCTCCATTCTTCATTTATTCAGCCCACATATGCAGGGCATTCACTAGCTCAGGCACTGTGCTAGGAGCTGAGTTCCCAAGGTGAACAAGATGCAGCCCATGGTCATCTCATCAGAACCCTGCGTATTCATTTTTATGTGACCAGACTTGACTTGCCATGACTCTGGGCATTGTGTGGCACATACCCTGCTATCCAGTTACAGATAGGCCACTTCCCTCCCGATCCTAACCAGTCTCACTTTCCTCTCTCTCCCCATTAGCTTCTGTTTGCTGAAGTCCCAGCATGCTCAGACTCAGGCCTATTAGAACCGTAGGCACTCTGGGGATCAGACCTCTTTCAACAGAGCTGCAGGGTCAGGACTCACCTTTCTTTGGTCTCTTCACTCTCCGTGTTGATGGCTTCTGAAAGAGACCAGAAACAACCTTAGGAATTGCATTCCTCACACATAGGAAGAGAGGGAAAATCTGAAGAGTCTTTAAAGTCACAGGACTCAGAGAGACATTGTGATGATCTCATACATGAAAGAGATGGTTACTAAAATGATGCCATTTCAGAGGGATTGGGAAGGAGTTCTTTGCATCCAAAAAGTAAAAGCCTTCTCTTGATCACTGTGTCTTAAGTGCTAATGTTGGACATAGAAAAAAAATTTTTTTCCACTTAAAACTCTATCCTTGCTGAAATAAAAATACCACCAGGAAGGGTAACACATTTTGTTTTAGCAATCATTTAGTGGTCAAAAAAGAATTTCCAACCCTTTTTTTTACAAGCAAGTTTCAGAAGGTGAAGGAAAGGAACTTTAGAAGATGTTGATGCCCAAAGGTGCCACCAAATAGTACCTGCTGTTGTCTGCACGGCCCTGTGGAATTCTCCAGTCAGTCAGAGTTCCCAGTGATAATTGCTATTTGTATAGACTTAACTGCAGATGTAGTCTGGGGTGTATTTCCTCTAGTTTTACTTAACAGTTGTGTCAGCATTATTGTCCCAAATCAGAATCTCACAGTAAGGCATCCATGGAGGAATTCAGGGACCACAGAAATCTTCTCGACAACAGCCCTGTTGGTTTTGTGACTCAATTTTTTACTACAAATAAAGTCATTTGAACACTTCTGTCATTGACAGTTTTATGTGTGTGTATTTTTAAAATGATCATCCGTATGGAGCTACATTAATGAACAGTAAAATTCAATCCTTTTCAACATAAAGTTTGGTGAGTTTAAGTATACAGTTATGTACCAACCCAAATCAAAAGAGAGACGTCTGTGTCTAAGTTTCCTCCTGCCCTCTTTCAATCAATATCCTTCCCCTATCTTTTTCCCTAGTAACCATTGATCTGCTTAATGCCACATTAGTTCTGCTTTTTCTTGGATTTCGTATAAATAGGATTGTAAAATGTATTGTCTTGTGTGTAGTTCTTTACTTAGAAGAATGCTTTAGGAATTCATCTGGATTGTTACATATTACCAGTGGCCCATTTCTTCCTACAGTTAAGCAATTTTTCATTGTATGAATTTGTTCTTTTGTTCAATGATAGACTGTCTCCTTTAATCAGTAGTAATATAGACTTATACACTCTAGAAATACATTCTTTATCAGATACATATTTTACAAGTGTTTACATTTTCTCCCTGCCTGTGCTTGACTTTTTCTTTCTTAACACAAAGAGCACATGTTTTTAATTTTGATGAAGTCCAGTTTATCAATTTTATCTTTTAATATGGTTTGCGTTTTCTGGGAACTATCTTGGAAGATTTGCCTAATCAAAGGCCACAAAAATCTTCTCCTATGTTTTCTTTCCTAACTCTCTTAATCTTAGCCCTCACATTTGCATTTATGATCTACAATAAGTCATTTTTGTATGTACACATTTCTCCATGTGGCTATGCAATTCTCCCAACACTGTCACTTCATGGAGTTACCTTGGCATCTATGTCAAAGCAGTTGACCATGTGTTTATCTTTTTTTAACTTTGTTTTGTTCCATTGATTGATGTGTCTATTTTTTCCAACACTATCACACAGTCTTGATGAATATAATTGCACAGAATCTTGAAGTTAGGAGACATGTCTCTCATCTTTGTTCTTATTTTTCAGAATTATTTTGGCCATGTTAGCTTCTTTTCATTTCCACATACCTTAGAGCTGATTTTTGATTTCTACTAAATATTCTTCCAGGATTTTGATTGATATTGCTCTGAATCCACTAATCAATTTGGGGAGACTTGATATCTTACCAATATTTGGTCTCCTGATGCATGAACCTGGCTTTTATCTCAGTTTATTTAGGTCAGCTTTTGTTTTCATCAATTATACTGCTTTGCAGTTTTTAGTACACAGGTCTTGTACTTGTCTCATTAAATCTATTTGTTTCAACATACAGGTTTTCTTTGTTAAATTTATTCCCAAACCTTAATATCACTGTAAAGGACATTTAAACATTATTTCAGTGTTTGATTGTTTGCTGTTACTATGGAGAAATACAATGGATCTTGATTTTGTATCTTGACCTTTATCCTGTGACTTTGCTACACTCATTAGCACTAGTAGCTTTTAAATAGATTATAGTCTCTTTTTGCAAACACAGTCATGTTATCTGTCAAAAAAACACAGTTTTCCTTCTTCCTTTCCAATCTGTGTGCCTCCCCCCCCCCCCACTTTTTAAAGTCTTGTTGTGCTGGCCAGTTCCTTCAGCTGAACAAAGGTAATGACAGTGAACGTCCTTGCCTTATTCCCAATCTCAGGGGAAAAGCATCAGGCTTTACCAGTAAATATGATGGTAATGGAAGGATTTTGGTAGATGTCCTTAGTCAAGTTGAAGAATTTCCCTTGAATTCCTGCTTTTATGAGAGTTTTTCTTCCTTTCTAAAAAGTATGAATGAGTATTAATTTTGTCAAAAGGTTTTTTTTTCTCTGTATTCATTGACATGATCACATGGTTTTTCTTTGAGTCTGCTAATGTGGTAAATTTTACTCATTGGTTTTGAATATTCAGCTTTTCCCTGTCTTGATTTTGATGTGGCATGCTTTTAATACATTGCTAGGTTTCGGTTTCTAATCTTGTTAAGAATTTTGACCTCTATATTCACAAGGGTCGTTTGAGTCTTTTCTTGCAATGTCCTTTTCTAATTTGGGTACCAGGGCTCCCCCTACTTAAGAGCAACCCAGAGAGTAGGCAGTAAGTTGGGGGCAATCATAGGACTCTTCTCACCTTTACCCTTCTCCTAGGGCTAAGGTTGTCTAAGGTCTGAAAAGAGCTCTTACATTTATTTACTTATTTTTTTCTGATTTCGTGGCAGAAGGGCAGTTCTTATAGTAGTGAACATTTGTGGAAGAATGCAGAAGTCCACTTCTTCCATACGATTTTAAGAGTTTTAATTGTTAGGGAAGTGTCTCTTGTTTCTTTGGACCTTCTTATAACTTTCACTCCCTGAGTTGCCCTTTGGAGCCACACATTTAAGTGTGATCTTTGCACCCCATGTCAGCTCTTTGGATATTTTAGGTAGCACTTCTCTCTTCCTGGGCTTTTTCTCAGCTTAAACATTTTCAGTTGCTTGATGCTGTGGTTTGGATATGGTCTGACCTCTAAAGATCCATGTGCTAGAAGCTTGGTCTCCAGTGTAGAGGTAATGAGAGGTGACATAACCTTATGATGTGGGACCTAGTGGGAAGTAATCAGGCACTATCCTTGGAAGAGATTAATGCCCATCTCCTGGGAGTGGGTCAGGTCTCATGGAACTGGGTTGGTTGCTGCAGGTTGCTACAAAGCCTGCCAACCTTCCCTTGGTTTCCTCTTAGGCATGTGCTCTTCCATTTACACTACTTTTGCAAGTACTTGCATCACGCAATGCTATGTGCTTCACCAGATGTGGCTGTCAAAGCTTGAAATTTTTAGCCTCCAAAACCATGAGCCAAAATAAACTTATAAAGCAGCTGATCTTGAATATTTTGTTATAGCAACAAAGAGGAACTAAGAAACATGAGCTCTATCTTGTTTAACTGACTTTATAGATCTGGGTTAGGTTCTATTACTGTCAAAGTTCCTCTTGAAAACATTGGCACTTCTAATAAAAAATAATAATGGTGCTTATAGCTGAATATAATGTTTCAGATGTCTGTAGACCAACATAGAGTAATTATACTATCCTTTCATATCCATTGCAAAACCATTTTTTTTAAAAAAGCCCCTATTTAAAAGTGAAAGCAGACAATAAAAAGGCCAATTCTATACTTTTGGATTTGATTATAAATTTAGCATTTTGAAGGGCGAACACAATTATATCATCAACTTTCAGTTTTTAAACTCTGTGAAGTTTCCTGTTTAAAGGTTAGCCAAGGGTGACGTATTTTGTAAAAGACACTTGGCCTTTAAGAAGTCATTGCTGAGAGAGATGAGACTCTTCTGTTTGCTCAAGGAAGGTGATTGTAAGCACTGCTGGTTGCTTGAGCATTATTATACACAGGCTTCAGTCACACAAGTCCCAAGTGGATAAACGGCTGGGGGCAACTCTGATGCACCAAGACAGTAACTCATAGTTATAGTTTCTCATGCCTTATCTGCCCTATTTGGCAGAAAGAGAGGAGGAGTGGGGAGGGTAGGAGTGGGAGGAGAAAAGAAGGGATTAGAAACCAGCTAGGGTAACCATGGCATTTCTTTTTTACTCATTTACATGACCTAATAAGGTGCATATGTATAGTTAGGGCATAGAAAACTAATGAATGAACTCTGGATGTGACCTTTTTTTTAAAAAAAAAAATTTATTTGTAGATGGACACAATACCTTTATTTTGTTTATTTAGTTTTATGTGGTGCTGGGGATGTAAGCCGGTGCCCCACATATACTAGGCAAGTGTTCTACCACTGAGCCACAGCCACAGCCATGGATGTGACTTTTAATGCTTAGTTTGAGGGCTATCTCCTCTGAGAAAAGGATTAATGTTAGATTAGGGGGAAGTTCCATTTTTAGAGAAATTCCTACTGGTTATCAATAAGCTTACGTTTCTGTGGTTGGATTATGACTGCTTACATGTCTGTCTATGACTGTAGAACTAAGATCCCTATTTCCTTATTGACTGACTGTCCACTGAGGGCCATTTCCATCCTTTAGAGGTGGTCCATATTCCTTGACTTATGGGTTTCTTTCTCCAAGTTCAAAACCTGGGAAACATTCTCTGATTCATGCGATTAGATTGAACTTGCCGGGATAACTCAGGCTAATCTTCCCATCTCAGGCTCAGTACCTTAATTGCCAATGCACAATCCCCTTTGCCATGTAAGATAACATATTATAGGTTCTAAGGTATAGGAGATGGATATTTTGTTGGGATCAATATTCTACTTATCACAAAACCAAAGCCAGAAGCAGCCACAAAGCAAAGGTAGGTATCACTGAGGTTACAGAACTCAAATTTACAAACATCTTGTATTTATGTGACTTGGTTATATGTGAAATGCCTCCCTCCAGGGGTATCAGGGTCTCTTTTTTTGGCCAAACTCACTGGCACAGATAACTAACCCTAGAACTTTTTCCTACCAATATCTTTATCACTTTCTTGAAGGTCATGTATATGCAATTATCTCTTGTTTTCTGCCTATGTGCGTGTGGTGGGTTGGCAGGGGCACTAGGGAATGAACCCAAGGTGCTTTATGAACTGAGCCACATCCCCAGTCCTTTTTATTTTTTATTTTGCAATTTTGAGTTAGGGTCTCACTAAGTTGCCAAGGCTGGCCTTGAACTTGCAATCCTCCTGCCTCAGCTTCCCAAGTTGCCGAGATTACAGATGTGTGCCATTACAAGCATACCCAGCTACGTCTTTTGCCTTTTATATAGTGACCATTTTATATACACACATATGGTTTCTTTAATCCCCCTTCAATTTCTGTCTTGCATACACATGCATCCTCTTTTAACTCACTTATCTAGTGTCCTAAAAGTTTTCTGAGTATCTCATGGGGAAATATTCTTAGTCTCTTTTTCTCAATCCTTTCTTCTTTGTTTCAACTGCAAGCTGATCATTTCAACGTGAAAGCAAATTTAGGAAATAGCTTACTCCCAAGATGAAAGTTGCTTCTGCTTATTTGAGTAATTTTAAATGTAATGAAATTGAAAGAGATTGAAAGAAAGAGAAGGTCAAAACTCTCATCTTGAAAAATCAAAACCTGGAGATGCATAACGTGTCTGCACTTCTGACCCTGTGCTCTGAATATTATGCTTTTACATATTTTTTTGTCATAGAAATGACTCAGCTCACTCCATACTTTGATAGTTTGAATGAATCTGTTATAAAACTTTGTAGTAATTTATTGATATTTGATAATTATTCCTCAATTTTCCCCTCCTTTTTAAAATTTTGATTATTTATGAAAACAATTCTGTACCCAATCTTAGCCAAAAGGCCAAAAAGTTATCATTATTAAAGTCTCTTCTTATTTCAGTTTTTGTTTTTGAATTAGTACATCTCAATTATGTAGAATTGTGGGTTTCATTGTGTCATATTCGTGCATACATAAAAACGCAATTGGATCAATTTCCCTCCCCAACACCCCCGCTGCCCCACACACTCTCCCCTCCTCTCTCCCTGTGTGTCCCTCCCTCTCCTCTAATGCTGCCCTTCTACTTCCAGGGCATGCCATTCTCCCCTAATTTCCCCCTTTCAAAATACAGCAGAATGAAATGAATAACTGCTAATGTCATCGTCTGTTTTACAAATAGATCTTAAAATTAGTACACTGAAATCTTAAAAACAAGGCTGGCCAAATATGGTATTCATCTTGTGCTTTCTACCATCAATTATGTTACTTTCATTTTCAACACCAACCAAACTACTACTGAGGCAATTAGTGGTATAAAGCCTGATCTTATCTTACTCAGATCAGCACAAGCCACAAATAGGCATGGAATTATAGAGTCAGGGACCATTTTGCCCTCATCAGACACTGATAGTAGAAGTCATTGAGGAGGCTATTCAGTGCCATGCCTTTGACAATAGCAAAGCTATTAGAACAACCCAAGCATCCAACAAATGGGGTGGTTTAGTAAATAAATTAGGGCATGGCTACATAATGGAATATCTTGCTACCCCTTAAAATGATGCTGTAGAATGATATTTGTGACATTGAAAATTGTCTTGCTGCATTTAGGATAGCAAAGTTAGAAAACAGGTCATATGATATTATATAACATGTGAAAATAGCCCTTATTATAATATTATCCCAATTATGGATAGTAACATAGATTTATACATAGAAAAATCTGGAAAACACCTAAAATGTTGTCTGCATAACCATGTTTTTCTTATCAAAGGAAATGAGGTGATTTTTATTTGGGGTGTACTTGAAAATGGACATGTAGCACTTTGTATTCAGTAAAAGTTAGTATATTACTTGTAAATCAATGGTGAACAATGCATCTAACTTATTTCATAGGAAGTCTAGACCTTTAGAGATGACAAAACAAGCCTTGTCATCTAGCAAACACTCCTGCTGGAACACCACCAGGTCCATAACCTCCAACATTTACGAGTGTTTCACCATTTCACTTTATCACACTTATTGTCACCATAACCTCCTGGAGTAAGGTAGGTAAAGCAAGGAATAAACTGCTTTGGCAGGAAACCAGAAGTGCATGTGTAGACTTAGGTTAGAAATGCTGACTTTCTTAAAAGTCCAGGGCAACATCATCAGCCTGCAGAGTCCTACGGGGCCTCCAAACCCTGAGGGAAAACTTTTCCTTCAACAACTCACTGACTTTTGGCCAGCCTGGGCTCAGCCAATGAGTTCCAGAGGTAGCTGATTGGGAAGTACTACAAGGTGGCATCTACAGAGAGGGCAAAGACTCACTGATCACCTTCACGAGAGCTGGTAGTCTGCTGCTTCTTCTTCTTCTTCTTCTTCATCATCCACTTTATTAGAAGGAACACTAGCGCAAATCCGGTCAAGAGTACAAGGGCAATGGCAACGAAGTGCCTTTGGTCTATGACAGGTGAGGGATCTGGAAGAACTAGAAATGACCACACATTTCAATCAGCCAGAAACTCATTTATAAAAGGATTATATTTGCTGCTGTTCTCTTTATGTGCCAGCATTTCCCCAGGACTCGAGAGCACAAGGAGTCAAAGGAGCCAAAGGAGCGAGAAATCCACAATGTGAGGCCTTGGCAAGCTCCAGGCTCAGGGCTCAGTAGCTACCTAACAATAGAGCCAGTGTCTCTGAGCTTGGACTGAGCAGCCTTCCCCTCCCAAAGGTGGGAATGACATGACCATGATCCCGAAGTAGAGGGTCAACAGGGCATGATACAGGAATCTGGGTGAAGTATTTGTGGTGAGGCTCTGATTGCATTCATTCGGACTATGGCCTGCTATCTCGGCCCATGTGCAGTCCCTTGTAATGATCCCTCTGTCTGTTGGCCTCTCTACATCAGGTTCTAGACGCCTTTCACCTGGACAAGTGGAACACTTCCTCACAGGCCCCCCACCTCCAGTTTACATTTGTTTGGTCATTTTTCCCACTGAGATCACAGCAGGCTTCCCTCAGCATGACTTTTTTCGAGATGCCTTATTGACAAGAAAACCTCAGATACTTTTTTCATGCCTGAGGAGTCAGGGTCGGAATCAGCTCCCTGGAAGTCAGGTCTTACTTTCTTGCATGGGAACTCCTACATTTCTGGGAAGTTGAAAATTAAGCTTTGTCCTGGAAAATGGAGTGGTTCACTTTATAGGCATCTTGGGGAACAGTTCTTATAGTTAATCCCAAATCACAACAAAAAATAGAATCAGCTGATCTCCCATTAGCTTACTACAATTTTTGGACACTTACTCTTTGCCTGTTAGAGTAAGGACAGAAGTTGTTAGCATTGTGGGCAATGTTCAATTCCAGTTGAGTATGTCCCAGTTTATTACACTTGAACCTGTTTGGTAGTCCCAGTGAAAGGGGGTCTTTCAATATGGAGACTGCTACCTGTTGGCATCAAAAAACTTCCTTGGCTTGAGGTCTAACCTATCTCTAATCATCCCTTAGAACAGGGGAACAGAGAGACAAACCCCATCTTTCTGAGGTAGTTACAGTTGAACTGAAGCATTTCTGAAAATGGTGGGACCTGGAAAATTTTTGGCAGCAGTTGAGAAGCTATAGCAATATAAGCTACAATAAGGCCATTGTGGCAGCAAGCCCCTGGTCATTTGTAAACTGGAATCACGTGGAGGATCCAAGGCATGTCATGAATGGAGAAGCTGATGGCTATAGGAAGGTGCTGAGCTTCAGCTATAGCTTTGAGAGGCTTCTATCAGGCTAAGAGAAGCTGCAGTAGAAGCGACCAGGATGGGCTGGACTCTCAGAAGCTGAGCTCCCTGATTGGAAGAAATTAGTACCAGGAAAGGGACTGACCCAGTTGTAAAACTGGATTTTGGGAAACTAGATCTAGAGGATGTTCCTGAGAGTAAGTCCATAGGCCAAGTTATGTCTGAATGAGACACCAGGAGCAAGGAGGCAGCAAATCCAGGGCATGCAACAGGGGTCAAATGGATGTCATCAGAGGGGGCAAAGTAAAGGGCCAGAGCCAGAGAAAGGGCCAAGGCAAGCAGAAGGCAGATGGGTGGGAGGAGGGGTCAGGCTAAGATCTAACAGTGATGGGACAGTGTGGCTGCAGAGTGCCTTTATTCTGGGAGGAAAGTTTGCAGTTACTGTTCCTCAAAATGGGGTCTCAAGTATAGATGTGTACCTCTGAGGCAGAACTGGGGCTTTAAAACACCAGGCTCCTATTAGAGGGCGCTGCTTAGTTTAAGCCGTTCCTCCAGCTGGACCAGCTCCGTAAATCATGAACGTGCCACAAGCATTTCTGTCTTTCTTTGACATACCTCCTGCTCTAATATTGAATCAGCTAATCCCTGTGGTCCTCTGACCTGCTCAGCCCAGATGCTACCTCCAAATTTCTCTAAGCAAGAAGTCACTACTAATTTGAGAATCTGTCATCTGGAATTCCCTCCCCTCCCCTCCCCTCACCACACTTATTAAGCCCACTGATCTTTTATGGTTTTATAAGGTCTCACCATCTGTGGGAAGGCTTTCCCTAACCTCCAAATATCTTGCCTGTCCATGAGTGCCCATAAAACTGATTATCAGTTTGTTTTAAATTTAGTCACATATTTCCATGGAATATAATTTAGATTCTGATTCAATCTTTATAAAATTCAGTTTTCCATTATGAAGTTCAGATTCTACTGGAAGATCCTCAAGAACAGAGAGATATTTCTTACCATTTCTACTCTCGTAATCAACAACATTTAGAAGAATTCTGTTTTCCTAACAAGTACTTAATGTATACACTCAGGGTGTGTGTGTGTGTGTGTGTGTGTGTGTGTGTGTGTGTGTGTATTTTAATCAATGGAAGAATTCCAGCCTGGGGGAATTTCTGCATTTCCTGACCAACCTTCAGAATCCTCCATTCAAGTCTAGACCAAAAGATGCTCAGTTTCAGGGCTAAGCACCTGCTCCTTCAAGTGCAGCACAGGTTCATAGGCTCCTGGACTCTGCATCTCTCAGATGCAGCAGGAGCCCTCCACCTAGATCTTCCCTAGTAGTATCATAAAATGACCTGGGGTGAGGTTTCCTAGCAGGCAGCCATTTGCCTCAAGCATTTGTGTATAATACCTGATGAAAGAAATTGCCTTGGGAAGCAGCCTTACCTGTATTGAAAGGTGGAGAGAAAAACAGAGTCTCCCTTGAGTCCATGTATATGACACAGACTATGGTGACGTTGCTTGTGTCATCAGGGAACGGAACAGACAAGCTGGTAGAGACGTTGTACAGTTCCGTGTCATTATCCTGCAATATCTCCATGACACCATCATGCTCAACAGTTGAATTTTTGGTTTTTAGCCAAAAAGATATTCTTATAGGTTGTGGATAACCTTGACTAGATGAGCAGGTCAAATTTATGCCAGACTGTCTTGTTATATTAGAAAGTGGACTTATTTCAGGTTCACTGAAGTTAGCTGGAAGCAGAATAGAGATTTAAAAAAAAAGAAAGAAAAAGAAAAGAAAAGAAAAGAAATTAGTCTAAATTTAGACATATAAATAAGAAAAGAGTAAATAATGAAGTGCCTGATCGGAGAGCTCATTGGGGCACACTTGGGAACCCCAAAGTATCTAAAATATAGACCTTAGACTTTGGTGAGGGTCAATAATGACTATTTATTCTTCAAGAGTGCTTACTTCCTGCATATTGAAATTAAGGGGGTGCTCTCTGAGAGACAGGGCTGAAATGAACTCACCAAAGATTTACAATGAAGCCATTATTCTAGGGAGTGAAGTCTTTGGTAAGACACCTGGTCTGCTTGTAGAACCCAAATTTCTCAAGGTATTCATTCCAGTTCACCAGAGTAGGAGAGCAGAAAGGGACTGGATTAAAGTCTCAACAGAAACTAACTGACTTCATGGTGTAGGCATGCTCCAGGTCTCTTTTAGAAACCCTAGTAGGACAGTGGTGAGTGGGTGGGGCCTTTGGATTTAGAAATTCAGAATAATGATTTTTGGTATGACTGTCAGATGTCTTCATCACATACTGTAAGACGAAGGCCAACTCCATTCACTTTTAGGGACAACACATTATCTAAATGCAGGGTTTCTCCTGCCTTTGATTACCATTCTTGTTCTTACGGCTGGTGAGGACCACTGGCACATGGTCCCTAGGCCTGATACATGTGCCTTCTGCCTACCAAATCCCTTGCTCTTCTTCTACAGTTCCTAGCTAGTTTTCAGGTTCTATTTCCTAAATTCTAATTCATTATATTTTATAATTATATTTTATATACTATTTTAATTTATAATTATTGTATTTTATATTTTATATAATATTATATTCATTATATTTTTCTAAAATAGGAGTCATTTACTTGTCATTTTTCCAGTTTTGCTATATCAACATACTCCTTGAGTATTCTGCTTGTAGTTTATGTGGTCTGTGGAGGTGGATTGCCACACTTTATTTAGTCGAAATAGCAAATGAAGTCATAGGTTAAATAAGTCATAGTTCTTCTAAAACATGTTGAAATAAAAATGAAACTGTTTTGAAAGTGCTTGTCCCACCTAAATCATATAATTCTCCAATGGTACCTGGCCATACTCTGAAAACCTTGATTTAGAACTTGATTAAATGTTCAGAGAACTGAAGCCTAGTTTGAGTCACACAGGGCTTCAGGGGAGAAGCTCCCCAATCTTGGTCAATTTTTGCCTCCATTTTATTCCATGGTTTCAGAATAGGTGCTGATCTTCCTTTACCTGTTTCACAATCTGGATCCAGTATCTACCTTAAAGAAATGTAAACTTATGTTCACACAAAAACCCATACATACATGTTTACAGCAACTCTATTCATGACAGCCCCAAACTGGAAACAACCCAATGTCTTTCAATAGGTCAAATGGATGAACAACAGAATACAACTCAGCAATAAAAAAGAACAAATTTTTGGTACCTGCAAAAACTTGGATGAAACTCAGAGGTATTATACTCAACAAAAGAAGTCTTACAAGGTTATACACTGTATGCCTCCATTTATGTGACATTCTCTAAAAGAACTATTGGATGCATAACAAGGGTTATGGATACAAAGAGAGTATGACTCTACGAAGGGATGTCATAAGGGAAATTTCTTAGGGTGATGGAAATGTTCTGTACTCTATATACAGTGGTGATTGTGAATCTGCACAGAATCTATAAAATTAATAGAACTACTCACTAAAACCGAAACATTAATTTTATTTTACAACAATTTATTAAAAATCTGTAGTGACATTTAGGGTTTTCAAGATCTTGTGAAGCAGAGGAGCTAGTTTGTCTCTTTGAGGGTTATGTTTAATTAGGCTATTTCCCTTTTGTCTGCTGGGCTCGTGGTTGGGGCAGCAGATCATTCACAGCAACCTATAGAAGGTTGAGGGGAAAACCCAAATTAGTCAGCTGTTACTAGAAGTTATAGGCCAAGATTTAGTGAGTAGGCCTTCCTGGGCCGAAGGAGCAAATGAACGTACATGATTCGAGGCTGCTATGGCTAGACACAATTACCCATGGTTTGCATTTGGCCACATTACTTTTGTTCAGCTGGTTCTATTTTGTCCCCCAAGAATATTCCTTCTGATCCTGCTTCTTAAAACAAACTATAAAAGTACAAAGGACTTTCGGTTCCCTACTCTCAGACCCGCACTCCCTTCAAATGGACTTCCCAGAAATAGCCTTCTGCCTTCTCTCCATGGTAATTCCTCCCTGCGGTCCTTGGAGCTCCCACCCCAATGTTTCTCCACCCGTTTGCAGTCTTATCTAACAAGGCTAAGAATCTGAACACACATGGTCTACGTACCAAACACCGACAGCTCAGAAGTCATCTGGAATAGGGGAACAAATCCTCTGGGCCCTTTGTGATGGATGAAACATTGATAGGAGCCCTTGTCCTTGATCTGAACATTGTGAAGTCTCAAGGTCCAATTATCCTGGTCAAAGCTTGTGCGACCCATATACTTGGCATCCACATTGTCAGGCTTTTCATTGCCTAAATATGACTCATACAAAACCAAGTTTTGATGGTCTTGCCAAAATATTACAAGCTCCCCCAGACTTATATTTCGAGAGTTTGTAAATCGGCAAGGCAGGTCTGCAGTCTCATTGAAATAAGCCTGACTCTTGTGGGAGGCAGCACCTGGAAAAGGAGAGATAGGGATTAAGAAAGGAAGAAGCAAGAAGGAAAAACAACCAACTCCATTTCTTGTTATATGATACCAGATGCTATCTTATCGCCACTGATACTGAAGAGTTCTTTATTAAGATCTGGAACCCTGCATCCATGCTGGACATCTGGAGATAAGAACTTCTGTTATTGCTTCACTGCTAACTGAATGCATGCCCTTGCTCAAATTGCAGTCTTTATGAGTCTCAGTTTCCTCATCTGTTTGAAGAATGAGGTTGGGGAGGCTAATGTTCTAAGAATCTAGTTGTATGGGCCTGTGAATGTGGATTCCTGAGAGTTAGTCGACTCATTCAGTCACCTGTCACCTTCCTATATCATGAACATTGATTCTCATCACTGTAGCTGTAACAGGCTCCCTAACTGCTACATCACCCCCAAAGCCCTTCTTGACCCACCCTATCTCCTTGTCTGCTCTGGCGAAATGATTGATGCTAATACTAATAAGTTTGATATCTCTTCTTTTATTAAGTTGCATTAGTTGGGGGTCACATTGAGTAGTATCTTTGAAATTCCAGTAGTTCCCTTTATAGACCGCCCCCCATGACCAGTTTCCCCAGGACAGAAACAGTTTTGATTCAAATAGTTAGCCAAGGTCTCTATGCTCAGTGACCTCTCCAGCTCTTTCAGGGACCAGAAAGAGAACTGGGTGAAATGGGGATAGTTTTGGGATTGTGGTAGTCAGAGACCATTTAAGGCCCATGAGTAAAATGCTGGAAGTGAATCACAGGTGGGAAGGTGAGGAGTACTCAGGAAATCCCAGGTGACACAGACCTGTTGCTCCCAGGATACACTTCTCCTGGAAACTCACAATCCACAGGAGACGTGCTGAGAGAGCTCAGAGAAAGGCTTTGGTTCTCCAGGGCATATTGGTATTTTGGGGAGGGATATGTGTCACCCAACTCCTTAAATGTGATTGATCGCAGGGTTTTTGTGTGGTCTTTCCGGGTCACAGAATTACTTAAGATTTGGCGAAGAAGTTAAGTAGTGGGAGATAAGAAGTGCGGGCGGGTGGGAGGAACACCTTCTTAGATGGTGTCAAGTCAGGTGGTGCCCTGGGGAGGAAGTCAGATTGGGTTCTGAATAAAGGATCATCATTCAGAATTCCAGTGAAGGGACGGTGACATTAAGGAGGAAAGTTTGCATTGCAGCTTATTACATTACCTCGAACTCTGTGAAGCACTTCAAGTGCAGGGTGCATGCCGTATTGGAGGGAGGAGGGGATATCTACATGGGTACTCAGGACAGTGAAAAGGGGATCTAAGGAAGAGTGACTGTATTTGGTCATAACACACAAGGCAAACCTGTATCTTTTGCAGCACCTTTGCTGAGCTCTTACTAATAATGCAACAGTGCCATCTACTGTAAAAGCTTATGGCACTGTCTCTGGGGGAATACATTCTGATTTTGGTGTAATTTGCTACATAACAAAGGGCAGATGACTCAGCTGAAGCTTCTGCCCACTATTGATCAATGTTATGTTGTGGCTCTGCTACTGATTGTGCCTAAGGACTTGGAAAGAACCTCGTCCTTCGTTTCTTCTGTCTTGATTTACAGAGTTTTCGCTACAGATCTCCACAGTACTTTCCTTCCAACTCACTGTCTCCACTCACAGAACAGTCCGACTTGCTTTGATGCAGTCCTTTCTCCCAAAGATTGTAAGGGCTTTCTCTTCTCCCCATCTAACGGCTCTCCTCTTTACCTAACAACCGAGAGCGTGATCTGTGGACCAAGCCATTGGCATCATGTTGGGGCCGGTCAGAAGTGCAGAACCTCTGTCCCCACCAGAGACCTCCTGGTCAGATTCTGCATCATAAGAAGAACTCCCATTTGAGCAGCTGTTATAGACGATCTCTGTTTCCATCTCCAGAGCGGACCCGAGAAGACAGGGAAGATTTATTTCTAACCTTTCCTCCCCAAAACCCCTGTCCTCACCATGGGGTGGAAATCACTCTAGTCCATTTTGAGTGAAACTGAAAACATTTCACAAGTTCCATTCTGCAGCTCCTCACCAACCACTGGTTTTCATATCACTCAGAGCAAGACATGAAGTATCTGGCTAACCCCCTCCTGATCACATGGGGAAGATATGACTCATGATCTGTTTTCCCTATGCAGCTTCAGGCCTTCACTGTTAGGACCCCCAGAGCATAGGTCCTCTAGCAACTGTACCCACTGGGACACCATAGGTGGAAAACACTGAGAATCTCACCTTTCTTCAGCACTTGGGCGAGGAAAATGATCTAGTTATAACTGCTTGTTGCAAGGCTGTCAGAGATAGGTGATCAAGAACTCAGCTGGACATCTCCCTCATCAGCAATTTATTCCCAAGTCCACTTAAGGACCTTCTCAGCAACATACTATTCGAATGACACACAAAACCCATAGCCTGCTAATGTCAGTCCCCACCCCCACCCCACGGGGACTTCAGTCTTCTTGACCACCATCCCAAATGCAGGTGCCATATTCAAGGTCCTCTCTGTGTTTTTCTGTACTCGTGAATTTTCCTTCATTTACTAAACTTATTCCAAAGTTTTATGAGACCCTCTGGAAGCCTCATTCCACTGTAATAAATTCTTCAATATCCTTAAGTCCTTCAGTGAACATCTTCTTCAATGTTCTGCCACTGGAATCTGGTCCTACCCAAAGGAAGCCATTTGTCCCTGAGCCACTCCTTGTTTTTTTTTTTTCTACTTCATAGGGACTTCAAGCAACACTCTCCCCATTCGGAGTTCTTGTCCCCTCTCATTGTCGTTATTCACTAATCATTGGTCACTATTACCTTGCTCAATGAGAATTTGGGTATTACACGCAAGGTCTTTCTTTCTAGCCAATTCTTGCCATCAATTTGGTGCTTTCATCATGGATGTGTCCACCAACAACTTTGCCTCAGAGTTCTTTCAACTCCATAGGCTTTCATCCTCACGCTCCTTCAGCAACCCATGACATAACCCTGAACCTTATCATCTGCAGTAGCTCAACCCCTAGAATCCTGGCCTCCACACCTCCTCCCTGTCCAAAACCTCCTCTTCCTTCAGGTAGCACTGTTGCTTTCTCCTGCTGCTTCTGTTCTTTATCTTCATCCAGACCTAAGTTTATCCAGTCTAGATTCGCTTGTGTAGATTTTCCAAAAGAACCCTCCAGGGTGATGGAAATGTTCTTTTCCTGTGTTGAGCAATGCAGCAGCCACCAGCCACTGCAGCTTTTAAGCTCTTGCTATGTTGCTAGTGTAACAGAGAAACTGGATTTCTTCATTTTTTTTTTTCAGTGCTGGGGAGAGAAACTGAATTTTTAATCTTATTTAATTTTGATTAACATTTAAATAATCACCTACGGCTAGTGGTTATCATGTTGAACAGCACGACAACGATTTTTTGATCATTTCTTGCCTGTAACTTTCATAAATGTGTCCCTTTGTCTCTGTAAATTTCATCCTGAGGATACTCTAAAAGTCTACGTATTTGTTCTCACAACCAAGTGGTTGAGCACTCTTGAAGCAAACGATTCCATCGTACAGACTGGTGACATTGCAAATTTGTGGCATCCAGCCTCACTTAAACTGACCCCCAGGCTCACCACCCTGCCCACTGGCCTGTGCTTTCCTACAACATTTACTTCAACACTTCTTCTCTGCTCCTGTTTTTAGTTTCTTTTTCCCTTACAGTCACATGCTCTGAAAAAGTGAACAGAAATATTTGCCTTTACTCCCCATGGACTGAAACTATCCCGACAAAGGTGCCAGTGACTTCCCACCACTGCCAAGCCCAGTGCTCTTTCCTGACCTCAGCCCATTTGATGCTGCTGCTGAATGTAACACTGTTGGGGCACCTCTCCTGGAAACTCTCTCTTCTTCCCCAGGCTCCAACTTCCTGGTTCAAGTGCCTGTTGGATTTCTCACTCGCCATCCTCTCCCTGGCTTTTCTTCTCTATTCCCATGGATTCAAGTGCCAAGTGTAAGTTAATAATTCATAGCTGTTTATCTCCAGCCCATGACTGTTGCTAGAGTTCCAGTTGTCCATCTCCAACTGCCTGCTGCATGCCTTCCAGATACTCTTTCTCCCCTTCAAACCTTCCTCTCTTCTACCTCAATGCATGGTTTCTTCACCCACTGCTGTCCACAATCGTCTACATAATCTGTAGAAAATACCAAAGAGAGGGTCTGCACAGGCGTGACTGAGAAGATCTAGAAAACCACAGTCAGAGCTGAACTCTAATATGCTATGGGAAGGGTGGTGGCTCTGTATGAAGCAGAGAAGGAACCATCAGAGAAAAGGAATATGTGTTTATCTGGAGACCTGGGGGACATTATCTTTTAGGTGACTAAAGAAATTGTTTTGTTATAGGCAAGGAATGGTTTTCCAGGCATTTTCGTGATCCAGATGGTATTTCTGTTAAGATGATCTTGCTCTGATTTCATGTTCACCATGCATTCAATTACATAGATAAATACATTATATGTGGGACTGGGGTTGTGGCTCAGTGGTAGAGCACTTGCCTGGCACATGTGAGGAACAGGGTTTGATCCTCAGCACACATTAAAAAAATACGTTATATGTATAATTATGTAGATTTATATATTATCATATATAATATTTGTATTTATTTTATAAAATATAAAACATATCTGATGTCATATGAAATATTATCTACTAAATATATGAAACACAATATAACATGTAAAACATATTATTGTATGGTTGAAAACCCAGTTCCTTGGAAGCATATGCCATCAGACAGTACAATGGTCTCTCATTGCTATTGTTATTCATCTTTCTCCCACGAGTCCCCTAATTTATTGAAGGACCTGACTTGTTTCTGTCAATTTCTTCCTAACTTATCTCCCTGTTTCCATCTTGGCCTGAAGTCTAGCTTCTCAAGCCAAGATAACCCTTTAAAAACATACTTCTGGCCTGGTGTGTTGGCATATGCCTGTAAACCTAGTTACTTGGGAGGCTGAGATAGGAGGATTACAAATTCAAGGTCATCCTCTTAGTGAGGCCCTGTCTCAAAATGAAAATAAATAAAAACAGGTAGGGGTGTAACTCAATGGTAGAATGCACCTGGTTTCAATCTCCAGTACCATAAAAAAATACAATATATAATCTATCTATACCTATGTATATTCACACATACACATATACACATATATATGCATAATTCCCTGTTCAAAAGCCTCTGTTGACTTCCCATCCCACTGGAAATTAAATCCAAATCCCTTCCTATCACACTGAGGGCTATATCACAGCCTACAGGGCCTCATACAGTCTGGCCTCTGGTGCTTACAGACCTGTTCCCTCACTTACTCTGCCCTGGCCACACAGGATTCATTGACAATCCTCCACAAGGTCAGACATACTCTGTCTCAGGTCTTCTCAGATTGTTTCCTGTGTCTGGAAGCTACTTCCTCCAGACAGTCTCAAGGTTGCTCCTTCCCTTTGTGTAGGCCTCTCATCTAATGTCACCACACAGGATGATTTCTCTGAACATCTTTTGAAGATAGTATCCCTGTCACTGTCCCTTGGGATACTTTATTCTTTTTATCAAGATGCTTATCATGATGTGGTATATTTGGCTATTGTCTATTTCTCCTGAGTAGTTCAGTACCTAATTAAAACCTATGTGTGTCCCAGACAATGACTTAGAGCAACAAAATATTCTTTTAAAATCTTACTGCTCACAGTTACATATCATAAATAAAATTACCGTATATAAAAACAGACAAGCAAACAAACCTCCATGTGGTTTTCCAGACCTGACCATAGGCAATTACAAAGGCTTCCCTGACGGGCCTCAAGGGGAAAGCTGCCCCTCCCACACCAGACTTGGTGCCCAGCCTACACTGCGTCCTCTGGAGAGCCGCAGTCAGTGTCTCAGTTAGCCAGTCTTGCTCTTTCACACATTTGCACTCCTAGCCCCCACATTTATTCCTAGGTTTCTTTATCTAAGACCTTGGACAGAAGCCTTCTTCATATACCTATACTAAGCCTCCTTACAGTGGGGAGGAGGGGGAACCTGCAAGACAGTTTCCCCACTCTGACTCAACACCCAGGAATTTTCCACTCCTGGCCTCCCCCTTCATCTTGCATCTTCCTCCTTTGGTTTTCCCCACCCTTGGGTCCCCTGCCTCCCATCCATAAAACTGTCAGATCCTTTTTTAGGGGGCTCTCTCAACAGTGAGCCCCATGTCTGCCTGATCCATCTGACCCTTGACTGGTATACCGTTCATTGGGGGAAAATGGAAGAGGGGCAATCAGCCTTGCTTCAATTTTAGCCTCTTGCTTATACCATCACAGTAAAATATTAAAAGTTCAACTATTTCATTCTTGCCTCACTGCTATAATCAGCTGCTCTGACACCTAGCAGCTTGTCTGTCTCCCAGCTAAGCTATACACCTGACATCACCCATTAGAATAAGCCCCACGAAAGCAGAGAATGTGTCTTTTCTTCTTCATTGTAACATTTCAACTGTTCCTCACAAATATTAAGCACTTAGTAAAATACTTATTGAAGAAATTAATGAAAATATCTCAATAACAATGAGGGAAACGCAATTTAAACCTCAATGAGATACCATTTGCCTTCGCCTAATAGATTGACTAATATTTTAAAATATTGGCAATACCCACTTCAAGAGAGTGTGGAGAAATGGGTTCTCTTATGCATTATTGGTAAAACAGATAAAGTGTGTTGGAGGTCAAATGGTAATAAGTAATAAAATTAATGATAGACTAAAGCCTTGATTTAGCAATTCAGTTGCTAGGAATTCATTTTACAAAAAGATACATATGCACAAAATTGGATGTATACAGTTATTTTTGTTCATAAGAATATCCTAGAAGTAAGTTAAATGGCTTAATAAATAATGATGCATCCATTCAATAGAATTCCATATGACTATGAAACAGGACGCGAAAGGCACTATGCCATTATAGTTAAGAGAGTAGATTCTGGGAAGCATGAATTCAGTCTCTGCTCTACCTGTGTTACCTTGGGCAAATCACTTAACTCCTCTATTTCTCAGTTTTCTCTTCCAAAAAACAAAAACAATCATGGGTTCCTGCACTGAAAGGTTGATTAAAAGAGTTAATATTTCAGTTAGTATTTCAGTTAATAGTAACCCATGATAATCATTCTTTATGAGTTACTTAAGTTGATCTCATGTAAGTTGAGAGTGAAAAAGTTCTTATTAGAGGCTGGGGAGAGTAGAGGGAGGGAAGGATAGGGAAAGGTTGATCAACGGGTACTAGGTCACAGTTTGCTAGGGAAATAAGTTCTGGTGTTCAGTGGCACCATAAGGTGACTATAGATAATGAAAATACATTGTACATTCTTAAAAAGAAAAGATGATAGATGTTTTTACTACAAAGAAATGATAAATTTTTGAGAAGATTGATATTCTTACCCTGATGTGAACATTACATAGTATAATGTATTGGAACACCACATGGTATTCCATAATTATGCACAATTTTTATATGTCAAATTTTAAAGTTATTTCATTTTATTTTTTTACTTATTTTTAGCATTATTATTATAGATAGGAAACAATGTCCATGGACACAGAAATCATAACTTTTAGATAAATTTATTCTGAAAGATTTAAAAATATGTATGCCTAGGATTCTCTAAGAAATATGAAGTAATGTATTATAAAATATAAAAAAATTATAAAACATTGAAGAGGGAATATAATAATACATTTTTGAATGTTTTAGCAATTTTGGAAATTAAAAATTCAGATTGAGAAAAAACAAACAAAATAAAGTCTAGATTAAATACAATTAAAAAGAGAAGTATGAACAGGAAGATTGTACTGAGAAATTCACCCACAGGGAAACAGAAAGATTAAAAAAAATAGAAGAAAAAGAAGAAGAAGAAGAAGAAGGAGGAGGAGGAGGAGGAGGAAGAGGAGGAGGAAAGAAGGAAGGAAGGAAGGAAGGAAGGAAAGAAAGAAAGAAAGGAAGGAAGGAAGGAAGGAAGGAAGGAAGGAAGGAAAGGAAGGAAGGAAGGAAGGAAGGAAGGAAGGAAGGAAGGAAGGAAGGAAGGAAGAAAAGGAAAGAAAGAGTGGATTGAATCTTGAAGAAATAATCTGAGCTCTAATAGTTTCTGGAAGAAAAAAAATTGAAAAAATAGTAGATAAGAGATATTGGAAGAGATAGAAGTTGTGAATCTATAAAATTGAAGAATGACATGAATCCTCAGATCAAAAGTGCATTTTTTAAGTACCAAACAAGATAAATGAAAATAAATCTATAACTAGACATGTAGTGAGCCTGATAAACACAAAGTATAATTTTTTTTACCAAACTCAAAAATCAAAAAGAATAAAAGAGATTCTTTTGAGAATGAAGAAAGAATATTTATAATACAATGACCATTATCCTAAAAATGCTTTAGCAACCAGAACCAAAAAATATAATGGGAAAATAACATCAAATGAATAAAACACACAAAAATAATTAAAGCAAATTAAACTCTTTAATTCAAAAGACTATCGCAGTTTCAAACATTATAAAAATGAAAAGCATATAGAAACTTGAGAAAGTATGTATGAAACAATATTGAATGAAACATATTCAGGGATTTACATGTAAATGGTTTCTGCAATTGTATATAACTGTTCTTACTCTGTTTTTTTCTCCTAGCAAAGACTATAAAAGTGACTTTTAAATTATGGGAGAAATTTGAATAGATAGAGACATCTATCTATCCAGGAATAGGGGATGATAGAATGAGAAAGAATGAGCATAAGAATGGCAAGGGCTCTTAGGTATGGAAAATGTTTTACTCATTTTGAGGTCCCAGAACCTAGTCTTATGGCTTGGAAATGTAAAAGGGGGCACCTCTGTAGTACAGATCAACTACAGAGGTAAAATCTTGGCCATAAAGGAAGGGTTGCAAGTGTTTTCATTTTCATTGTTAAAAAATTAAAATGAAGTCACCCCTGCCAAAATTCCACATCTCTAAACTGGAACTAACTTGTTGTCTGACCTTCCAAGAAATCAGGAGAATGAGAGGTACTCAAACTTCTCAAACAGGCCAAATTAGCATGACAATGAAGTATCCTTTCCTTAATTCATACATCTTTTAATCATTGCAAAAAAATAATCTGATGTTGACCAATTGCTTATTTTTCTATTATCCTGTCTCCCTGCCCCCACCTTACAAGGAAAGTAACTTTGAAATGACCAATCTGCTTTTCTTTTTTTCTGCTTGTTTGGGCCTTTCTCCAAAAACCTCTTTTGCTCAGCTCCTCAGAGAAACTACTGTCGTATTTTATGAAATGATGTGTTTGCTGGATTCTAGAATTAAAAAATAAAACCAATTAATATCTTTAAATTGTTGTAAAGTTGATCTATGATACCATAAATCTCAATAATACTGAGAGGACCAAAATCCCAGCTTATATGTTATGGAAATGGTATTACGATTCTTCCTCTCACAAAGGAAAAATAAGCCACAGTCTCAGACTCTTGCTCCTTCACAAAGGAGCCTGCCAGTCATTGGTGCCTCTCTCTTCTCTACCAGTTTCACTCTTTATCTCAAACAATGATAAATGCATCCTATTCGGCTACCATCTTCCCCTACCTTAACTTGCCTGGCAGTTCATTCATCCTTTCTGGAAACTACTAAAAACAGTTTATTAAAAATTGATCAACTAATTTAGGGGCAACATACTCCTCACGGGGTAACATACATGTATTTCGAAAGACCCTGAAACAGTGACTTGACAGAGTGGAGTGATTCCAGCAGAGCTATTAGGCTCAGGGTCAATTCTGTGGGAACGGTAATTCATCTCTAGGCTTTTGGAAGCCCATCAGCTATTTCCTAGGACCCCGAGAGTACCAGAAATGGAGACAGAGAAGACCAGAAGGAGTATGTGTGGAGCAGAAGTCAAGTGACAAAGGCCTCAGTGCAGTGGCCAAGTGTCACTAGACAGGTCAGTCCATCTTATTCTGTGCATCCAGATCCCTGGGAGTGAGATGGAAGAGGATGCTCGCTTGAAGAGGGTTCCATCCCAGGCCAGGCCTGCCTGCCATCATCTGAGATACTGGGCTCAGTCATGACACTTCCTTGTCCAGGAAAGTCTCCTGGCACATAGTACCATGCAGTGTGAATCAAGTGAACAAGACCCACCAAGTGTCAGACTTGCAGAGGTCAGATGCATTGGGAGACAGTGCAAGGATTCTAGGACTTCATACAGCAGAAAGGTTCTTACCAGAAAGCAGGAGGGCTGCCACAAACAGAGTGATTCTCAGTCCCATGGTGCTAGAGTTAAAAAAGAAAAGATAAAACTTGGTTAGAAAATGAAACTGAAAACTGATGTTCATCAAAACATGACCTAGAAGCGGAGTTTGGGATTCACTTGGGTTCCTGGGTGGGGCAGAGACAATGTTATGTGCTCACCAAAGGCATTTCCTTTTCCTCTTAGTTCCACAGATGAGTCATATTTTTCTGGCCTCCCCTGATATTAGGCAGGCCACCTGACTGGGTTCCAACCCATAAAATTGTGGACAGAAAAAATGAATGTTACTTCCAGACATGGCTATCAAATCCTCCCCTCTGTTTTCTCTCCTGTCTTCTTAGATGTGGGGAATTCAGAGGAAACATTCAGGGTCCTAGAAGATGGCAAAATCTACAATGGAGGAGAACTGGTTTGCTGAACAAATTAGTAAAACTGTTCTTTCCACCCTTCCCTGACAACTGATCCAAATTGGACCTCAACATTAGCAAAAAAAAATAAGTAAACCTACTGCGTTAGGTAATGCAGTTGTGGCTATTACTTATTATAGTAGCTAGAACAACACAGTAGGTATCATGGGACACAGGGTGTGTACTTATGCTTAAAAATCAATCTTCCTTTGGTTTCCTTGTGGTTTTCAAATTTTAATGTGCATAAAAATTAGTCAGAGAGCATGTAAAACAGTTACCTAAGCTTTATCACAAAGAGCTTGATTTAGTAGATTGGGATGAAGCCTGTGAATTTTATGTCTAACAATCTCAAAGGTGATGGTAATGGTATGGTCCAAGGACCACACTTTGAGAATCACAGCAGAACATTCGCTTAATCTACATGATGGAACCTAAGACAATGACTTGCATGGCTTTATAATCTCTTTCCCCTTTCTTCCTTTCCCTTTCTCCTTCTTCACCACCCAACTTATACCAAAATGGGTGTAAAGTGAATTACAAGAAAGTACAGAAAAAAGAAAGGACCAACATGGGAAATAGGTTGAAAAGCAAGACTGTCATGGTTTGGATATGAGGTGTCCTCCTGCAAAATTCTTGTGTTAATACAGGAATGCTCAGAGGTGAAATGATTAGATTATGAGGTATGTAATATAATCAATGGGTTAATAATCTGAATGGATTCCTGGGGGAGGTTAACTGTAGGCAAGTGGGGCATGGCTGGAGGAAGCAGGTCACCGGAGGCATGCCTGGGGGATTATATATTTTGTCCCAGGCTCCTCTCATTCTCTCTGCTTCCTGGTTACCATGAGGTGAGCAACTTTTCTGCACCACACCCTTCTGTCATGATGGTATATCATCACCTCAGGCCCAAAGCAATGGAGTCTACCAGTCATGGACTGAGACCTGTGAAACCATGAGCCCAAATCAACTCTTCCTCCTCTAAGTTGTTTTTGTCCAGTATTTTGGTCACAGTGGCACAAGGCTGACTAACACAAATCCAAATACAGGAAAATAAAATGGAACCTGGGACAAGGCCAATGCTAAATGCTTACCATAGGAATTTGCCAACATGCAGTTTGTGGGGCATGAGTTTGCTTTTAGCTTTTTTATTTTATTTTAATTTTGTTTTGGCAGTACTGGAGTTGAACCCACTGGTGCTTTACCACTGAGAAATATCCCCAGACCTTTCTCAATTTTTAAAAATTTTGAGATAGGGTCTCACTAAGATGCCATGGTGGCCTGGAATTTGCCATCCTCTGTGTCAGTCTCCTGAGTTGCTGAATTATAAGCCTGTGCCACCACACCCAGCTGGCTTGTAACTTTTTAACAGGAAAAGGAAAACCTAACAGGTGAATTAATTCACAGGACTGTTCATTAATTCACAAGTTTGTTTATACAAAACAAAACTTAGAAGATACACGACTATTCTTTATCCAAGAGAGGAAATTTCTTCCACGGGGTGGTTTATCTAAAGTCCTGATCCCATGGGCTGTGCTAGACATCCCTTCCCTCTGCCTCCACGGCACCCAAAGCAGAGCATGGGTTAAATGGGTCTGTTATTTTTCTTCTTTTCAGACCATAATCTTTCTTTTCTTAATTAAAATTTTAAAATAGATCACACCTGAAAATAGTACTAAATTTAAAAGGTAAAGGTGACAAACAGTAGAAAGGAAAGCTGTCTGGCTTTTCCCTATTGATGTAACTGGAGGGACCACTGTTACCTGATACTAGTTTCTTGCCTCTGTTTGGAGTTATTTTAGGCAAAATAAAATCATAGACTTATACTCTATTCTCATTTTACATATTTAAATTTTATTTGTTGTAATTAGTTGTACATAACAGTAGAATGCATTTATACATTTTGATAGATCATACATAAATAGAGTGTAATCTCTCAGTTTTCTGATTATACATATTGCAGGATCACATAGGTCATGCAGTCATACATGAAGATGAGGCAATAATGTCTGTTTCACTCTACTCTGGTTTCTTCCCCCATACCCCTTTCCCTCCCTTCACTCCCCTCTACCTAATATAAAGTAACTCTTTTCTTCCCTAATCCCCCTCACCTGCATTGTGAATTAGCTTCCTCATGTCAGACAAAACATTTGGCCTTTGTTCTTTTAGGTTTGGTTTATTTCACTTACGTTATATCTCTAGCTCCATCCATTTACTAGCAAATGCCAGAATTTCATTCTTCTTTAAAGCTGAGTAATATTCCATTTTATTTTTAAACCCAATGGTAGCATTCTATACATAATTTTGCACACCTTGGAGATTGTCCTGTGTCAGTATGTAATGAGTATTCTCACATTAAGAGTTGCATATTATTCTACCATATTCTATCGGAGGGCAATACTTTATTTTGCCAGCCCCCATTAAGGAACATTTAGATTGTTTCCAATCTTTTGTTGCAATGAAGAAACCTTGATTATACACCACAGGAGCTCTTGCAGGAGTGTGCTATATTCCTTGCTTGACTTGTTAAAGAGTAATGCAATTTTAGTTTTTACAGATATTGAAAATTTGTCCTATCTTAAGATTGTATGTTAATGTTCCCATCAATAAAACATGAGAGTGCTTATCTTCACACTCTTTTTGCCAATATTATGTTTTCTAATTTGTGATATTTACCATTAGGGAAGGTTAAAATGGTATCTCATTATAATTTTAAAAATTATTTTTTGTGGTAAAATACACATAACGCAAAATTTACTGTCTTGATAATTTTTAAATGTACAGTGGCACTAAATAGATTCATATTGCTGTGCAACTGTCACCACCATCCAACTCTAGAAGTCTTTTAATTTTGCAGAACTTTAACTCTGTACCTATTAAGCAATGACTCCCTGTACTCCCTTTCTCCCATGCCCTGGAACCCACCCTCCAACTCAATGCATTTGACTACTTTAGGTGTAAATGGGATCATACAGCATCTGTCTTTCTGTGACTGGCTTTATTCACTTAGTGTTGTCTTCAAGGCCCATCATGTTGTAGCACATGTCAGAATTTCCTGATTTTTCTAAAGCTGAATACTTGTCCATTATAAGCTGTACTCCATTCATCTGCTGATGGCCACTTGAGTTGCTTCCACTTTTTGACCAATGTGAATAACAGCCGCTATGAATGTGGGTGTTCAGATATCTCTTCCAGACCCTTCTTTCACTTCTTTTATGTACAAACCCACAAGTGAAATTACTGGATCACATGGAAATGTTATTTTTAAGTTTCTGAGGACCCACTGTACAAGTTTCCCACAGCAGTCACACCATTTCACAATCCCATCAATGGTGCACGAGAGTTATACTTTGTCCACATCCTTGCCAACATGCATTTTTTTAAATAGCAGCAATACCAATGGGCATGGGTGGTTTTCACCATCATTTAAAATGAATTTCTTATATGAATCTGAACATTTTTTAAAATGTATAAGAGATAGCATTTCCTGTTTCGTGTGCTGTCTATACATGTATTTTGCCCACTTTCAATTTGAGTCTTTGGCCTTTTTCTTATTGATTTGTAGGAGCTCTTTTACATTTAAAAAATTGGCACTTTATGACAATGTTGGAAATATATTTTGTTGTTGAAATATGTAGTAGGAGTTCAATATATGAACTGAGTAGCTAGTTCCCAATTTCTTCCTCCCTTTCCGTTATTTTAATGGGTTTTGGAGGTTAGGCACCACCTATTGAGTCAATGCTGACACCACTCAAGGGCAGAGCCAGGGAGATCCATCCGTGGACACTTCCTCATACTAAATCACTAACAGCATCCTATTTATCATAGACTCTGAGGACTGGGGCTCCTTTGAGTCTAATTCCCCACCTAAATATAGGAAGTCCTTATTGTTTGCAAACTAACAAAAAGCCTGCTTAACTTAACCAAGACAATTTTGTTTTCTGGGGTGACATGTCAAACAGGGACACAAACTCAAATCATATTTTGTTATAAATTTCACAAATCATCTTTAATTCAAATAATTACATGAAATCAATATGGCCATGGGAAATCTTTGGCCTTAGAAATCTTAGACAAAATGTAATTCAGGGGAAAGAAGCACTGGCCCTGATAAGGAAGTCAGTATCATTTTGGACTTCTCTATTTGAGAACTCTCTCTTCCCCTGGTTAGAGACGGCCTTTCCTGTACTTTCTTTCACTAATAATGGTTTCGTCCTCTGAAACTACCCAGAGTGAGCCTAACATTCTTCAGTCAAAGCCTTTCCAAGGATTTGGGGACAACCATCATAACCCCCTGCAACATCCTGGCCTGGCTTAGCAGAGACACTCCTTCAGGAAACTTCACTACTGTTAATCTGTAGATGGCACACCATTCTGGAAAACACTTTGGGTACTTAGTTTGTCAGTGATGTTATTAAATTATGATGCTCAAATACTTGAGATTGACATGAACCCTTTTTTAAAAAAATTAAGTATAAATGTCCTGTGTGAAGAATGTTTCTCAACTCTAGCCATTGCGTGTGTGTGTGTGTGTGTGTGTGTGTGTGTGTGTGTGTAAGAGAGAGAGAGAGAGAGAGAGAGAACAAGGGTCTGGGTTGGGAAGCTGTTTACTTCAGTGTTTTTGGCACCAAGGAAGAACAGAAATACCACTGATCCTTCAGGAATGAACCCCAGCCACAGTCACTAGTCATAATTTTCTCTAGATGTCCCAAAAAGTGGAAACTCTTATCCTTGAAGGAAGGGGGTGTAAAAAGGGGAATGGGAGAGGAAAGAACCTGGAAAGAAAAGATAATCTCTTCAACAAATGGCACTGGGTAAACTGGAAATTCATATACAGCAGAATGAAATTGAACCCCTATCTTTCACCCTGCACAAAACTCAACTCAAAGTGGATAAACCTAGGCATTGGACCAGAGACCCTGCACCTATGAGAAGAAAACGTAGGCCCAAATCTCCATCGTGTTGGTTTAGGAACCAACTTCCACAACAAGACTCCTAAAGCACAAGAAGTAAAATCAAGAATCAATAAATGGGATGGTCTAAAACTAAAAAGCTTCTTCACAGCAAAGGAAACAATCAAGAACATGAAGAGAAGCTGCCATACCTGTAATCCCTGCCACTCAGGAGACTAAGGCAGGAAGATTGCGAATTCAAATCCAGACTCAGCAGTGTAGCCAGGCCCTAAGCAACTTGGTGAGAGACCCTGTCTCTAATAAAATATACAAGGTCTGGGTTCAATCCTTGGTACAAAAAAAAAAAAAAAATGTGAAGAGAGAGCCTACAGAATGGGAGAAAATCTTTGCCACTTGCACCTCAGATAGAGCACTCATCTCCAGGTACATAAAGAACTCAAAAAACTTAAACCCACCCCCTCAAACAAAAACCTCCCAAATAACCCAGCCAATAAATGGGCAAAGGAAGTGAACAGGCACTGAAGGGTCCAGATAGTGAACTTCCTAGATAAAAACTTTGAATCAGCTGTTAGAAGTATGTTTGAAGAATTGAAAGAAAACTGTTTTTTGAAGAATTAAAGACTATGATAACAGTGCCTAACCAAACAAACAATATCAATGAAGAAAAAGAAATTACAGAAAATAGCCAGATAGAAACTCTGGAATTGAAAAGTACAGTATCAAATAAAAAATTTGCTAGAGTCCTTTATGGTGGAAAGAATGAAACTAGATACTAATAATTTTAATCCATATGAAGGAATAGCATCAATAAAGGCAATTACAGAGGTAAATATAAGGGATAGCATAAAATACTCTTTATTCTTCTCTAAGTGGTTTTAAAAGGCAACTGCATAGAACAATAATCATGAAAATGTATTTGAGGGTTTTAACATAAAATGTTGTTAATATGACAATAATAGAAGGAAAGAAAAAGTTCTATTAAAGTTTCTAATACTATTGAAATTAAGTTAGCATTAATCAAAACTCAATTGCTTTAAATTAATATGTATCTTGTAATCCCCAGAGAAACCATGAACAAAATTACTCAAAAAGTGAAAAAAACACTTTCCAACAAAGGACATAGAGTAATATACTTTAATATATATATAAAATATAATATATATATATATAAAGTATACATTAACAGAAAATATGGCAGAAAAGGAGAACAACTAAAAACATGAAACATATACAAAACAAATTGCAAAATGACAGATGTAAATCCAAACATTAATAATTAACATCAAATATAAGTGTATTAAACCATTCTGTTCAAAGGCAAAAATTTACAACTGGATTTAAAAAACAGATCCAACTATATATCATCTACCTGTTTTCACTAGCAAAATGAGAAAATGAGAGTGTCCTCCTTTACCTAAAAATTCTCTTGTGCACCAGAATTCCTTAATTCTATCAGAAACAGTGGTTCTTTCCCCCTCCATCACACAGGATATGTCAACACCACACCCCGAGATTCTAGATCTTAAAGGAATGGAGAAAAATCCAATCATCTATCAGAGACATAAAAATCTACTTTTAGATGAAAAAAGAATACAGTTTGGTAATCCAATAACTAACACATTTCTATGGAAAACTAGCATAGTGTATTGCATCCCTCTTCATGCATAATTAAGCCTTAGCAAACAGAGAATGCCCATAATGCTAATTTGAAATAAGGATTGTAGTTCCTCTTTTGATGTGTTTTCATTTCTCTTAAAAATTCAAAATCAACAAAGTAAACCAACTTGGGCAGTCGGCCAAAACAACCATTCTATCTTTTGAAGTCCAAAGTAAAGGCAATAACATATGAAACTTGATCCCTTGACTTATGGCTTCTTAGCTTTAGGTGACCCCAAATATTTATCATTGCTGTTTGGTTCCCTAGTTCTCCAAACTATGGACTAATGTATAATGGGGTACTGCAACAAATTCACACAGACTAGGCATGTTTTAATTTTTTTAAGAGACACATATACCAAAATCTCTTGGACATTATATAAACTACTACTTCAAGAGAGTTTGTAGCTTCAACGTTAAGGCAGATGACATTCAACTCACTGACTGGTCATTACAGAATCAGTTTTTTGGTGGTTGCTACTGGAAAGAACAAGTACCACACTAAAATCATGAGCATGGCATTAACCAACCTGATTCTAGGCTTGGACAGGTTGTGCAGTGCTCAACAAGTACACTTGTGCATCAGTAGGCACTGCTGCTATTTAAGAATGAAATGAAAATATTATTTTACAGAAAAAAGCACAAAAAGCAAAGATTACATAAGCCCCTTATCCCCTCTCTGAACCACAGATTCTCCTATAATTAACATCTTGCATTAGGTTATGCACTTGATAGAATTAATGAACCAATATTGATACTTTATAACTAGGATCCGTAATTTACAGCAAGGTTCACTCTCTGGGTTGCACAGTTGTATGGGTTTTGACAAATGTGCAATTCCATGTATCCACCATTACAGAATTATACCAAAGAGTTGCCCTGAAAATGCCCTGTGCTTCTAATTTGTGGCAACCACTGATATTTGATAGAGCTTTGCTTTTCCTAGAATGCCACACAGTTGAAATAATACACTAGGTAGCTTTTCTGGACTGACATTTTCACTTAGCAAAATGCATTTATGGTTCCTCCATGACTTTTCATAGCTTGACATTCCATTTATTTTATCACTGAAAAATATTCCATCATATTGAGGTACCAGTTTGGTTAGTCATCCACCTATTAAAGAATACCTTAGTTGTTTCCAAATTTTGGCAGTTATTAATAAAAATGTTGTAAAGGTCCTTATGCAGGTTTTTGTTAGATGCAAATATTCAATTCATTTTGGTAAATACTACCTAGGAACGGAATTTCTGGATCACATAGTAAGCCTATTTCTTGTTTCTTAAGAAAGTGCCAGAGTGTTTTTCAAAATGCATGCAGTTTTGCAGTAAATAAGGATTCTAGTTGCTCCACTTTCTGACCAGCATTTGGAGTTCTCAGTGTTTTTTATTTTTAGGCCTTCTCTTAGGTGTGTGGTAGTATCTCATTGTTTTAATTTGTAATTCCTTAGTGACATATGATATTAAGCATGTTTTCAGAGGCTTTTCTATCTTATATCTTATTTTTCAACTGTATATCTTTGGTGGATTTGCTATCTACACAAACCTTGTGTCTATTTTTAAATAAGGTTATCTGTTTTCTTCTTAATTGTGTTTCAAAAGTTCTTTATGTATTTTGGATACATATCATTTCTCAAATATGTGTTTTGCAAATATTTCCTTCCAGTCTTCAGCTTCTCTTCTCTTTCTCTTAAGAGTAACTTTTAAAATTAAACTAAATTTGGTCCAAGGATGACTTTGCACTTTGAGTCCTCACATAAAGAACCACAACTTAATTTAGAATGTAAACTAACTGAAAACCTGACTTAGGAATATACTCTTGCAAGAGATAGCTGACTCTCAGCTGATGATGGCAGCCAAACTTCAATCCCAAGTGACCAACTGATCCAACCACGTGCGAAAGGCGATATCCCCAGCTGGAACCAACCCAGCTGTTTCTGTACCTCACTCCCTTTTTTCTGACCATCAATGCTGCCTGTCCACATTGTGGGGCAGAGCTTTCTGACCTTCTTTGGGTTCTGAGGGCCGAATGATTTGTGACTCTCTTTGCTCAGGTAAAATCAAACTCAACTGGTCTAAATGTTTTCATTTGAGTTTGCTTTTAAACAAACAAGTTTAATAACATGAATAGCCTCAGTGAGCATGGGAGGTACCCAGAAAACAAGTCCATCTCTACTAGGTGGCTTATGTAGCATCTTCAACAAAGAACACAAGTTTTTAGAGAAGCGATAAGACAAAGGAAAAGAGGTGGCAGGTAGTAGGAAGGCAAAAAAACAGCAGATGAAGGCTCCTAAGTAAAGCTTGTTACCTAGATACGCTGGTGCTGAACCTAAGGAGGCTGACACTGGCTTCAGTGATCAACTTCTGCCCTTGGTGGATGGAGAGGGGAGGACGGGATACCTTGGTAAGTTTATTTCGGGTCCTTTGGCAAATGGGGGAGAACAGAAAGTTCTCCTTATATCTGCTTCCTTCTCAATTTCTTGCAAAATGAAATAATCCTCATACCAATGTGGCATAAGCTGGGTTGGTATATTCTGGTCTCTCATGGTCCCCTTTTTGAATTTTATTTTTAGAAAGTTTCATGTATTAACAGCTGAGCTGGTAGATTGCCCTGTGTCTTGCTGAACCTGAGGATAGGCCACTTGAGTTGAATAGTCGGGGTCATTTCAGGAGCCAGTGTTGCAGGTGGGGTCCCATCTGAGTTATGCCTTTATAAGGTTTTAGCAAACAGGTGTTAAACAACAGGCATTTCTATGGAAACATGCCACTACCAACAAAAAAGGGTAAGTGGTTGAAGCAAATTATAAACCAGTTTCTGCAATCAAGAATGTGAAGAGAGAGCCTTCAGAATGGGAGAAAATCTTTGCCACCTACCCCTCAGAGAGAGCATCAATCTCCAGGATATGTAAAGAATTCAAAAAACTTCAGCGTGCACGCGCGCACGCGCACACACACACACACACAACCCAATCAACAAACAGGCAAAGGAAATGAACAGAAAGAAGAAATATGAACAGTCAGAAGAAGAAATATGAATAGTCAACAAATATATGAAAAAATGTTCAACTTCTCTAGCAATCAGAGAAATGCAAATTAAAACTACACTGAGATTCCATCTCACTCCAGTCAGAATGGCAGTTATGGAGAATACAAGTAATGAAAATGTTTGGCAAGGATGTGGGGAAAAAGGTACCCTCATACATTGCTGGTGGGTCGCAAATTGATGAAATCACTCTGGAAAGCAGTATGGGGATTCCTCAGAAAACCTGGAATGGAATCACCATTTGATCAGTTATACCACTCCTCGGTATTTACCCAAAGGACTTAAAATCAGCATACTACAGTGACACAACCACATCAATGTTTATAGCAGCTCAATTCACAATAGCTAAACTATGGAACCAACTTAGGTGCCCTTCAACAGATGAATGGATAAAGAAAAGGTAATATATATGTGTAGTGGAATACTGCTCAGCCATAAAAAAGAATGAAATTATGGCATCTGGTAAATGGATGGAACTGGAGACTATCATGCTAAGTGAAATAAGCCAAACCAAAGGTTAAATGTTCTCTCTGATATGTGGATGCTAACACACAACAAAAGGTGGGGAGGGAAGAATAGAAGCTCATTATTATAGAATAGAAGCTTTGTACTATACAAAGGGGAATGAAGGGAAGAAAGGGGAATAGGAATAGGAAGAACAGTTAATGAATAGGACATAACTTTCCTATGTTCACATATGAATACACGACCAGTGTAACTCCACATCATGTTCAACCACAAGGATGAGATCCCAATTAGAATAAGTTTAACTCCATGTATGTACAATATGTCAAATATACTCTACTGTCATGTATATCTAAAAATAACAACAAGAAAGAGATTTTGGTTGCCTCTGTGGATCATGGCAGGAAAAATTGGTAATTGATATATCCTGAGCAAGCCTGATTCAATTCCTTTGTTATAAAATGTGTTTACTTTGTAAGAATTCATGAAAGTTAACAAAAAAGAACCTAAGAATTTACAGGGGGATTCTCTGAAAGGAGATTTCTGCCAGATATGAGCAGAATAAGTTCTGAAGTATGTGAACTATTCAAAAATCTTAACAGATTAGCCCCCAACTGAGCAAGTTTCATTCCAGAAACCAAAAAGCACCGGACCACCCACTCTTCCTTTGTGATGCGAGTCCTTCACAGAACATGAGAAAGAGTCAGGTGAATGATTAATTACACTACTTTTCCTGCCAAGGTGAGAAGAATTGCCCTAGGCCATCCAGCTAGCAAAGGGTAGAGTTGAGATTCAAACTGACTCAACCTCACTGACTTCTATTTGACATTGATGCAACTCCTTTAAAAATACCCATCAGCCTCAGCTGTGCTGTGGGAGCAAACAGAATGGATTCAGATTCTATGCACTCTTGGGCTAAGAGGTGGGGAGCACATCCCAGGGCCAAGTGTGATGGCGGCTCCCAGAATGACAGTGGGACACTTGGGACAGGCTGGGCTCAGGGTAGCAGGGGGTGAAAGAAATCCCTTATATGGTAGGGGTTTCCATCCTGAGCTGCCATTCATTCTGCAAATATCATGGAGCACCCTCTATGTGCCCAGCGGAGAGACCCCCTCCCCGCTCTAACCCTGTCAGCTAATTATGTTCCCAAGTGGGCGTGGCTTCAGGCACACCTAGAAGAGCTCTGGGGAAATGGAGTAGCAGAGAGGAAATGCAGGGGAAGGAGAAGGGGGTCGTTTGGTCTTGGGTCTGAAGGAGCAGGGGGATCTAGTACAGGCAAAAGGCAAATGAGAGGACACATGGTGTGGGTGGCCACGTTTGGGGTGGGTCAGGAGAGTGCAGGTGTGATGAAAAAGGATGTGAGAGAAGAGTTCCCAGGTAGAAGCTGGAGGGCAACAGAGAAAAAGATTTCCTAATTCACAACTTTGTCTAGAATATTAGTGGTAATCAGGTAACAGGGGAAATGTTGAGCAGTTATCTCGGGAAGATTACTCATTCAGATAGTCTTTCAGGCGCCCATTTACTGAGTTTACTCCAGAGCAGTTTTGTTCTAGAGGTTTCAGGTGATGTCAAGTTGTGTGGGCCTTGGCCCCTCATCTAGTACTAAAAAGAAAGATGGAATGTCTCAAAGTAACTCCAAGTCAAGCTCCAGGACCAGTGTGGAAGGCAGCAGGTGCCTATAGAGTCCTTGTTCCCAGCAAAGTGGGAGATGCCACCCCTCTGTGGAGGAAGGACTAGGTCTACCTCAACCCAGTAGCACTCAGGGCCATGCCCATTGCTTCTTGCAGTGCCTACTTGTGGCTGGACGAGCCAGGCTTGCTGGGCTCCTACGTGAGCTGGGTGAGGAGAGTGGTCAGCAGGATCCTGGAACTCCAACTGCCTGGGGCCTTGACTTGGCTCTGGGTGTGGCATGCTTCACTGAAGTGCTTATGCAAGCTCCAGAACCCAAAGATACATGTTTAGAATAGCTATTAATATCTTTGAGGCACTGGGCAGAATAGAGCAGGCTTATTTCCCTTTTTTATAAAGTTTCTAAACTGCAAAATAAGAAGGTTGATGGGGAGACAATGCATCTGAGTTTTCACAATGCTTCTGACAGTGTCTCACCATGCTTGAAAAAGCAATATGGAGAAAAGTAAGATCAATGGAATCAATACAAGAACAGCTACTAATCATTTATTTGTTCATTCATTTGTTCATTTATGAGTTCACCACACAAACATTTCCTGAGCCAGTTATTGTGCTTAGAACTGGAAATACAGTGATGAGCAAAACCAGAAGCAACTTGTTTTTTGTGGTTGCTTGGAGTTTAGTAGAGGAGCAAGATAATGACCAAGGACTCATATAAATGAATGTAAAATTATGACCATAATAAGTGCTAAAAAAGAGGGGTTCCTGGTACTCTGAGAATCTATTATAGGACTAGTTTTAACTGACATTCAAAGATGGAATGTGGACACATATTCTTTGCTATTCATCCTATGAAGAGGTAGAATCTAATCTCTCTTGAATCCAGGCTGGCTCTCATGACTTGTTTGATTAAAGGAATGCAGCAAAAAGAATATCCTGGGATTTCTGAAATGAGGTCATGAGAAACTTTGCAACTTCCGCTTGCCTCTCTTGGGGCCTATTTCCTGGGGATCTGAGCCCACCACGTAAAATGTTCTATTGCCCTGACACCCCAGAGTCAAAGAGGCCATGTGTAGTTTGGGTTCACAGTCCTAGCGGAGCCCAGCCTTCCAGACATCTCTGTCAAGCCACCTGATGGGAAGAAAATCTTGAATCTGCCAGATCAGGGTCCAGCATACTGTAGCCTCCAGACTAAATCTGGCTCCCATCTATTTTTACAAATAAAGTTTTATTGGAACACAGCCAGACTCATTTATTTAATTATTATCTATTGTTCCTTTCACAATGGTGGAGTTGAGCAGCTGTGACAAAGACTATATAGCCTGCAAAGCTGAAAACATTTCTATCTGGCCTTTTGTAGCACTGTTCAATAGGAATGCAGCGCAAGCCACAAATGTGAGCCCTATTGAGAATTTGAAAATTTCTTGTAGGCGCTTGTGTTAGTCAGCTTTTCATCACTGTGACCAAAATACCAACACAAGAAACTTAGAGGAGAGAAAGTTTATTTTGGCTCACAGTTTCAGAGGTTTATTCCATGGTGGGCTGACTCCATTTCTCTGGACCCAAGATGAGGCAGAATAACATGGCGGAAGCATATGGTGGAGGAATGCCACTCCATTCATGGTGGCAGAAAACAGAGAGAGAGGCACGGGAGGGGGTCACAGGGAAGATGATCCCTTCCAGGGAATACCCTTAGGGGACCCAACTGCCTACAGTTACCATCTACTTGCTGCATTCAAACCGATGGACTGGTTAGGTTATGGCTCTCACTGTCCAATCATTTCACCTCTAAACATTCCCACATTCGCACCAGAAACTTTGGGTGACACTTCAAATTCTAAACTATAAAACCACATGAACAAATTAAAATAACATAGGTGACATTAATTTTAATACTCTATTTAATCCAGTATATCTAAAATATTATAATGTCAACATGTAATCAATGCAAAAATTATAATGAGTACTTCAAATTTTTTATACTGAATATTCAAAAATCTCGTGGGTAATTTATACTCACAATACAACTCAATTAGGATCCCTTGATCATTTCAAGAGATCAGTTGTCACTTGTGACTGGTGGCAACTGAATTAGTGTGTGTCTAGACCAACCCACCCATTAGCTTGCTACCATAAAGTGACCTCAGTTGATGCTGTGAGGAGTGGAAGAATCACTGTAAGGCCTGCTCAGATTCCTGACCCACCACACTGTGAGAGGGTAAATATTGAGGGGCAGTTTGTAATACACCAATAGGTAAATAAAACAGATTGAATAAGGAGATGAAGGGTTGGCAGAGAGTGTGGCTAGAAAGGATTCTAGGCGAAGGGAAGAGCATATACAAAGGCTCTGAGGCAGGAGGACACATGAAGGAAGGTAGGAGAAGGTTGATGTGGCTAAGGTGAAGACAGGTGGAGGATAAGGTTGAAGACCTAGGCAGGGGCCAGACCATACTTGCCTTATGGGACAGTTAAAGATTTTGGTCTTTCTTCTGAGAGCAAGGTGAACCACTAAAGAAATTATAGTAGAGTCGTGCATAGTGGTACATGCCTGTAATCTCAGTGGTTCAGGAGGCTGGGGAAGGAGGATCACAAGTTCAAAGCCAGCCTCAGCAACTAAGTGAGGCCCTAAGCAACATAGGAAGACCTGTTTCAAAATAAAAATAAAAAGGGTTGAGGACTATAACTCAGTGGTAAAGCACCCCTGGGTTTAATCCCCAGTGCCAAAAAAGAAAAAAAGAAATTATAGAAGAGATGTGACATAATCAGTTTTGCTTTTGGAAAAAATGACTCTAGTTATTATGTAGCAAATAAACAGTAGGGAAGCCAAAGCTGATGCAGGAAGGTCCATCAGCTGGACATTGAAGTTGCTTAACTGAGATGGCTGTTTGGTCTACAATGATAATAGCAGAAATGGAAGGGAGTGGGTAGAATAAGAAATATTTAAGATTATAATTAACAGAACATGGCATGGATTAAATGTGAGGGATGAGAACAAAGTATTGATTAATTTATTGATTCATTTATTCATTCAACAATTGAGTGCCGAGAATCATTCTTAACAGAGTGATTCCTCAGTGGGTACCACCAGGACTCTCAGTTTTTTAACATTCACTTTCATATGCTTAGTAAAACTATGAATGAAAGCAATGGAAATTATACTTCTGTTTTCAAATATGCAGATGACACAAAAATGAGCCCAAAGTGGGTCAGCTGAATTAATATTCATAAAGTCTAAAAAGAGAGTAACCTTATAAGGGTAAATGTAAAGACTCATACTTAAGTACAGATGCTAGATAAAGAACTTATCTGTAGTAAATATAAAAATCACATAAATATTATTATGACATGGCTATCTAATATTAATTCAGCCCTTTTTTGGAGGGGTGGGGTGCATTGGATCCAACTCAGGGCCTTGCACATGCTAGGCAAGCGCTCTACCACTGAGCCGCACCCCAGCCCAATTAATTCAGTCTTAACATAGAATTAGCTCTCCGTACTCTGCTAACAGACCACATCACTTGTGGTATCACACTGACAAAATTAGGGTTTATCAAGTGAAAGGGCAGCACAGTTCACTAGGGAATATTAAAATTATGTCAAATGAGGAACAATTTAAAAGAGTGGGGGTAATGAACCTGAAGAAAAGACTGAATACACTGCGGCCTTCTGAAAACATTTAAGGGACCTCCTGTGAGAGGGCACACATGTCATTGCTGAAGGGCAAGCAGTTCCAAGGGAAGTCTTAAGGAGCCAGATTCCAGCTCCAGATGATGATGAAGTTTAATGGAGAGCCACAACTTTCTTGTTAGGTCATAAGCTCCCCATTCTCAACACTGCTCAAAAAAAGTGGGGTACAACACACAAGAGAGATTTTGTGGGGAGGGATTCCTTGTTATGTAATTGAATTCTATAACTTTTAAGTCCACCTCTAAGATCCATTCCCAGGCAGGAAAAGGGAAAAATAAAGGAAGACACCAGAGCGTTCCGTCTCTGTCTCCCACCCTGAATTTTTTTTTTTTCTTTCTTATTTTAGCATTAGAAACCGTATAGTATGTTTAAAGGACTTTCCTGTCTGGAGAGAGTCTGTTAAGCTGACTATAGGTGACCCAGGGCTTCAGGCGACACAGAGAATAGCAAGCACTCCTCTGGCCCCGAAAGGTAGGGAGAAGATGGTGGTATCTGAACTGGGCCTTGACTGAACTTGATATCTGAACTTGGTCTTGAAATTGTACCCTAATGGCAGGAACAAAGTGAATCAGGCATGCTAGGGATTGCAGTAGTCAGTTTCTGTTACAGTGGATGAAGTTGTACCCAGAAGTGGCTCCAACTAAGTCTACTTATTTTGATTCTTGTGCTCATGAGTGTTTCAGCCTGGGCCACTGCATTGTGGAACAGTTTTCCTCTTAGTGTTGCTCTCCTCCTTTGACATTAGCAATGATAAATTTCCTAGAACTTAGTGTGAGGATCAGCTGCCCTTGAAAAGACCTGCAAACTTTCAACAACTCTATTAAATGTTGATTGGGTATAACTGGCTAAGCCTTTCAGTCACATTCTTTTTCGGGGGGTGGCAGGTACTGGGGACTGAACTCAGGGGCACTCGACTACTGAGCCACATCCCCAGTCCTATTTTTTTATTAGTTCTAATTAGTTATACATGACAGCAGAATGCATTTCAACTCATTGTACACAAATGGAGCCAACTTTTCATTTCTCTGGTTGTACATAATGCAGTCACACCATTCATGCAATCAACATGTACATAGAGTAATAATGTCTGCGTCATTCCACCATCTTTCTCACTCCCATGCCCCCTCCCCTCCCCTCGCTGCCCTCTGCCAATCTAAAGTTCCTCCATTCTTCCCTTGCCCACTCCCATTATGGATCAGCATCCACATAGCAGAGAAAATATTTGACCTTTGGTTTTTTTGGATTTCCAGTCCTATTTTGTATTTTATTTAGAGACAGGGTGTCACTGAGTTGCTTAGTGCCTCACTTTTGTGGAGGCTGGCTTTGAACTCATGATCCTCCTGCCTCAGACTCCTCAGCCCTTGGGATTGCAGGTATGTGCCACTGCATCTGGCTTCAGTCACATTCTTGATATACATGCACCTGTGCAGAGAACATCAGGCATAACCCTGGTTTCCATGTTCTTTATTAATATAATATTCTTTAGCATTTTTCCCTTTTAAATTTTTTTTATTTTTAAACAACACATAATAATTTTACATAAATATGGGCTACAATGTGATATTTTAACACATTTATGCAATGTGTAATGATCAGATCAAGGTAATTGGCAAAATCATCTCCTTAAACTTTTATCATGTCTTTGTGTTGAGAATATTCAAAACCCTCTCTACTACTCTGGCAAGTTTCTGGGATACAGTCAAATAGAATCTTTTTTAGGGACATACGGAAATGGAGTAGGAATGACCATGGCCTTTGCATGGGACAATAAGAAAAGCTGACTGGACTGGAGGAGAGGTTGAATTTGCACAAGTAATGGGAAATTAATTTTTGTAAGTAGATCAGAAGTGTGTAACAGGATTCGGAAAGTCAGATGAGAAGTTCATATTTGATTTAATAGGAAATTGGGAGTTGGGGATCAATAGTTTGAAAGTATAAAAAATAATGTAATGGAAGTTTGAAGAAACTAAACCAGTGGCCCAAGGAAAGTTACGGCTGGTATCAGAGTGATCAAGAAAGCCAACAGTAAAGCTCACGGACCAGTGCGGAGGCAGTGGGCACCATGAGAACATGAACACTTTGGGGTGCACACTTCTGATCTGGTGGACCCCAGGGACAACTGGCTATATGGACACACCATTCCTGCTGATCTCCAACACACCAGCTCTCACCAGCTCTATCACCTTGTAATCCAGGCCTGATCATCTGTCCAACTCAGTTTCTAATTTCTCCTTGGAGCAAATCCCTCTTTGACCTCCATCTGGGAATTCCTCCATCTGTGGGGAATTTTCTTACCTAACTCTTGGATTCCTTTCATGAGCTGTTTCTTGTCCTTGTCCATTTGGAAGGACAGCATTTCCACACAGATATGAGGAAAGCAGCATCAAATATGGTACATAGAACAAAGATGTGCATTGATTCAAAGAGCAAATGTATTAGCAGATAGGAGCTGAGGGAGGCTTTTACTCACCCTCTGATACTGTGGTAACTCAAGTATCAAAATTAAGACTACATTACCCTCTGGGTGCTGTAGCACACACCTGTAATCCCAGGGGCTCAGGAGGCTGAGACAAGAAAAGTGAGGGACTAAACAACTCAGTGAGAAGCTGTCTCTTGTCTCTAAATAAAATACAAAATAGGGCTGGGATGTAGTTCAGTGGTTGAGAGCCCCTGAGTTCAATCCCTAGTACCAAAGAAAAAAAAAAAAAAAGAAAAAAGAAAAGAGTACATTACCCTCACCAGCCCAGAATTGGTGCACAGCAGAGCAATAGCTTTTAGATTTTCCTGTCCCCTAACAAGAAGTTTGTGTTTGAGACAGACACCCAGTTCTCTTAACTGTATCTTTTTGGAGTTATGGTTTATCACCTTCTAAAAATATTGATGATTTTCAAAATCATTTTTCCCTTTTTGGCCAAGAAGTACCCAAAAATAAACATCATGTAAAATTTTATAGGTGCCTGTCCAGGAACAAAGCCCTTAGAAATCACTAAAAGGCAGCCATGTCCATCCTGCTCACTAAGGGAGCTTCTTTCTCATCTAAGAACCAGAATCACGGTCAAAGAGAGAAAAACCAACCGTTTTAAAGGCACAGTTTGAGGGACAGCCCCTTTTCCCCATCTGAGTACCAGCCCTACTCCAACACTTGGAATTCCCACATTACTCATTCCTTGGGGTCAGGCATTTTTTGAAAGCTCCTGTTAAAATGCAAATGTGAGTTAGAAGGGAGAAATGGGGTTTTCATTGCTGTTTGTAACCATAAGGAGTTAAGTTCAAGGTGATTCATCTCAATAAGACATGGAACTCAGGAACTCAGAAAGGAATCACATCCCTGGATGGAAGAAGACAGTGCTGAAGTCTCAGGGCCTTGGTGGAGAGATGCACAGTGCTGAACACACATTCTCTTCTTCTACACATATTTGAAATGACATCTATATCCCAAACTGCAGCCTGCGTATCCTCCAATGTACGAACAGTTCAGAAACAACTCTCTGTGGGTTAGGGAAGGGTCCAATGAGGGGTTGTGCATTCAGACTCTGGTCCTATCCTTCCTGCACCACTGGAATGTTCTTATCTGCCTGATCATGAAAGGCAAATGGTCAGCACTTGCCTGAATTCTGGAAAACTGCCCAAGAGCCTCCCCACTAAGCCAGCTTGTTTTAGTTCTGTCTTTTCTTTTCTGCATCCTCACAGCTTCAATCCCCTGGCCCAGAGATCCCTAACCTCAATTCCTACTTGTATCTGATGTTTGAAACATGGTGTTCAAATCTTTGATTTTTCTCCTGAAGAATCTGGAGTGGCTCACCTTTTTATCTTTTATAATTTTCTTCCCAGTCCTCATCTCTACCCAGGATGGGACATCCAATATCCAGGGATAACAGAGTTATGAAAATATCAAACATAAAGAGAGGGGCTGGGGTTGTAGCTCAGTGGTAGAGCACTTGCCTAGCATGTGTGAGGCACTGGGTTCCATCCTCAGCAGCACATAAAAATAAATAAAATAAAGGTATTGTGTCCATCTACAACTAAAAAAAATTAAGAAAAAAAAATAGAGTAATTAATCAGCACAGTCACCTAGAGCCATTTCCTTTCCTTTAAAGCACTGTTGCTCATAGTAGTATTAATGTGTCTATATTGTGCTTTTATTATTTTCCCACTGGGCTAGAAGCTTCCCCTTATGTCATTTATGTTCCTCATTAAAAACCCAGTTCCTAGGACAGAGTAAGCACACAATATACATATTCTGAATATATGAATGAACAGAGATTCATAAAATCCATTACACATAGGATAACACTAATGGTGTCCTCAGCAGCACACAACAAACATAACACAGAACTGGGAATTTGAGTACATAAACGTACCCATTAATAGTCCAGAGCCTCAGCCCCAAGATTGAAGTTAGACATAACAGAAGCAGGCCTTCTCCTTAGTTATTACAATTTGAGAGGAGTGGGAAGTTCCCTTGACCAAAAATTATTTTCACCTGTCTCTCCAAAACCTTAAATTACTATTAGTAGAGGCGATATTTTAGACCCATTTGCAAATGCAAATGTGTTCACAGCATGCGGAACATGTTAAACCACTGCCCAGGCACGTTTTTGACCAGAGTATTTCTTTCCAAATGACCTATCAGTCTCTATACTGGAATGGGGCAGCTAGAAGGGAAGAAATGGGGCGGGGGTGGAGGGGATAAGCATTTCTGGACCAGAGGAGGAAAGGTCAAACAGGAAAGCAAAGGACTTTACAGAGAGACTGGGACACTGCCTTCCTTCTCTAGATTTCCCACAGTACGTGGGGCGCAGTCAGGGCCAGCATCCTTGGACAGATTCTCCCAGAGCAGAGCTGCTTGGAGCTCCTAGCACCCCAAGACCAAGGGCGGCTGCCAGCTGTTTGGTAAGTGGTACCTTCCATTCCTCAGCCTGTCCTGCTTCTTGGCCCACTAAAGCCCAAACGGGGATCTGGCTGGAAGAAACTCAGTTTTCTAATATTCCACCTCCAATGTAGCTAGTCCCCAGGTTAAGCCCGATGGTCGAAGGTTTGAAGCATGTCCTCTGCCCTCCCTGCGGTGCATTCCCTTGCCAGCCACCAGTCCCACCTCTTCACATTAGCCCCCAAAGCAACCTGCTGTCATGCCGTGCTCCCCAGGGCACGTGGGCTTCAAAAGAACATACCTGTCACTGATGCCCATCCACCGTGGCTCCCAGAGACCAGACACATAAGCACAGCAGCATTCCCGAGGGGTACGGGAGCGAGGCTTTAAAAATATGCTAAGAGGAATCTTTGCCAGCTCCTCAGGCCTCCTAGGACTCCTCTTGTTGAGAAAGAACAGTCTCAGGACTGAGTCTAAAACTCAAATACAGAAAGGGGAACTGACTAGAGAGAAACAACACCACAGACAGGGCCAGAGTTCTTGCATGGTTCCAGATAACTTCTGCTGGCAGGTGGGCATTTCCACTGATGAGAATGACTACAAATGCAGCCTCGGACTGCGCAGGAGTGTAAAGCCCTGAGGAAACCCCCAAAGACAGCCCCGTCCACAATCACAACAGACACCTTCCCTGACAGAATGGTAGAGAAGGGAAGGGCAATCTTGAAAGCCCATGGGAAAAGACTCGTCTCAGTTCAGCCAATGTTTTACTGAGCAGCCACATGCCAGGCACTGAGTCTGGCTCATCTGCATGCAGGAGATGGTCCTCAATTAGAGCAGAGACTGAATCATTCATTCCTCTCCATGGATCCTGCTAGAAGCCAAGTCACATATGCAGCCCTCCTTGTCAGATTATCCTAATGTAATCTGAATCGTATGAATCTGGAATGCTTCTATTACTTTGGTCCACTATTCCTGGAAGTGAATGGTACTTTTGAGTTCAGGGACTAGTCACAAACAGAAGTGAGAAAAGTGGGTAGATGCCCAGTACATATAGTGCTTCCGCAGAGATAGGCTTCAATTATAGAGAGGGAGGGACCCATACAATCCTGCCCAGGAGCGGCTCCTTTTTCAACCCCATCAGGCACTGCAAAGCCTTCTGCTCAGTGGTGGTGGTGGTGATGGTGGGCATTTATGGGTCTCTGAGGTCTGCAGCACTTGAGCTCAGAAGAAGCAAGGCAGCCCTGCTGAGAGAGCTTCCCTGGCTTTCTTAGAGACTAGCTGCAGCCTGCAGGGCTGGAGAAATGAAAAGGGACAAAGTGAAAGTCGGTTTTTGGTGACCCGGTTGAGGAAGCTCACCCTGCCAAAACTTGTGGTGCCGGGGAAGGACCCTGGGCTTGGAATCGGTGGTCCCAGGTCAGATACTGTCTTGACCACTGGATGCAGGGCAAGTTCTGGGCATCCTGCAGTCTCGATCTTCTGTCCTATGAAATGGGACTAGTAATAGCTTTCCTTTCTGCATTGTTATGAAAGACAAGGCATTCTATGCAAATCATCTGGTACTACCCGCAGCTGTGTAGTCTTTGTTATTAGTCTCCTTTTTTCTTTTGAATCCTCCCCAATTCTTTCTTTGACCTTTCCACAAAGATCTTCCCCTCAGCACTAATGAGGTGATGATAGTTCTTCCCAAGCAGGTCTGTAAGCCCCTTCACCTTCCATCTGGGCCTCTCCAACCCACAGGCTCCTGCCCGGGTCCTTATCCTGACTCACTCAGGCATCACTTCCCTCAGCCGCTCTACAAGCAGATCTTAGACACTTCATCCTTTAAATGGATAGGCTTCACCTGGGGGTTTCCTCTGGGTTTTACAATCACGATTTTCTTTTAGTTGAAAGTGCTCATGTAGTTTTCTTATTGTAAAACATGAAATCACTCACCTATCAGAGCACAGAACTCATTCATATTTCATTTATTTTCAAGTGTCTTCCTTTTCCTTGTACATGGTCGAGATTCAAGACATGCTAAATTGAAAGTGCTGCTATCAAGATATTTGAAGTTGTATTTCCCCAACTTCAGTCATTCTAAGTACTAGTACCACTTCACATCCATGTAAAGTCTGTACTATTCCTTTTACAGTATTTTTCTCTTAACTTACTTGAAGTAAACTTATTTAAAAAGAAAGTTTTATGTTAATACTAAGAATCAAAGAGAGTAGTATCATTTGCCATAAATGATGTCATATCAAACTGGGCTTGAGAATCACAGAGACCAGTGTTCATTCTGTGGTTCCACTACTGATACCTGTGTGTTCTTAGGGAAGTATTTAACCTCTCTGAGCCTTGGGTTCCTCATAGATGTAACACTGTGCTAAATATCTCATAGGCTTTCCCTGAGGATTAAACTGGATGACATATACATGGTGCCTGAGATCCTGGCAAACTGGAGGTTATTTTTTCTTGATTTTAAAAGACTGTTTTATTGTTTTCCCTTCTCCATATCCCACTGCAGTTCCTGCTTAGAACAGCCTCCTCAACACTGGAACAGAGAAGTATGTTAGAGGAGGGAGATGAGTGGCAAGGCCAGCACCAGAAATAAGGGACCATATGGTGTCATGGAATTCTCTGTCTGTGACTTAGCATCGCAAGGCTGTAAGAAACCTCAAAAACTATCATTCTGGTCTTTCAAGCAGGGGCCCCTCTGTCATCTCTGCTGGAGGCCTGGGTGAGCTTTGCTTTCTCATTGGTCAGACTGGAAAACTCACTACCTGATAGTTATAGGAAAACTAATACTCCCTTATCTACCAGTCCTAACTCCCCAGCTCCATAAGAAACATCCTGTTGTCCTCATCATCTTTTCTCTAATTACCAGAATATATTCTTGAACACTTTTAGGTCCAAGTCTCCAAAGAGTCGAAAGCAGATATTATAAATCCACTCTCTGCTAAACATCAGCAGCCTCCTCCACCAGTCAGTGGGATGGGATCTCCAGGACCCTACTCCACTGGGCTCCCACCAGCACCCTCCTCCCTGAGTGAGTCAACATACCTTCAGCAGAGAGGGCTCGGGTGGCATGGGGCAGGCAGTGACTGATGATTTTCATCAATGAGTCAGGGTCACATTTAGCTTTAAACAGTTATAGGAGGTCGGCTGACCATGATTATTTTCACACATTAAGTCAATGGCCGCCCCCTCACCCCCTCTTGTTGGTGTGCCAGTGTTTAGGGTCAGCGCTCAGTCAATCAAAAGCACCGTGGCTACCCTCTGCACCATCAGAGCCCAGGGTGGACAGGATGCAGCAGCACTGGGGGCACTAGCATTGAAGGCTGGCAGGAAGCTGTGCAAGATGAAGATCTGCTCCTTATGCTTGGTCAGGAGGAAGTTGCTGGTAACCTCAGAAAGCTGCTGTCTGTGTTAGCTTCTTCCTCCACTGCCTCATTCCCGGATGTTCTCATGTCTAAGGCCAGTCTGCAAGGAAAAGTGGCCGGACAGGGAGAGGCCACTGCACAGGAGACAAAGCTGTGGGGACATACCCTCCTGACATCACAACCACATCTTCAGGATCTGCTGTGTGACAGAGCCAGACACCTGTGAGCATTTAGAATCATCCAGTGCTTAGCTTGCATTTCCTTTTCAGTCATATGTCTGTTGCCTGTGACCCGTGGCAAGGGGCAAGGGAGCAACCTAAAAGTATTCTAGAGAGTGCTGGAAGCGGCAGTTCCAGTGTAGGATGGACCGTTTCTGCTCTCCTAGTGTTTGTTTTCTGAGCTTTCTTTGGAACAGATTTGTGTAGGTGGGGGTGGGCAGAAGAGATCTAAAGTCAAAGGCTCCTCTGAGCTTTCTTGAAAGCCCATGAAGGAGCTGATGTGGGTGTCCTGTGTTTCATGCCAGAAGAAGGAAGGGAAAGGGAGAAGTGTATGGATCCTATGAGCCGTGGGAACCCCAGAACCCCTTGCTTGGTGCTCCCAGAGGATTGACAACCTCAGGGTGATGGCTGTTGCCCAGAGAGGCAGTGCCTTCAGCTCAGGCAGCCCAGACTGCAAACACTCATTCCCCACTGTGGTCTGCGGGCAGGGAGCTGCCAGACTTCAGAGACCACTGTGGGCTCAGAGTGAGGGCGAGGGCACACATTTATTAAAATGGCTAAAATCCGAAAACCTGACAGCACCAAATACCACTGAGAATGTGAAGCAACAGGCATTCTCACTCGTTGCTGGTAAGGATGCAAAATGCTAAAATTACACTGGTTGTCAGTTTCCTATAAAATCTAGCAAACTTTGACTCCATAAACCAGCAAGCACACTTCTAGGTACAGTGACTCAATTGAGTTTAAAAACAAAAAACAAAAAACAAACAAACAAAAAAACTGCAAATCCTACACACAAAAGTTTATAGCAGCTTTGTCCATAAGTGCCAGAAAATTGGAAGCAACTAAGATGCCCTTCAATAGGTGAATGGACAGACAAACCATGTACATGAATACGTGGACTTTTATTCAGTGATGAAAGGAAGTGAGCTATCAGGACATGAAAAAGGATATAGAAAACTTAAGTGTTTATTGTTTAAGGAAAGAAGCCAATCTGAACAGGCTACACACCGTATGATTTCAAAGACATATTCTGGAAAAGGTAATAGCACGGAGATAACAATAGAAAAGATCAGTGGCTTGGAGGGAGACGAGGAGGGATAAGCAGGTGAAGAACAGAGGATTTTTAGGGTGATGGAACTATTTTCTATTATGGTTTAATGGTGGGTACATGGTATACATTTGTCAGGGCCCATGGAACTGTATGACTCAAGGAGGAAACCTTGATATAAATCACCGACTTTAATAATACATCAATATTGGTTCATTAATCGGAATGATTGCAAATATAGGGGAAACTATGCCCTGCTAGAGGGTAGATGGGAATTCTCTGTACTATCAGTTCAATTTTTTTTCCCTTTTGGTAAGTCTAAAACTGTTCTAAAAATAAAGGCTATTAATTTAAAAACACACTCACTCTAACCACATGCACTGATTCCTGGCAAAGCGACTAAATTAATGATGTGACATTTTAAAGGGCTCCTAAACTGGTGGGAAAGAAAATTAGCAGCATCAATTTCACAGTTCAAAGATTCACTTCCCCATGGTGCACACTTGTAATTAAATGCCACACATACAATGTTTAGAAAAATCTCCAGTTTTTTTTCAATTACTGCCCTCTGTTTTGACACTTTATGCATATTTTGGTGCAGAACCATAGATTTTTTATGTCAATTCCTTAGGTAAATTAAAGAAAAAGCCCCACTGTTTTCTTAGGGTCAGATCAATTTAAAAAAATAGCTTTCAGTTCCATTTTTCTGGAGGAACATTCTTAGAAATGTAGTGGGTTTCTTTTATCTTTGAGGGGGGATGCTATGGTATCCTACACTGAAAGCATATTTTAAATAGTTAAGAATTAAAGGTCGAGTCCTTTTCTTTACCCCAAATTTGCAGCCTTGGTATTTATGTCACTGAGGTAGAGAAGGACCCTGACTCTCACACTTGCACACAGATGCTATGCGCATCCTAGGTTGGCTTTTTCTATCTCCCTAACTGCCCTGGGCAATCTTTTATTCACTTTCTCATGATGCAAATTCATACCCCTCATTCATGCGTGCTAGGAAAGAAGCAATGTGTATTGTTTCTTAACTCGTATTCTATCAATTTCTGAATATGGAACCTGGGTCCTGATGACACACTTTTGCCTAGAGATCCTCAAGCGAGAAGTCTGAAAGGCAAGGGACACCCATAGGTATTTGCAGGATTCTACCAAGTGAATGGAAACACTTTGTCTACACTTTCTCTCCAAAATCACTCAGTGGTTCTGGGTGTGGTGGGGCATGCCTATAATCCCAGCAACTCGGAAGACTGAGGCAGGAGGATCTCAAGTTCTAGGCCAGCCTCAGCAATTTAGCAAGTCCCTAAGCTACTTAGTGGGATCTATGCAACTTAGCAAGTCTTAAAATTTTGAAACTTAAAAAAGAAAAAAAAAAAAAAAAGAGTTGGGGATGTGATTTGTTGGTTAAGTGCCCCTGGGTTTAATCCCTAGTAACAAAACAAAACCAAAAATCTCATAGTGGCTCATAGTGGCTTTAATAAAACATACCTGAACTTCAGCAGCAAAATACATTTATCTGGATTGAAGAGTGCAGTTTCTTATATTAGAAGGCAGGTTATGGGGAAAATTGTCAAAGGGGTAAAAATGGTCATCAAGGTGCATTTTAGGAAAAAAGTACTGCCGTGCCAGGGATGGTGTGACCTCGAGACATACTGTTGCTTTCTTGGTACTGGCAATGGGAAGGAGGGAAAAGGTGGCCTGGGGGGCCTAAGGCTAGTAAGAACCACTGCAGCAGGTGAGGATCCCACTGTTCAATGTCCAAGGTCGGGGTGAGGTCTGTGGTCTGGTGTAGACATGGCAGAGTTGCATGGGGGCATGCTGGGCCACAGGCAGAATCGGAAATCTCTGTGAAGTGTATGGAACAAGGCCCATCACTGGGGAACTGAGAAGCCAGTGGAGAACTGGACCACAGATTGAGAGAAGGACTGCAGGGCAGGGAACCCAGGGACTCATGACTCACTCTGTAGACACAGGAGAACAGGATGCAGCCACAAGACCACATGCAGAGTACTCTTCCCACCTCACCGTATCCCAGCTGTGTATCCCAACACCTCATGAGAGGAGCGGGGGGGGTCAGGAGTCAGGGTTGTGAGGGAACTGGTAGTAACTCTAGACTCTAATGATACACAAAGACACACATTTTATGCTCCTCCTTTGTTATTACCCATCTCTGTATCTCAGTAATAGTTTTGATCTTCCCCAAATACTTTAAAATCCATGAATATCATTGCACCACTTAAAATTTATACTTTTTAATCTGCCTCCATTCATTTAATAAATGCTTTATGAACCCTGACTGAGTACAGGCCCTGGACAGGGATCCAGGATTAACTGAAGAAGAGGGGTCCCTACCCTTCTGGAGTCTGTAATTGAGGGCAGGAGATCCATCTTATTATGTCAGGGTACTGGCCACCAAGGGATTTTCAGTATATACAGCTCCAGTTAGGTATGATGTCCTTATGATTAAGTAACCATCTTAGGAGTATGAGGTAGACTCTATGTCATGTAGTTCACAACTAAGGAAAGTTTCTGCAGGCCCTCTGGCTCAGGAATAGGCTTCTCCAGTAGGTATCAGTTTGAAATGGTCATGGTGCCTACATAATCATAGTCACAGATAGCACAGCAGGGAGAACCTAGTGGGCCAAGGATGGACTAAGTCATCCTTAACTTCCCCTCCCATTAATAATTCAATATTCTAACTGTTAGGGCTGGAGTGTGACTTGTATGTGAGGCCCTGGGTTCAGTCCCTGTTACCAGAAGGAGAAATTACCATTCTAGCTCTTCAGTAGGTGTTACAATCTTACAATCTCAGTATTTCCTCTGATAGTTTAGCAAAAGATGGCCTATTGTTTTACAAATAAAACTGTAAAATTTTCCAAGACAAACGAAATATATGTGTGGTCAGTTTAAAAGTGATACTAATAAACTACCAATATCTACAATGTCACTTTTTAGAACTCAAAATAAATATCTGATTCCAATTTTACTAATCTTTTGATCTGTAGCGAGACTTGAGACCCTGACAGCCAAAATTAGATGGCAAGAACTCTGTGACCTCTTGGTTTAAGGGATATGCACTTACATGTTCCGAGAAATGTCATTTCCTTTATATTTTCATTTAGAAGAAATAAAGTGAGGTAATATTCTAAATGTAAAATGTTAGAAGAGTTAAGTCCATATTTTTTTCCTCTGTGTGCAGAGAAGGTGATTTCAGACATAACAAAACTAACTAACACATTTTAGCAAATAGCAGCATATTCAAATTTAGGGAAGCATGAGATCTGTAAAAGCACCTTATGCAAAATATTTATGTAAGAGTAATGATAAAATGTGCACTGCAAAGTAAAATAAAACAGGGTTATACAGAACACACCAATATGACTAAGCTTATTTAAAAAAAAGATGAATTTTTTTAAAGCTTCCATTTCACAACAGGGGTGGAGGATGGAGCTTGCACACTCAAAGGTTCATTTTTCTGTGGCATCTTTGAACCAGAAGCAATGCACCTAAGACTTGCAGACGCTTGAAATGTGCATTCGTCCACCTGGATCTAGTTTTCAAGTTGGTGGTACAAAACCATAGAAGTATAATTTTTGCAGTTTCCTTCTACTCCCTCTTCCCATTCCTTTATCTGGAAGATTTTAAGGATCCACCACAGAGGGGTGTTGCTCCTTGAAAGAAATTTTCCAGTAAAATAAGATGACGCTTCTCCTGTTCCTCACTTTTGAAGAGTGCCTCAATTTGAGCTTATTTAAGGCTGAAACAGTCTTAAATAAGCCAGGCATTGTTTGACTAGTCTTCTTGGGAGCCTTTGGAATTTTTAAGAAGGGCAGCACTTATAAACCAAGTAGATCCTCTTGTTTCATAAATTGGAGATGAAATATTGCATTGGAGTTGCGCTTTCACTGTGCACGGCCTATTTGCATACAAACAAAAGAGATTATTTTTAAAAGAGGTTTTCTGTGTTTTTGTTTTGGTCCCGTGGGATGACTGTGGTTGGAAGAAGGGCCCAGGCCATTTTCACACCTCGAATGGCACGCCTAGTGTTCATGGCAACCTCACTTTGCCTTTCTCCCTCGCTGCCCGCTTCCAAGTCCTTGGCAGCCAGCTTGGGTGTCTTGGTCGCTTCTCACCAGTACTGTTCCACAGCCTCCTGCTGGTTCCTTCATTTATCTTTCCTTTCTAAAATTTTTTTTTATTTGTTCTTTTTAGATATACATGACAGTAGCATTTATTTTGACATATTATACATACATGGAGTGTAACTTATTCTAATTAGGGTTCAGTTCTTGTGGTTGTACGTGACGTGGTTATATTAGTCCCCGAAAGCAAAGGCCACATGTTCTCTCTGATGTGTATGCTAACACATAATAAGGGGGTGGGTGGGGGAATGGAAGCTTATTATCTTTCTTTGAAAACAGTGTGGTTATGAAACTTCCTTGCTCTAAAGACCTGCTCCTTGTTCCTCACAACTGGTGGTCACAAGGCCCTTCACAACTTGAATCCAATTTTTCTCTTCTGTTTTTATCACCCACCCCATACTCCTCACAATGATCACCCTCTAGTTGGTCACTATTCCTGACTTCTACCCTGCCCCTGGGACCCTTTGAAAATTTTTGTGTCCTTCCCCTTTGCATACCCTGCCTTCTCAACTGCAAATCTGTACTAAGATCCAGACCCTGCCCCAGTAAAGCCTTCCCTGCCAGCTTTCCCTCCTCTCTCTCACCCTGTCTGCCTATTCCTTGCTCCCAAACTGCCCTGCTTGTTCTTCAATTACAAGAGTTTCCTTGTTCTATTAAAATTTCGCCACTCAGATGGCTGTCCCGTCCTGATGCCCACAAGGGCGGGGAGCACACTGCATTCCCCATTGCTTTCCTGGGACCTGGCATAGTAACAGGCCCAGAGTGGGGCTCAGTACACGTGCACCTATCAAGGTCAATATCTGTAAACTGACTGCTACAAGGTGGACACTCTACTAAGGCACTAAGGCATTGTGGCTATTACAGATGCAGTATTTTATTTAATCTTAGTGATCAATAAAAAGTTTTACAGAGGAGGAAACAGTTTGACTTGCTCAGGGTCACATAGCTAGTGACCTCAAGTTTTAGAGGACAAGAATTGAATCTGTCTTAACTTCTACGTGATTATTGTGAGAATGTCAGATAGAGGTTAGCATACTTTTTTCCCACAATGTCCATAGATGTCAGCACACTTTCTTTCATCTGACTGATGAATGGTTGGGTACTGTTTGAGTAAGTCTCTTCACTCTGCCTTTTACTAGTAGTCCGACTTTATGTGCTAAACCTCTCTGAACCTCAATTTCCTCATTTCTTTTCAATGGGGAAAATAATATCTCCCTCATGTGGTTGCCGTAAGGATGCAGGGATGTCTCCCACTTAAGCTCCTGACCATCACAGCATCACGTGCTCCATTCTACCCTGAGCCATGCTCTTGATAGCCCTCAATTTGTCACCTAATCCTTACCCTCTGAAAGTTTGGAACCATTGAACTTGCTAATAATCAAAGAAACCGAGGCTCAAAGAAGTTAATAACCTATCCAGAGTTTCCATCTATGGAACAATTTTCCCCAAAGCCCTCCAGAACTGAATAGAACTCTCCAGACAATACCTAAACAGTGTATCATGTGAAAATGCAACTAGAGATAGGTAAGAGGCTGGGTTAGGGATTTGTGTTTTCCTAACTTTCCCTTGCCAACCCAGAACCATGAACTCTTAACAAGTCAGACAATTCTGGCAACAGATTCTTGGCTCAGCCACCCTCCGGGCACATTAACCTTCCTACTCCCTGCTGCCTCGCCTCTCCATGACCTTCAACTTCCCATTCAACTTCTGGCTTCTTCAGGGAGGTGGCTGGCCAGGTCCAGACTTTTTCATCACCTCCAGTGTGGACTCCAGCACCCCGCTGCTTTGTTCACTCATTACTCCTTCTCACCGGGTGCTGCCTCTCTTTCTAGAGCCAGCTCTCAGACTCAGGTCGGGTGGAGTCCAAGCAGGTCATCTAAAGGAGTGAAGCCAGCCACAGAGGAAGAGGAGAGTTTATTCCCTATTAGAACTTGGGCATCCTCCGCCAGATTCACCAGTTGTTAGCATGTGGGAATGGGCCCTGTTATCAGGTGTTCTGATTCTCCAGATATCCACACCTGGGCAAATTCTCTAGATTTTTGAAATATTTGCAAATAATGATGTTCAAGACTTCTGTTATTTTACTATTCTCTGTGGTAGTCACATGTGGTTCAATCTCTGAAATAGTAAAAATGTTCAACCTCTGCTTCAGATTTTGTTCCTGCTCAAGACTACTGGTTCCCTCCCTGGCACTTGCCTTTGTCCTTTGGTTACCAGAGCTTATTTGGTAACCAACACAGCTCTCTCTAAGTTCTAATCTTTTCATCCACAAATCTTTCTTGCTGCTAGACAAAATCACTCCCTCCTCTGATCTCCAGTGATATTTAGATAATGTGGTTATTCAGAGCCTGGGTCTGGAATCAGATAGGAGTTTGGAATCCTGGTTCTGTTATCAGCTATGTGACTCAGTTTTCACTTGTGAAAAATCAGGGACAATAATAGTATCTACCTCCCGCAGTTGAGAAGATTCAATGACGTTATGTTATATACCATAACTCCTGCCAGATGGGAAGAAATGTCAGCTACTTCTTCCCTGCTGTAGCTTCTATCTAGGGTTTCTATATGATTCATCTTCATTTTCTCAACTCTAAATAAAACTTTACTGAGTAAATTAATAAGCATATAATCAGAGCCCCCTTCTTTCTAGTTCTGACTCACTATAGTCTGGGCCCCAATATAATATATTCCTAAACTATTCCCTCCACAATTACCTCACTCTCCTTGGACCCTCTGTTGCACTAACAGAAGTCAAGGCAAACCTTGTAGCCTAGGGCAAACCAGCCCCTTATAGACATTGAGCCATTTTATAAAATTAGAATTTTTAAAATATAATGTTTAAATAAGTTTATCTTTCTGACTTCTCTTAAAAAATAAGGCTAAGCTGTCCAGACTCACATCCTTACATGCAGGGGAACAGTGTGCTGACCAGCAGCACTCCCGGGGACGGGCCTCACTGGCAGGGTGGAACACTTCCACTGTTCACACGTCATGGAACCAGGCAGAAACCACAGGCTGATGTCACTCACTTCTGTTCTCTGAGAGACTGTGTTGGCCACTCCTGGATTAGAGGCTGTGTTTTACCATGAGATTGCTTTCTGACTTGATTTCATCCATGTTAGCAGGACAATACATGCTCACTATAGACTTGACAATTTCTATCAAAGAATTGCATTTCCACAATCCCACCAACCTGTTCTGACATATTTGCTTGCTATTTTGTTTCTGTACAAATGTACAGAATAATTCCATAATCTTATGCTGGCTTCTGTTTTCACAAAGTCACTGAAAACTTCAGTTTTTAATTTACTTAAACATCCACCTATGATTAAAAATTTAGGTAGATGCTTATTCTTCCTTATATTAAATAATACTGTAGTAAACATTTTTGTGTACAATTTTGTTTCTATACCTTTTATTATTTGATTAGCTAGATCCCTGGAGGTGGTATTATTAAGGAATGATGTATAAGAATTTTGTATAAAGAAAAATGGCAATACCTCTACCCACCCATGCCCCGATTTATATATCTTCTAAAATTAGAAGTATGCATTTGAACAGTTAGCCAAGCTAAGGAGCAGAAAAGTCTTTACATAAATACTTGAAGTTCAAAAAACTAAAAAGATTCTCATAGACAATTTCATGGGGGAAAAAAAAAAAACTCATAGTTTTCCAAACCCCATATACCCAATTATACCCAATATAGGGTAGGATTTTGTTGTAATGTTTTTGGTACCCCATCTTACATAAAATGTAGTTTAGATGACTTTGTTGTTTGACTTTCACCTTATTCACCCGCATTTAGCCTGCCCTTCTCATCAATAATCAGGAGGTCAATCATAGCATCTCCTAGGTTACAGGTAAGGTTCTATAAGCTAGAATTCATCAGAAAAGGCAGAGATAAAGAAATTTAAGACAATTTAAAATATAAGAAATGATAGATTTTAAAGAAAAATATGTGAGTCCTAAAATGTTTTATTTGCACAAGACACTACATCCATATAAATTCTTATAACCCTCATGGCATTGGTAAGTACTAGTAACTTCATTTTATAGAGGAGGACACTGAAGTTCAGGGAGTTGGATGCTTCCACCAAAGTGGCAACCCTAGTACTTAAGTAGAGAACTGTGTATTAACTGCTTATTGTGTGACATCAACAGGCTTTAAACCTGGGCATTTATCTAAGACACAATACTCCTACAGATAGGTGGAAACTAGCTACCTTTATGCTCCTGTGAAAGCATGCACTGTTCACTGCATTAAAAAAGCATTGCATTGGTATGTTTACCGCTAATGAGCTTCAGGAGAACAGAACTTGTTGACTCATCTCAGAATTCTTTCTACTGTGCAGTATGGTGCCTGGAACAAAGGTGCTAAATGAACTGAAAAGAAAATTCCCTAAGAACAGAGGGAAATAAACCATTCTCAGAATGGGTGTCTCTGGTGTAAGCATTTTAAGACTTTGGATATAAGTTGACAAATTGCATACCAGAAAGGTTCATACCCATTCATATTCCCACAACCACCAGTTTATCAAAGTACCTTTTATAATACACTCATTAGAATCAATACCTTTACCCACCCTTGCCCCAAATCCATGATTGCTAATTTGATAAATAAAAATATCTTATTGGTGTTTGAATTGGCATGTCTTTAATATTGAGTAAAGATGAGCATTTGAGTTTTTAAAATTATTTTAATTTAAAAACATTTTTAAATAATTATATATTGAAAGGAAGTTGAAAAAATCATATAGGGAAGTCCTGTGTACCCTTCCCACTTCCTCCAGTGGTAGCATCTTGCATAACTGTTATAGTACGTCAAAACCAGGAAATTGACATTGATGTAATCCACAGAGATTATTCAGATTTTGCCAGTTTTACATGCACTTGTGTGTGTGTGTGTGTGCATGTGTATGTAGGTCTATGCAGTTTTACTATGTGTAGGTTCATGTAATGACTGCCACTATCAAGGTACAGAGCTATGCCATCCCCACAAGCATCTCTTGCACTGTCCTTTTATAGCCGTATCCCCCTACTCTCCCTACTACCCCTGACCATGGCAACTTCCAATCAGCTGTCTCCATAGTTTTGCTATCTCAGTAATGTCATATAAATGCAATTGAGCAGTATGTAACCTTTTGAGATTGGCATTTTTGCTTAACATGATCTGTTGGAGATTCATTCAAGTTTTTGCGTACGTAAACAATTCTCTCCTTTTTATTACTTGGTATTCATGGTACGTATGTGCCACAGTTCAAATATTCACATTGAAAGACAATTCATTCTTCAGTTTTTGACTACTATAAATAAAAATGGTATGAATATTCATGTGCCAGTTTTTGTGTGAACATAGGTGTTCATTTCTCTGGGAAAACACCCAGTCGTGCACATACAGTGTCATAGGGTAAGTGCATGTTTCCTTTTGTAAGAAACTGTTGTTTTCCAGAGTGGATATAACATTGCACATTCCCAAGAGCAATGTACGCATGATCTATTTTCTCTCCATTCTGCCAACATTGATGTTATTGCTAGTTTTTATTATTTTAACTATGCTGACATCTCACATACTTTGAATTTTCATTTCCGTAATAGTAAATGATGTTTACCATCTGTTAATGTGGTAATTTTCCATTTGTCTATCCTTTTTGGGAAATGCCTTTGGAAAAGTATGTTTTGCCCATTTTTTAAATTGGACTGTTTTACTGTTTAATCTGATAAATGAAAGTATCTCATTGGTGTTCGCATGAGCACATCTTTAATATTTTGGGAAAATGAGCTTTGTTGTCATTTATATTTCTTTGTTAAAAATCAGTCAATGATTATTTACATTGAATTTCCTTTGTCATTTCATAATTGTTGGTTTCTATTCCCAATAAGATTATAAAAATAACATATAATCTGATTCATCTATATTCACTACTGTGTTTTAAAAATGACCAGATTCATTAGATAGCTTTGTTTAGTTGGTTGAAAATAGTTGTAAGGTAGGGGTAATGATGAAGTAGTTTGTGTAGGTGTGTATTTCAGGTTTATCCAGTTTTCCCAGTTTCTGACTGGCATTGATTAATCAGTTTACTTAAGTAAATGTTCATTTTTATTTTTATCAGATCTTTTAGTACAATTAAATCTGACTAATTTGGCCTCAAATAATATAGAACTGTGACATTTGGGCTATTTGTCCTATCATTTCCCTGATACTACAGAAAGCAAATTTTAGATTTCTTCTGACTCAAAATTTCCTAAGAAACTGTTTTAACACTTCTTTACTCCAGTTCTACGACTTTATGTGTTTTCTTGCTTGTTGACGTAAGTTATAAGTGATCATAAAATTCTACTTGAGCTTGTTTTCCTCTTTACACCAGAGGCTTCATCTCTGATAGACGTCAAATAACAGCTTTCCTATGACCTAAAAATTTGGAATAGAATCTGTGTCAGGACCAAAACCCAATATGTCAAATGACAACTGCAAAAATCCTTTTGTTCTTGAAATCCTTTCCAACCCTGTTCTGGGTAGAAAGAAGTAATGACTTTCCTCTCCTTTGCTTAGCTTTAAAGTAGAGAAGATTCCAGGAGAGAAGATTCTAGAGACTGCTCTGACTCTAGGTTATTTCCACATAGCTCTTAGTGAATAGCACAGGGGATTTGGCTCCAGGGAACAGGCGCCATTTAGCCACCAAGCTTTTTGCAGGCGTGATACATCTGAACTGCCTCAGCTCTTTAAAGCTCACTCCCTCTACTCAACCAGAAGTGCCGCAAAGGTCACTGAGGGACTCTGGACTGACATTTTCAATCATTTTCCCTACTTCATTTTTCTGCAGAATTTGACACTGTGACTACCCTCTGCTTTGTGAAATATGTTTGTCCTGTTAACTTAGGTAAACTAATTCTTTTTTTTTAAGGTAAAATTAATTTTAATAATCTATTTGTAAGAGTTCTATATAATTAATATAGTATATTTCATATCCAAGTATCATTTCAGTATGTCTTAAATATAAAGAATTACAAATTAGGTGACATATATTTTTTCTTGTTCTATGTTTTTGAAATTAAGTACATACTTTATATTCACAGCACATGTCACTTTAGCCTAGCTGTATTTCAGGTGATGAATAGCTAACCGCTACTGTATTTAACCTAATTCTTTTTCATTTCTTTGTTCCCTTCTCACCTCTCTGATATGATTATCCGGTTTCTCTGACTCTCACCAAGTGCATGAGTTTACTAGGGCTGTGGTAAAAAAGTATCACAAACCGAATAGCTTTAAGCAATAGAATTTTGGTGTTTTGTTTTTGTTTTTGTTTTTCCTGGAAGCCAGAAATACCAAATGAAGGTACCTGCTCTGCTGATTCTTTCTGAGGGCTGTGAGGGAAGGATCTGTTCCAGGCCTCTCTCCTTGGCTTATAGATGGCTATTTTGTCTTCTCTCTACGTATGTTTCTTTGTTCAAATTTCTCTTTCCTTTAAGCACACCAGTCATCTGGGAATAAGACCCACCCTAACAACCTCATTTTGACTTGATTACCTCTATAAAGACCCCATCTCCTAATACGGTCACATTCTGACGTACTGGAGGTTAGGATTTCAACATATAATTGTTGGAGGTGGGTCACAATTCAACCATTAGTACATAGTCACTAGAGTCAACTTTCATGTTGTATCTCATGGGCTCAGTGCAGAACTTTGGCAAATCTGCTTTGTCTTTCCATGGACACATCCTCTTCTTTCCTGCATCTCTCTTCTCCCTTAGTTTCCATAATACCACTTTTCTCCTGGTTCTGTCCAGTCTCCTTGAATTCCATTGTAGGTTCTTCAACCTCATCTCTTTCCTTACCTGTCAAGGTTTTCCAGTTTCCATCTTGTCTTCTCAATCTATTATCCCCCCTCTCTGGTGAACTCATCCTCCCGAGAATGTAAACTATAAACTGGACTTATACTGAAGACTCTTAATGTCCACCCCAGTTTGTATTCCTTTCTTGACTTCTGCACCTGAATATCTCCTCTCTACTTTGGCACCTCCATTCAGCTGCTCTGCAGGCATCTCAAATTCAACATGTTAGAAAATGGATTCAACATCTGTCCTTTCTCTTCCCTTGCCCCAAACTCACTCCACTTCCTATATCCCCAATTTGTGAAGAATGCTACTGGGCACTTAGATCTCTTTTAATCCCCCAAGTCTCCAAATGTGTTAAAAATGAAACCTGGTCAAGTTTGGTGGTTAAACATTTTTTAAATGAATCCTCTCCTCTCTGGTGCCACCATAACTGGTCTCTGAGCCATTTCCTCTCTTGTACTCTTTGCTTCAGGTTTGTTCCTGCACCTAACTTGGTCTTTAATTTCTTTCACCTCACCCTTCTTCCCAGTATTTGGCTTCCCATTGTGATCAGAGTTACTCCCTGGAGGCTGTCCTTGTTCTTGAGCACTACCTATTTTAGGTCAGTCCCCTGAAAGCCCAGCTTAGGGTTGTCCTGGCAGATTCAGAGGGTGCTGAACACTTGTTGAGAAAAACTTTTCTGCATTCTAGTCCTAGAAATGCCATTAAGTAGTTGTGCAATCTTGGACAAATCACTTCCCTTCTGTTTCTTAATCCTTGCAACAATAATAAAAACAACTGATAATAATAATTACTGAGTATTTACCAGAAGAAAGTTCTAAGGACATTATATGGATTATCACATGAAAATCTCACAACCACCCCATGACATATTAATTATCATCTTCACTTTAGAGACAAGAAACTAAACATTACAGTGGTTGAGCAACTTCTCCAAGGTCATACAACTAGAAAGCAAAGGAGCGGGTATGCAAGCCCCAGCAGTCTGGTTCCAAAGTGTGGCCACTTAACCACCATACTGTCCTCTCACTCAACATGCAACTCACTGGAGAACCAGGCCTTCACACCTGTAAAATAAGGAAACAAGTGCTCTGGCCTCTTCCAATTTTTTTGCTATCAAAACAGGCCTAAAAGGACTGAAAGAGTTAAGGTTGTAGTGAGCACATTTTGAAGAGGAGTCAAGACATGAAAAAGTTAAACACAAAGGACTAAAGCCCCACAGTGGAATCCCATAAATTACGAGTGATCACACACCAATAAATAGTTTTAAAAAATTATCTAAGCTATTGGTTTAAAAAAAAAAATCTTGTTTTATTTTTCTGCCTAAAGACATGATTCAAGTTCAAAAGCGCACGGTAGAAAATAAAAACCATGTGTATTTCTGATTAACATTGTATCACTGTACCTTCTGCTTACTTTCCCCTTAAGCTAACACTTTATGAAGTGTTCTATAAAAGAATTTTAATGATTCCATGACATTCCATTATGGATGCTCTAATCACCTGTGTTTAGATATGTCAGTTATCTCAAAGATTTTCCCTATTAGAAAAAATGGTAAGAAAAAAATCTACATCACTAAATCTCTACAGACACATATTATTATATCCTTAGCATAAATTCCCCAAAGAGGAAGTGTTTGGTTAAAGAACATATACATTTTTAAGGGATTTTGATATATTTCACTAGATTATTGCTCAGAAAGATTATGTAAACTTCAGTTGGCAATAAGGGTATAAATGTTCCTCTCTCCTCAGCAATGTGGAGGATTTTTGCTTGTTTTATTATTTAATATTTGCCACCTTGATAAAGAAAAGTAATCCTTCCCTGTTTTAATGTGTATTCATTTTATTTCTCATAAGACTCAACATTGTTTATTGGCTATTTGTTGGATTATAAGAAATTTTCAGGTACTGAAACAAAAAGAATCTTAACAAGGACAAAATAGACAATGGCCTGTTTTCCTATACGCCTCTGCAGGCAGAGCTAGGATTATTAAGTTGCCTCACCTCTGCAACTCCACAAAGATTCTAAGTTCTGAACTTTTTACATATGCAGATAAAATTTCAAAATTTCACTAGAGAGAAAAGTAATCTTCACTTAAAGATGAAATTCTAGTCTTCTGATTAAAAAAAAAACAGAAAGGTTATTTCCTAAGCCAGTAAGTGCTGGGTAGATAAGAGGCTCCACCATACAAGAGAAAGGGGTGTGTATGTGACTTCTTCCAGGAAGTCCCTACCTTGGGAACCTGCTATAGCTTGGAGAAACCCTGTGGTGCTCACCAAGGCTGGCAAGAAAGACCTTGTCTCTACCCTTTATGAGCAGTGTGACCTTGAGTGAGTTATTTAGCCTCTTTAAGCCACTTTTAGCTCATTGTAAAACAGCACAATGAGATGATAATATCTGACCAAAAACCATCATGAGGATTAAAATTTAGTGACATAGCACTAGTAAAGTACACAGTACATCATGCATGTTCCATACAGAACAACTAGTTGAATTACCCTGCCTCTTTCCACTACCCCATCCTGCCCAGAATCTCCCAATTTCCCATGGCCTGATTGTGACTCATTAACTGAATTTTGCATTTTCTCCTTATACAGTCATCCCTTGGTATCCATGGGGGATTGGTTCCGGGACTTCTATGAATGCCAAAATCTTGAATACTCAAGTTCTTTATGTAAAATAGCATAGCACTTTCATATACCTTATGTACATCCTCTCATATACTGGGCTGGGGATATAACTTAGTTGGTAGAGTGCTTGCCTCATAAGCACAAGGCCCTGGATTCAATCCCCAGCACCGCAAAAATAAATAAATAAATAAATAATAATAATAATAAATAGATAAATACACATTCTCTCATATACTTTAAATCACCCTAAATTACTTAAAATATCTAATGCAACACAAATGCTATGTAAATGATTGTTATACTGCATTGTTTAGGGACTAACAACAAGAAAGAAAATGTCTATACATGTTCAGGTCAGACACAACCATCATACGACTAACTGCAATTCCATCTTCAAGTGGTTGGCTCCATGGATGGGGAGCCCACAGATACTTACCACCCGCCCCCAACCAGCCCCCTGCTATACCTCTTCTTCCCCTTCCTTTTCTTTGACTTTTCTCATCTTGCCTTCTCCATCTAGTTCTCCACTCTTAGACCAAACTGACCATGATGTACCGAAAACTTTTCCTTCTCATTTGTTATATGTATGTAGACATTTAAAATTTTCCTCATTCTTCACTTAGAATCAATGACTGTAAACATTCAATATTTGAAAAACAAATTTACAAAACGAAAATTAATCATTTAAAAAAAATGCCAGTAAACTGTTTTTGGCATCTCAAATAATTTCACTTTCATGTGCCAAAGATTTCTTGAAGAAAAAGAACATTAACGTTCCATTACTCTAAGAGCTACGGAATCAACCTAGACAGAGGCTCCAAGAAGGAGAGAATGACTTCCGGACTTCAGCTAATTTTTCACATTACATACGGCTCTCCCTCCCAGGGATTTTCACCTGTGGCCTTTGACTAGACATGCCCTTCATACATATCAGCGTTCTCAGGCAGGAAGGACAGATGTCAGGGCACCGTTCTCAACCTCAGCCTTTTGCTGAGGTCGTAAGCCTTAATTGCTTTGCGAAAGGTAAGCGTGACCACACTTACCACCTGGGATCCATCTTGGCTGCTTCTGCTGTGGCCCACATTTTGGAAATAAACCCACTTGTTCGTCCGGCTGTGCTGCTCTGAGTTCTAGCTTAAGAATAGCAGCCCTTCCACGCCTGTGAGAGCCTTCCTCAGCAATGATCATATACCCTGCTCACTTTCTTTAAGAGGAACTGTTCCTCTTTTCTCTTCAGACTTTGCCCACACTTGAGGAAGATATTTAACCCTTTCCTTACTTTTTAAATGCATTGACCTAGGTCTAAATATATTTTTATAAAACAACTCAGTGGTTTGAGTTCCAGACATGATGTTAAGATGAGACTGACCAAAACTACCTCCTCTTGAAAATCCCTCCCCCCAAAAAAAATGAGAAAATAAAATTGAGAAAGAGGGGGAAAAAAATCTCTGCCCCTACTAAGTAGAGTAAAAGGACAATATAGGTTTTGGTTAAATGACCAAAAGGGTGATGAACTGAGTGTGGATGGGCATGAGTAGCCTCCCCTTGTTAATTTCCATCATTAAGATGAGGGAGGATGTATTAGCCAGGATGGGGAGAAATGTCCTCCTGCAAGGTTGTACAACCAAGGAGGGCAAGCACAAATGACTACTTCCATTGGCTTGGGCCCACCACGGTCAAAGATTACCTTGATGAAAAAGGATATTCTGCAATTGAAACCAGCATTAGAAAATTAACTAGATGTAGCTGAGAAACAGAATTCGTCAAGCAGAAACTATAGTAGAAGAAATTTCCTCATATGAACCAAATGGAACACCATTTAGAAACTGAAATTTTAGTTCATCACAGCAAAGTTTATGAGCTGGATTCTCATCCAGACAAATCAATGAGAACACTTTAAGTTCCAAAGACAGAGAAAGCTAAAAATTAAATGGAAAAGTAGTGTGAATGTAGAGATACAAAAACCTACGTGGCCTTTCTCTCAACCCCAAGTGGCAGAAAATGGCAGAATAATGCCTAGAGAGTTTTAGGTTACCTTTACAGATAAATAAGATGCCAGTTAAGTGTGAAATCAATAGAAATATATTACTAAGTAGATAAGAAAACAATAAAAATTCCATTGCCAAGATACTCTTCCTAAATCCATTACTTAAAGTTGTGTTCCAGAACAGTAAGAAATGAATCAAAACTGAAAGCCTAAGGATTTTAGAGAAGTCATGGCTGATAAAAACCAGTGCTGAGCTTTAAAAGCAGTTAAATATGTAGAGATAAGATTGGATAATTGTTATAAATTTAATGCAGAATGCAAGTAAGAAAAATTATTAGAAGTAAATGATCTATATTATTTTTAATAATAACATGATATCACTGCTAACTGGAGCAAAGAAGTAAAATTAATGAATTGTTAATCTTGAAATTAAAAGATGGAGCAATTATGTGTTAATTCTGATTCCTTCCTTCCTTCTTTTTAGAAAAAGCATAAAGGATTTATTTAGTGAAATGAAAATATGCTCTGGGAATGGAGGATGAGGAGTGGACCATCCCAAGGGAGGAAGCAAATAACTGATAATTTCATCTAGATTCAAACATAATTTTTAAGTATTAAGATAAAAGCAGTTAAAATGGATTGTATACCTTTCAAATGATTGCAAAGTAAGAATGTAAACATAGTAATATTTATAACAGTAACAAATATAAATATAGTAATAAATATAAATATAGTAATATTTATAACAGATACTATAACAAAACAAAACGAACATGAATCCATATAAATCCAATTTGTCATAAATATTAAAACTGTGGAATTGTTTTTCAGTTTCTTAGTATCAGTGTATAGTTTACTTTTTACTTAAGATAGCATAAGTGTCTTTCTCATATTCTTATAAAACTTTGGGTAGGCATTTAATAGCATAATAATAGTCTACCAAGTAGATATATTGCCATAAAATTATTTCCTTAATGTCACACAATGTATATAGTTTTTAGTATTTTTATATTGCTAACAATTGTTATTAATAATATTTGTATATGAGGTTTTAGTATTCATCTCTCATCCATAAAAAATTATCCCAAAACTTATTTGCTCAAAACCACACCTGTTTAGGGGTTGATATCCAGAATATATAAAAAATTTCTACAACTCAACAACAATAATGAAAACAAAAACTCAATGTAAAAAGGGGCAAAGGACTTGAATAGAGATTTCTCCAAGGAAGATATACAAATGGCCAATAAGCACATGAAAATACGTTTGAAACCACTAGTCTTCAGGGAAATGCAAATCATAACCACAGTGAATGTCAGCAAGATGGCGGAATAGGAAACCCCAGTCCCTCTTTCCTCCCATTCAACAATACACAGATAAAAATCTCTTTTTGAGAAATTCAGAAGGCAGTTCAGAGGCTCCTTCTCACCAGGTGAATTCAAAACCTACTACATCAAAGCCAGTAGGGACCCTGATCGCACACTCTTGCCATAGTCCTTCCCCTCAGCACAGCACCCCACAATTAGGAGAAGACTCCTAGTTCCTAGCTTTTCCCTGAGGAAAGAAAGAAGCCAGGACCATATAGTTAAAGTTCTGACTTGTCACAAGAGCTGCCTGAGGTACTTGCTTCTGTCTTGTCTGTTTCAGATTGCTGCTGGGACCCAGCATACTCTAAATGCCTAGGGGCCACTGGAGTAAAGAGCTGGGTGATGAGTCATTGGTCTAGAGAGCCCTTGGTATACCAGAGGCAGGCAGATAGAGCCCAGTGGCCTTTCCCTCAGGGGTCAGGGAAGATTGGAGTATGTGTCCAACATTCCAGATTTTTAGGGGATAAATGGATGCTCAAAGGTTTGGTTTCTTTGCATGTCTTGATGCACTCACAGGACCTAGCATACTCTAGATACCTGGCAATCACTGGAAGAAAGTGCTAGGTGTTATGCTTCTCTAGAGGACCTGTGGTACAGCAGAGGCCAATATAGATCGGTGGCCTCTCCCTCAGAAGGTAAGAGTCGAGTATGTGTCCCACATTCCAGTTTTCAAGGAGCTGGCCAAGGAACAGCTTTCACTGGAATCCAAGATGGGGTACAACATACTCTAGATGACTGAGAACTGCTAAGAACAGAAAAGGTGGACATTGTGTTGCTACATCAGAGGACACACAACAAAGCAGACAGACACCAGAAGGATCAAGAGATATGAGTCCCTGAGACAGAAAAATTGCAAATCCCTTTAATTATGAAGCTATCTGCACAAGTTAGGGGAAGACATATTCATAGGAAAGGTGTGAGAATCCACCACCCAATCTTTTGCCAATCTGATAGGTAAAACTCTTTACCTATACAGAGCCAGTCAGTAAAAACTAGAGATGTGGTTGTTTTTGCAAATGTATAGATAACAATACAGATCTATGAGGAACATGTACCAACAAGGAAAATTGTCAAATCAAAAGAACAAAATAAATTTCCAGAAAATGACCCTAAAAAACAGAGGTACATAAATTAACTAAGAAAGAATTCATAATAACTAACATATGGTGTGCAATGAGTCCAGGAAAATTATGCATGAATCAAATGAGAATTTCAGCAAAAGATAGAAAATATCAAAAAGGATCCAGCAAATTTTGGAGCTGAAGAATGCAATATCTGAACTGAAAAATTCACTGCAGAGGTTTAAAAACAAACAATCAAACAAAAGAAGGAACCTACAATTTAAATATAGGTCATTTGAAATTATACAGTCAGAGGAGCAAAAAGGAAAAAAAGATGGAGTTAATAAAGCCTAAGAGACTTATTATGGGGCATCACCAAATGGGTTAATGCATGGCCAGGTAGGAGAAGAGAAGGGAGGGCACATAAACTTATTTAAAGAAACAATGGCTGAAAATGTCTCTAATCTGGGCAAGGAAATGGATGCACAGAATAAAGCCCAATAAAATGAACCCAAAGAAATCCACACTGAGACACATTATAATCAAATTGTCAAGAGTCAAAGGGAGAATTTTGGAAGCAGTATAAGAGGAATCATCCCATACAAATACACCTCCACAACAGTGGCAATGAACTTCTTATCAGAAATCCCACAGGTCAGAAGAGAATGAAATGATTCAAAGTGCTGAAGAAAAATACTGTCAACCAAGAATACTCTCTTTGGTGAAATGGTTCTTAAAAAAAAAAAGGTAAAGGAGATAATTATCACTAGACCTATCCCTCACAAGAAAAGTTAGAGTTCTTCAAGTAGAAATGAAAAGATGCAAAACAGCAACAACAAGACATACGAAAGAATAAAAAGCTCACTAATAAAGGTAAATGCATAGGAAAATACAAATTACTACATTGCTATAATGATGTGTAAATCAGTTAATTCTGGCATAGAAGTTAAAAGACAAAAATATTAAAAAAGAACTATAACTATAAAAATATAATGGATATGCAATATAAAAAGATGTAACATTAATAACAAAGTCTGTTGGGGAGGAAAATATATCATTGTATATAATTGAAGTTAAGTTTCGTTAGCTTAAAATAGGTTGCTTTATCTATGAGATGTTTTATATAAGCCCCATGGTGATCAATAAGAAAATACCTGTTCAAGACATTCCAAAGAAAATAAAGAGCCAGGCATGGTGGTTTACACCTATAACCCCAGCAGCTCAGGAGTCAAGGCAGGAGAATTGCAAATAAACTGTTTAAAGGAAGTAGAGTGATTGCAAAAATGTGATCCAGTTCTATGCTGTCAGTAAGAGATTTATTTTGGATATAAGGATAAACATAGGCTGAAAGTATGGAAAACATATTCCATGTAAATAGTAACCAAAGTAGAGAAGGGATGGCCATATGTATAACAGATAAAATAGACTTTGTTTCTGGCCATTTGTGCTGCTATAACAAAATTCCAGAGACTAATTTATAAGGAACAGAAATTGATTCTGGAGATTCCCAGCAATCAGGAAGCCCAGGATCAAGATGCAAGCATTTGCTATCATCTGAAGGTCTTCTTGCCATATCCTGACAGAAGGCAGAGAAAGGGTGGAGAAGTAGGGAAAGAGGAGGAAGAAACACTGTGTCTTTATGTGGCTGAAGAGTAAAAGAACAAAAAGGTCCAAGGTGGTTCTTTCCATCCCTTGTATAAGGCACTCACCCACCACAATGAAGATTACTTTTGAACACATATATTTGGAGGGACATTCAGGCCACAGCAGATATTAAGACAAAAACTGTCAAAAGAAACAAAGAAAACATTTTATAATGATAAAAGAGTCAATTATGTGGAAGATAAAACAATTATAAATTTATGTGCATCCAACATTAGAACACCTAAATGTGTAAAGCATAAAGCAAACATTGACAGATCTTTGGCCTATTTCATTTTCTTCTTGTATTCTAGAATTCTTCATACATTCTGTACAACAGTACTTTATCGAATTTGCCTTTTGCACATATATTCTCCCAGTCTTGAGCTTCTCTTTTCATTCTCTTGGCAGTGTCTTTCATAGAGCAGAGATTTTTTTTTTTAATTTTAATAATGCATAGCTCATCGATTCTTTCTTTTGTGGATTTTCCCTTGGGTGTTGTATCTAAAAAGTCCTCAGCAAGCCCAAGACCATGTAGATTTTCTTCTATATCTTCTAGAAGTCTTCCATTTTACATTGAGTCTAGGATTCATTTTGAGTACAAGGCAATTTTCATGAAAGGTATGAATTCAGTATCTAAATTCATTTTTTTGAACGTGTATTTTCAGTTTTTACGGTATTGTTTGTTGCAAAGACCACCTTTTCTCCTTTGTATTTCACTTTCTCCTTTGTCAAAGACCAGTTGGCTATATTTGTGTGGCTCTATTTCTGGGCTTTCTGTTCTGTTCCATTGATCTATTTGTCTATTCTTTAACCAACATCATATTATCTGGATTACTCTAGGTTTATGGTAAGTCTTGAAGTTGGGTCCTGTCTGTCCTCTGGCTGCTGTTCTTCTTCAGTATTGTAAGACATTAACCTTTATGTTTTCTGAGTAGGTTAGCATTTGAGACTTTTTTTTGAAATTCAGATATTTTTACATATTTTGTTGTAAAACTGTGGGCATTTTTCTTGTAATTTTTTCCAACCTTTCTTAACCACTAACAAAGTTTTATTAGAAATATAACTTTTTTTAAAAATCTTTTTATAGCTTCTGAGATTCAGTTCAAGTCTTCAACACAGGGGCCTTTGCAGGACATCCAAAACCCAAACTACAGCAATTTCCATTTGATTCATTTTAAAAGTTCACCTCTTTCTGTTAATTACCTCTGAGGCTTGCCTGCTGTCCATCTTTTCCATTACACCCCTTAACATATTAATTATAATTTAAATTCCCTGTCAGATAATTCCAAGATCCCTTTCATATATGTGTTTGGTTCTGATAAATGCTTTGTTTTGTCAGATTTTTATTTTTCTTGCCATTTGATAAACCTCATGTTTTTGTTACAAGTCAGAACTGTTGTATTATAACAGATAATAATAACAGAAAACTGAATAGACGAGTAAACAAAAGAATTCACCAAAGTCCCAAAAGGGATATCTAAAAGTTCAAAAATCTAATAACTATATGAAAAAGCACTCAACTTCATTAATCATCAGGAAATGCAAATTAAACCGCAGTGCTAAAGCACACCCACAGGAAGAGCTATTATTGAAAAGACTGTTGATTCCAAATGTTATCAAGTATGTGAAACAACTAAAAATCTCAAACGTAACTGGTTTGAGGAAAAGCTTTGGCATTTCTACTAAGGCTGAACATATGTATACTATATTGGTTATCTATTACTGCATAATGTATTATCCCAGCACTTAGTGATTGAAAACAATAAAAATATCCTTTCACTGTTTGTGTGTGCCAGAAATGTGACAGCAGTTTAGCTGTGGGGTGGAGGGGTTGGATTATGGTCTCATGAGTTTGTAGTCAAGATGTCAGCACTTCTGAATACTTGACTGCAGTTGGCCAGTTTGCTTTCAAGATGGCTTACCCATGTGCCTATTGGCAGGAGGGCTTGGTTTCTCACAATATGAACTTCTCCACAGAACTACTTGAATGTTCCCATGACGTGGCAACTGGCTTCCTCCAGAGTGTGTAAGAGAGATGCTAACAAGCTTTTTATGACCTAGTTTTAGAATTAATACTCCGTGACTTCTGCTATTCTATTCATTAGAAGTGAGTCACTAAGTACAGTTCACATGTGAGGGTTGTAGATTTAACTCCTCACATCTCTGCCCCCACTTTTGAATGGAGGAGAGTTGAAGAATTTATGGACCTCTCTCAAAATCACCACACATACCATATGACCAAACAATTTTACCCTAAGCTACAGAAGCAAAAATGGGTAGGTGTGTGGCTCCCCAAAGTACAGGAATGTTCGTGGCATCGTTATTCATAATAGCCAAATAGTAGAAACAAATTGAAAGTCCATCAATAATAGTGTAATGGTGGTCCACTTCACCTTTTGACTATAGCCCTTGCTGCTTATTTTAAAAGGGACATGTTTTTCTTTTCCTCTTCTCCTTCTCCCTCTCCCTAAACTTGCGTTATCTGTTCTCCACAGGAAGATGTCACCAGAGGAACTAGGAAGTGATTATCTCCCAAATTAACAAGTGAATTTCAACACACCATCAGGGCACAACTAAAATGTAGCCTTTGAATAGCTTCCTTAAAAGTCCTCTGTTTTCCCAATAGGAGCAGAACAATAGCCTCTAGGACTGGAATCACTTGTGTTTCTCCTTTACTAGCAATGGAATAAAATTTGTTTCTTTTTTCTCGAAACCATGTCCTTATTATTAAATTGGCATGAATTGGCACTGGGGACAAGGACAAAGCTTTCGGTAACAGTAGCACAGATAAATAAATTGTAATATATTCTAATACAGTGGAATACTATTCAGAAATGAAAATAAACTACAAATATGTCCAAAAACAGATGGATCTCACTAATGTGCTATTGAACAAAAGAGACAAACCCCTCCAAATATGGACTGGATTATTTATTTTATACAACTGTTTAAAGGAGGCAAAAGCAATCCATAATGTCAGAACTCAAGATGGCAGTTACCTTTGAAGAAGAGAAAGGAAGGAATAATGAAGAGGGGTTCCAGGAAGACCTTCTGAAGTGACAATACTGTTTTTATATCTTGCCAGAGTTGTGGTTGCAAAGGTGTGTTTACATTGTGATGGTTCATTGAGCCATATATCTCTGATTTGTGTGCATTTCAGAACTGCCCTCTACCTCAATTTTCAAAAGTCTTTGAAAGATATCAAGGAAAGAAAAGAGCACTCTTTGGGCAAAAGCAAAATAGCTCTGTGTTGGATTTGGCTTGCCGGTATAGTTTATAATATCTGATTTAGACCAGGGTTGATGTCTTAGTCCATTGGGGTTGCTATAAAAACTACTATTAGACTAGGTAGCTTGTACAAATTTGTTTCTCAAAGTTCAGAGTTTTGAAAGTCCAAGAACAAGGGGCTGGCAGATCTGACACCTGTAAGGGCCCACTTCCTAGTTCACAAATGGCCATCTTCTTGCTGTGTCCTCACAGGACAAAAAGGGCAAGGGAGCTCTCTCTTAAAAGGATGCTAATCCCATTCATAAGAGCTTCATTTTCTTTACCTAATCAACTCCCAAAGATCCCATCTCCAGAGACTGTCACTTTAGGAATTAGGTTTCAACATATGAATTTTTGTGGGGACATAAACATCCACTCTACAGTAGCCAGTAAATACAATCTTCGGCTTCAAAGCATATGGTTAAGGTAGACTTTGGTTGTAGCATCAATCTATCCCTATAGAATTTAGAACTATAGAATGTTGATTCTGGAAAGGACCTTCTGGATCATTTGGTCCAGGAAATTTCCAAACCAATTCCCTTGGTAGAATGTCAGAGCTTCTCAGAACATAGTATGAAAACTATCGATCTGTTAACCTACCTGGTGTTACAAATAAAGAAACTGAAGTATTGAGAGGCCATGTTACTTGTTTGGCATTACACAACTACTTGGTGGTAATGTCTTGAGATAGACTCCCATCTGAATGGACCAGGAAAGTGTTAAGATGTGCTGGTGGAGAACAAGAAGGGAGGAAAGTTACACATTTCAGTGTCACAGGAAAGAAGAGAGTTGAAACTCCAAACCTCAGTTCTTGTGTTCCAATGAAAGAAAATCAGACACCAAAAGTCATGCAAGAGAACTTTATTATAAGTGAAAATGAGATGAAAGTAAAATAAAAGCAAAGTGAGTCTCAAGCAGAGAGCACTCTCAAGAGAAAGAGTAGGTGACCTCTGAGCAGAGAACCACAAAGGAGACAATGTTACTGCCAAATTTCTTACGGTTTTATGGTTGACTTGAAAACTGTGGTTCTCCTTCAGCAAACTTCACCAATCTGGTGTTCAACTCCTTCTTCACATTGGGTGGTGGAGTTCTGGACCTTAGTTGATCTCCTCCAGAACTGTCATATCAGCCATCCTATTTAGGGGAGCTTCATCCACAAGTCAATCCCATGTTAATGTGGACACTGGGGTTAATAGCTGGTCAGAAGTTACCTTAGTGCACCTGAGCTACAAAGGAATCGTCCTTCCCAGACAATTGGAGACACCTGTATCCATAATTCCTAACTTCATATCAACTTCAGTGGACCCTGTGCTTGATGTATTTTACAAATAGCTCCATTGCTTTTTTTTTTTTTTTTTTTGTAGATTAACTGCCACCATTTGATTTATTAAAATAGTTTAAAGGACCCTAAAGTAATTTAAAGAACACTTTATGACCTTACCATAAAGGACCCTAAAGTAATTTAAAGAACACTTTATGACCTTACCATGCATTTCACTGCTCATTGCTAGCTACTACCTAATATCAGGATGATTAACTTTGGAGTAGAAAGGTTCCCATTCTGTCAGTATAGGTGGTAACCAATCAAAGTTAACTGAGATAGGAAATATGTTGGAAAGTGTTCCATTTAGGGACTGCTCTGGGACATGCCCTGTTTGGTCACAAATATGTGGGGCATTTCCTCATTCAACTCACCCTTTAACTAGATTCTCAACTCTGGGTACACATTAGAACCACTTGGGAACTTTTTAAAAAATACTGTTTCCTGGGCCTCTCTATAAACCAGTTGAATCAGACTTTCTGAAGTGAGCTGGAAGAACTGGGTATTCTAACTCTCATCAAGCGTTTGCTGAAATGTACAGGGAATGGGCTTTTCTCATCAGAGAAGCTGAGTCTAAACAGCAAACTGGGCCTTTGCTTCCTCCCTCTGAGGCTGAGCTCCCAGAGTTAAAGGAAACCATTGAAACCAACTTATCCATGGTTGGCTGTAGTGAGTGGTGGCATGATCCAACAAGAGGTCTTCAGATCCACTCATCAGGTCTCTTACATTTTGGTCAAGAAGAGGATACACAGAGATGGGGAGAAGGTGGCAATTGGCAATGGTGGGAAGGAGAAGAGCACATGACTGAGTGGTGTCATTTCTGGTTCTTTGCTGTATTATTGATTCTCTCTATTCTTTTATGAACTTCACATTGTCAAAGGTATGGGTGGCAACGTACAGGCTCTCTACCCTGTTGCTACAACTTGAGGACTTGAACCTCTTTTCTGTGGCTCTATCCCTAGTGCGTTAGTCAGTGTTCCATTAGTGTAACAAATGTTAGAAATATAACAAAAAGAGGAACGTTTTATTCTGATACAGTTTTGGAGATTTCAGTCCACGACCATTTTGGCCCCATTGCTTTGGGTCTGTGGAGGCACAATACATCACGGCAGGAGCATGGGGTGGAGCAAATTTCTCACTTTGTTGCAGAGAAGCAAAAGAGAGAAAGAGGAAGGGGCATGGACCCACTATCCCCTTCAAGTGCACACTCTCAACAACTCAATGATCTCCTACTAGGGTACCCCCCTCTTAAAGATTCCACCACCTCCTGATTCAACCCCTCTGGGGATCAAGCCTTTAGCCTAGGGTTAATTTAATATTCCAACTATTAAGCACATAGGAATGCAGTCCTCCATTTTTTCCTGATTTCTCTCCTTATTAGAAAATGTTGAGAGAATCAGATTCTTAGGCCTTACCTGGAAAATGCAATAGAAGTATTCTGGTTTCATGTATTTGGCAGGGCATGAAGTCTACATCTCTGCTTAGAATGGTGGGATACTAGCAAGGTGACCCTTAGAAATACTCCAGTTCTGCCTTCCTTCTCTCCCTCCAAGGGAGCCTGATACCTTCCTAATCTGGTTCTTCTCGCCTTTGAACTACAGAATGCTAGAGATGAAAAGGGTCAAAGAGGCTATTTCATCCAGTTCACCATTTTATAGATAAAATCATTCTTAGACAAAAGTGACTTATTCCAAAGTCACATAGTATGTCAATGGAAATGTGAGAAGACATTCTATGCTGATTCAATACCCAGTGCTCCCTCTTTTTCACCTTAAAAGTATTTTTAATGATAAAATATGCCAAAGATACATGAAAGTACATAAAATACTATCATTGGTACCACGTATTTTATACTACCTAAATTTGATTTGACACTTTTGATGTGTTAGTGTCATATATTTGTAAGAATAAAATGTTAAAATGTTTAAACATTTCATTCTTAAAAGACATTCAAAGTATTCCCCAACTCATTTCTTTTGCTCCCTCCTTTGGGAGTAACAACACTATAAGATTGGTGAGTCACAGTCCCCTGAATATTTTTACACACACATGCATACACACACACACACACACTCACACACATATCTTTCATAATATTCATGATATTGTTTTGTGTCTTAACAGTTGACATGATACTATAGTCTTTTGTAGCTTTTTTATTCATAAGAATATTTTAATATTCATCCATGTTGTATATCTCGATAATTCATTTTAACAACTGTGTACTATCTCATTACATGATGAACCTCTTTTATTTATTATGCCTCCAGTGGAAAGTTGTTTCCAAGTTTTGCACAAATTGTTTTGCAATGAATATCCTTTGCACATGGGTTTCTATGCAGGCTTACAAGGCTTACAAGGGAAATCTAGAGATCCTAGGATATGTACACCTTCAGTTGTACAGGTGGTTGTCAAATTGGTCTCCAAGGTGATGGAACCCATTTACCCTTTTCACACCTTTACCAACATTTGATTGGTTCAAATTTTTACAATTTAAACATCTTGATGTATGTGAAAAGCATGAATTGTTCTAATTTCTATTATCCTGAGTAGTGGTCCAAGTTGAGCATCTTTTAATGTTTAACAGTGAATTAGATTACCTCTTAGGTGAACTGCCTGTTCGTTTGAATTGCCTGTTTGAGTTGTTTCCTACTGAATTTTAAAGAGTTCTTATATATTCTAGTTTTGTTTTTGTTTTTGTTTTTGGCCTTTTAATGCACAAGAGATATCTTTTCCTAGTTTGTGGTATGTTTTTTTCATTTTGCTTATGTTGCCTTTAGTTTATAGAACTTCTTAATTTAATATAGTCTCCTCTAAACTCTCAAACAATAATGCACTTCTGACTCCAGATATGACTATTTTCCACACAAAAAGTAATTCTCCATTTCTCTGAGAACACTAACTGGACACCCTACAATTTAACTCAACTCTGACACTGTGTACCTGAAGTAAGGAGAGTCAGATCCCACAGGTTAAAGTCTCTGTCCTCCAAGACTATGCTCTCCAATTTCAAGTGCCAATTGCAAGTAGAGATTGTCATGTGATTCTGATTGGCTCTAAGTTCATGGTTCCCATAAATCCTTCCTTGGGTTCAATAATTTGCTGGAATGGTCTATGGAATTCAGGAAAACAGTTTACTTACTAGATTTCTAGTTTATTTTAAAGAATACAACTCAGGAATAGACAAATGGAAGAGATGCGTAGGGCAAGGTAAGGGAGAAGGGGTATGGATCTTCCATGTCTTCTCTGAGCACAGCACTCTCCCAGTACCTCCACGTGGTCAGCAACCCAGAAGCTCTCCAGAGCCCATCCTTTTGAGGTTTTATGGAGGCTTCATTACATAAAGCCACTATTGATTAAGTCTTTGGCCACCTTGTGATTGAACTCAAGCTCCAGTTTCTCTCCTCTCTCTGGTAACTGGGAGGTGGAGCTTAAAGTTCCAACATTCTTCTCACATGGTTGGTTCCTGTATTAGTCAGCTCTGCACTACTATAATGAAATACCCAAGATGGGCTACTTACATAGTAAAAAGAGACTTGTTTTGGTTCATGGTTCTAGAGGTTCAAGTCAAAGATTGGGCAGCCCCATTGGTTTGGGCCTATTGTGAGGGTGGCACATTCAAGACAGGAGCCATGTGTGGCAGTGAGTACTCACATCATAGCCAGGAAACAGAAAGAAAGCATGAAAGATGAATGGGATCCCATAATCCCTTTGACCTCACACCCCTAACAAACTAAGGACATCCCAATAGGCCCCACCTCTTAAAAATCCAGAGAACCCATCGATGATATCACCCTGGGGGTCAAGCCTTTACACATGGGTCTTTGAGGGACACCCATCCAAACCACAGCATTTCCCCTGGCAACCAGCTCCCACCCAGGAGCTCCCTACCCCAGTCATCTCATTAGCTTATAGGAACATTTGGGTTTTAGGATTTATATTCTAGCAGTGGGAGGCTGGAGGTATGGGTGGAGAAGACGAAATAAATATTTCTTATTGTGTTATCACCGTCTTATGTTTCTTTCTTAATGAATTATCCTTTTAAATTTTGGTTTAAGTGTCATTCTTTTCTTCAAGGTCATATGGATATTCTATCTTATTTCTTCTAAAATCTTAAAATTTTTGCTTTTAACATTTGAATTTTAACAAGTTTGGAATTTTTGCATGCAGTATGAAGAAATGATACATATTTTTACCTTTTAACCTACAAGAAGGCATTCGTCTCAGCTTCACTTGTTGGATAGTTTATGGTTGTCCCACTGGAATGTGCCACCTCTGTTACATATCAAGTCCCCATCTCCTGGGGGTCTACTTCCAGAATCTCTTTTATGTTTCACTTGTCTGTCTGACTCCTGGGATGCCAACACCACACTGTTTTCAATGCTCTAGCTTTCTAGTTTTGAAGTCTGTTAGAGCAAATGCCCCTATTTCCTTCTTTGAACTTGTGTTGACAACTTACTCCCTATAATTTCTATTCAATTTTAGGAAGAGTTTGTGAAAAATTCTGGGGAAGCTATTTTTGTTAGAAATATATAGAATTTATTAATTTTGGAAGAATTGCCATCCTTAGCAGTGTTGAGTACTCTCTGCAAGAACATGACATATCTTCGGATTTATTTAGATCTTTAAAAAATGTTTTTAGAAACTATTTGTGATTTTCTTAAGATATTCTACATATTTCATTAAATTTATTTTTTAGTTACTTTATAGGTATATTGTTATTCTAAATTTGTATTTTTAAATCATAATCTTTCAGAATGCATCTTGCTAGCATATTCAAATGTCAGTGACATTAATATATTAACTTTGTTTCCAACAACCTCATTTGTTAGTCCTTATGTACAATGCATAGATTCTCCTTGATATTCTGGGTAGATAATCATAATATTGTAAATAATGACACCTTTATTCTTCATCTCAAACCTTTTCATTCCTTTTTTCTTATTGTGCTGATTATCCAGTGAAATGTTGAATAGGATTGGTAATTATGAACATACTTGTTCCAACACTTCTTTTACTAGATTCTACCACTCTCTGACTTTAGCCCAACTTCAAAATGGACTGTTGCATTATATCCTATTAAACAAAAAAAAGTCTCCCCGACCCTACTGACCCAGACCTCCCCACATATTTATGAAACCCCTACCAAGCTCATTCAGCCACTTCCACTTAAGAAAGTTGTCCAACCATCCACAGGATTTTTATTTGGATGATCCACTATTCTCTCTGGTGCAATGTGTCTGAAGTGATTCAAAATCTGCTATTCTTTCTGTGTATCTATATTCTTTACATGTATCACCATTCATCCAATGTCAACAGACAGAAACCTATGTTCTTTCCTCAGTCACCACTAATGATTGGTTTGGGCCCCCAGTATCTCCCACATTAATTATAGTTACAATTGACTCATTAGTCTTCCACTTTCGGTCTCATTTTCCACCAACCATTTTTCTTACTGCTGCCAAGTTTATCTTTCTACAATGCACTTCTGCCTCACCCAACTTAAAAATGCTTCATTGGCTCCTCATTGTCTATTGTATAAAGACTTATTTCTCCAGCTGGTCAAACAAGGCCCTTTATTCACCTTGGCTAGATCTCTACCATTCTAGTCTAGCAAAACTGAAGTACTTATAGTTCAGCTGTGCTGTTCCTTGGTGCCATGATTTTTTTGCATACTGGTCTCTCTGCTTGGATTGCTCTGCAAAGTCAGACTCATTTTCAAACACGGATCAGATGTCACTTCCTCTTGGAACTATTAATAAAAAGCTAAACAAATATTTATTGAGTGTTATCTATATGTCAGGTACTATGCAAGTTCTAGGCACATAAAAATACATAAGACATAGTCCAAGTCTGCTAGCATTAGTTAACTACTCTCATTTCTTGCCTTCCTTTAGCCCTAAGTGCCTAGTGCATGATTTTTACTTACATTATTCTTCACTATCTTGTGAGTCTGACAAATAATTGCCATTTTTGATCAATACACTTAGAAATGAGCAAATATTACATTCTTTTGACTACAGAGGCATATGTACAGTATTCAGAAACCACACAGTATTCAGCAACACTCATGGATTCAGTTTCATCTAAGAAGTATGATGATAAATGATGAGATTGCAGCTCGGCGCCTTGTATTCAGGCCCTGGCTCAGTCAACACATAGAAGCACAGTATGAACAGGGTAGTGATTAAGAGTACATGCTCTGCAGACAGACTGCCTGAGTTTGCATCTCAGCTCTGCTACATATAAACTGGGAAAATTTGGATAAGTTACTAAAGCTTTGTGTCCTAAGTTTCTCCTTTGTAAAATAGGGACAATGATAGCTCATTGCCTAACAGTGTTGTTGAGAAGATTCATACCAAAAATGATCAGAATAGTGCTGGTGCAATGTAACTGCTTGCTGAATGGGAGTTATTGTTACTTTGTAAATGAGGAAAGTTGTCTCTTACTATCAGCTGGTCAAGCAATTTTTTTTTTCATGTCTAGCAAAGAAACAACTGTCTGTTGTTCTGAGCCAAATAAATATTCTTAGCTAATCTTGATTGATTTAATGGCACATGTTGGAAAAAATAACTGGCCCAAGAGAGTTCAGAGCTTAGAATTGAGATTTCCTTTATGCAGAGTTAAAAGACGTATGTGGAAAAACCTGTATTAGCACACACTGATAGAGTTGGCCAGTTGTGAACACAGATTGAGACACACAGGGGTGAGGGTTAATGGAATGACAGCTAAGCTACAGTCAGACTCTCTCACCTAGACTCATTATCCACCTCTGACTAGCTTTGTGATCTTGGGCAAGTTATCTCTTTGTTATCTCAGTTTTCACGTCTATAATAACAGGCCCTCTTTCATACAGTTTTTGTGGGAATTTGATGAGATAATGCATGTGAAGCACTAAGAACATTGCTTGGTACATGCTACATAATAAATGTGAATAAATAGGGTGCACATAGTAGACAGAGAACAGACTGAAATAAAATTAACCTAAGTGTTCACCAAGGAAAGTGATGGAGGTATTCAACTGAATGAGTAACTCCCAAGAGAAAATAAGGAAAGTCTAGTTCTCGATTAAAGAACCACCAAAGTTTCCAACTTATCTCAATTATGTCGGTTTAGAACACCAGGATTTCACAAAAAGTGTTCTAAAGAATATCTGCCCTAAAATATCTGTAAGAAAAGGGTTTAGAATTTAGGTGATGCTGCATGCCATATTCCCTTGGAGATTCAAGCATACAGTAACACTCCAAGGGTTTAGTAAGTCCTGAAAAACCGTTTCATTTAGTTTAATCCAGCTTTTCTCAAATTTATTTGACCTTCGAACACTTTTTAAAATAAACTATTAAAATTCCATGAAGGGACTGAGATTGTGACTCAGTGGTAGAGTTTTACCTGGCATGTGTGAGGCACTGGGTTCCATCCTCAGCACCACATAAAAATAAATAAATAAAGGTATTGTGTCCCTCTACAACTTAAAAAAAAATTTTTTTTTTAATTCCATGAAACTACTTCTCTGTGGAACAAACATAAAGAAAGGATTGCTTAGATGAGTATTACAGTGGCATTTATACCAAAACAGGGACTGAAGGGCACGGGAAGCAAATGTGAGGAGGAGTATTTTTTAGACTCAAGGTCACAGACATCCAAACATGCACAATGTTCCTGGGTATGTGTAGGGAATCCCTGGAGGGGGTTAAGCCAGCCCCTCCCTCACACTGCTGCCTCCTGCTGCTGCTGTGCTGGGATCTGACCAGGGCAGATCTGAAGTCTGTTACACATACTTGACCATCTGCTTTTAGCCACACACTTCCTGAATTTACTTCCTATTTTCTGGGAGAGACTATAAGAAAAAAACATTTAAAGTGAAGGGGCCCATTGTGGGAACCAGAGGCCAGACCCAAGAGTGGGTGGGGGTGGGGAGGAGGGGCTGAGTTGAGATCTCAGAATCAGAGGGACAAGCCTGTCCCTCTGAATGGAGGTGAGATGAAGGACACCAGCAGCACCAGTGAAGAGGACCCTTCACAGCAGAGCAGGGCAGGAAATGTGCTTAGGAGAAGTAATAGTGATTTCAAAAGTAGTGCCCAGAAGGGGAGCCTCCTGAAACTATGTTTAATGTATTTGTATTATTCTATTCTTGAAGAAAAAGGTGATGGGGGTGGGGTGTTTGTTACAGAAGGGGGAGCAGAGTCAACGAAAGAGCACGGAGCAGAGACATGAGTATCTGTGATTTTGCAAGTTAATGTTGTTGCTCGGTTGGTTCCCAAAGGCAAGTGTACCTTTCTCCCCTTTGCCCTTCCTGTGGGTCCCTACTTCAGATGACAGACTGAGATTCCCTCCTAGGTGGCAGGGCGCAAAGAGACCTAGTTGTTTTTTTAAGTTCAATAGTCAAAACCTTGACCTTGGGAGGGCTGCTGAGAGGCAAAGGATGGGGGCGAGGGGCCCATTAGCGATGCCTACCTATGGATGGTGGGAGAGGGCAGTTTTAGAGTTTCATTACATTTTTCTATAATTTAAAAATCCTGTTAATTTTACAATTGTGGAAAATGGTTTATGTCTGTAGTTCACACCTCACTTTGTAGGCTCTTTAGTTTCCAGAAAACTTGAACAGACATCGCGTATAAATTTCATTAGTGTTTTTTGTGGGGAAAAAATTCTTCTAAGTATCTATGAGGGAACGGAAGTATAACGCAGGAAATACAACCTAGAAAGTTATATCCACATAATTCTAGAAAGACAGGGGAGAAATTTGCAAGATGTGAGATTGCCGAAGAAGATCTGAAGGAAAATGGCAACATTCTCCAAGGGCGGGCGGGGCGAGTGGCGGGAGACCGAGCTTCCGTGGGAAGGAGTCACCCGGCCGCCTGCGGCGCGGAGGTGTGTGTGGGTGGGGGCACCAGGTAGGGCGGGTGCCCGAGGTCCTCTCGCCAGCCGGGGGCGGAGCAGGAAACCGCGGCCTCACCAGGTGGGGGCGGAGCCTCCCAGAGCGCCGCAGGTGCGGATGAGCAGGTGTCACCTGCCGGGGGACCCGAGCCGACCCTCCCTCCGTGCTGCGCCGGGAGAGGGGAAACCCGAGGGAGCTCTTTGAAGATGTGCGTCCCGGGGCGGCGACTGATGAAGAAAGACACGGTGCCCCGAAACCCCTGAGCTGCAAGGGGCCAGAGCGGGGTCAGCATGGGCTCAGAGCTGCCCTCGCCTTGGCTGCTGCTCTTCACCTGGCTCCCAGCAGGTGAGCCGTGGAAAAATGGGACCCACTCTGCGCCCAGGGAGACAGGAAGCCATTGCTTGGCCTTGCCGAGCTGGCCACCCGCAAGGCAGTGGAGGCCTGAGCTGCACTCTGGCGGGCGCTTGGCACGGGGACTGGATCGAGTTTCTGCCTGTAGCAACCTGTTGTTTTTCTCTTTTATTAGCCCAGGTCCTTCCAAAAAGAAACTCAGAGCGTTTGGACTTTCCCTCCGGGTCCATTCTTGATCTTTAAAGCAGAAGTGATAGAGGCAAAAGGCACCATTCCTAAAATTCCTAATAACTTTTACCGTTCATTTGATACTTGCTTTCAGGTTACAGAAATACTGGCAACCATATTGACCCAGAAGTGCATTTTTTTTTTTTTTTTCAATTTCTGGGGGTTTATAGTGTATCATCAGACCACGAAGGAAAGTTTGGCATAATCCTGAGTCTATTTGATAGGACCCCAACAGGGGCTTTTTTCCTATCCGTGTTCAGTGCCACTTTCCTACTTTCTAACCACTCACTCCCTTAACTTTACTCTGCTTGTTAACTTGCCTTCAGGTGTCCAGCTACCTACTTTCTCAGCTTCAACCTCCACACTAATTCCCTCTCTACTTTGGAAAGCATGATTTTGTGTGTCTGGGTATGGTTCTGGAAATAGGACAAAAATGTGCACCAGGTAGGAAAGTGTAGTGGGGTGACAGAATGTGCAGGCTTTTCTGGCCTTTTGCAAACTAAGGTGTAGGTGTGACTTTGCAAACAAGAATTATAAGTTCCCTTGGAAGTTCCACCCTGTTTTAAATCACTTTACCTTTTTTTCCCTCTAGCAACAGCTGCCTACTTACCTTTAAGTTGTCAGTGGAAGGTAAGCTCAGAATTTGCTCACATACCAACTTGAATATTATATGTTTTTTGAGGGGAAAGATGTATTATGGCCATGTAGGCAGAATTTCCTTTTTATAAGATTGATAGGACAGGAGCTCTGCTCAGGTGTAACCAAATCTCACTCAGACAGAATTCTACAATAACTTAAGCTTAATGCTTAGAATAAAAGCAAGGGAGGTTTGTGAGAAGGTAGGAAAACCAGAAAGTTAGTAATGCCAACACCCTCTGGCTTACAAGATTTTCTGGAGGATACAGGTCTTATAAATTTTCTGATACTCACAAGGCTAGGTGTTGGACACCCACAGTGCACAAGAAAATGGGCTAAACCTCATCTAAATTTAAGTACCCAAAATTCCACTAGAGCAGTCACCAGCTTAGACTGTGAATGCAAATTCATAAAAACCCACAGCTTCAGTCTTTTCTCTGTGCTTCTCATGTTCGTTTCAAACTCCATGTATCTGGGGTCTTCAGAAGCTGTTCAGACTGTCTTTTCAGGGAAATAAAGGTCTGCTCCCATCTTCTACTGGGAACCCCATTCCCACAGGACTTCAGAAATGGCAGTTACCTGGGCTAATAGAATGAGAAAAGAAGCCTTACAGATGAAAATCCCTGCAGGGTACAAACCCCAGTCCTTAAATCATCAGCATAATGTTTTAAAAAGCTATCTAACTTTAATGAAGAATATTGAACACTGAACATTCTTCAAATACAGTGATTATAACCAAAGAGTACATTCTTAGAGTAAGCAGCTTGCTCAATGGGCAGGGACTTAGAATCTCCATGAACCAGCCACATGGTGTTAGTAGCTGAGACACTGAAGTAGTACAATTATACAGTCCATGGTGTTTGCCTGACATGCCTTAAATGGAAGCCGGCCTGCATGATGTGTTTTAGAAAAAGAGAGTGCTGAAAGCGAGAAAGTCCTACACGAACATGTTCCACTTTCATTTCATACATGAGAGTTTGAGATTTCAACTATTTAACTCCAACACTTTGAAGGGAAATAGCTATTTTAGCAGACATTTTCCCTGAATATATATAGAAATGTAAATAAAACTGCATTCAGCTATTTAACGTGGGTTTCCATCAATAATGTTTGTGTGACTCTGGGCAATTTACTGAATTGTTCAAAGCCTCCAGTAAACAGTGATGACAATAGTACAGGTAAGGTTTATGTGACCTGTAATTAAAATGAAATTTTAAAGCACTTTGTTCAGTGCCTACACAAAGCAAGGTGGGCTTAATAAATATCAGCTGGTGATAATAGTAGACTCAATTTAGGCCCAAGTAGGATTGTTTAAATCTAATGTTAAAGAAATTAACTCCTCCTTCCTCGGTGGCTAAGAAACTGTGAACAGAGAAATGACTCTGTTATTCAGCTTTTCATCACTATAACAAAATATTTGAGATAATCAACTTAAAAATAGGAAAGGTTGGGCACAGTGGTGCATGCCTGCCTGTAATCCCAGTGGCTCGGGAGACTGAGGCAAGAAGGTTGCGAGTTCAAAGCCAGACTCAGCAACTTAGTGAGGTCCTAAAGCAACTTAGCAAGATCCTGTCTCTAGATAAAATATTAAATAGAGCTGGGGATGTTTCTCAGTAGTTAAAGACCACTTGGGTTTAATCCCTGATACCAAGAAAAAAACAAAACAAAACAAAAAAAGGAATTATTTGGGTTCACAGTTTTGTAGGTTTCAGTCCATGGTTGGCCCCACTGCTTTTGGGCCTGTGATGAGGCAGCACACCATGGTGGGAGTGCATGGGAATGGGAACCAGGAGCAAAGTGAGAAACAGGAAGGGGCCAAGGTCCATTCTAATAACCCCTTCAAGGCATGCCTCATAACCTAAGACCTCCCACTAGGCCCCACGTCTTAAAAGTTCCATCACCTCCCAATAGCACCAAGTGGGGACCAACCCTTTAACACATAGGCCTTTGGGGAACAATGCAGATTCAAAGTATAGCAGTGGTGATCAGGATGGAATTCAGAATCTGCCTCATGTTCGCTGTGACTTAGGTAAATTATTAAACTCCCTTTATCTGGAAAACAGATAAACATCTTCTCACTACTACTAAGTAGCGCCCTGAAAACCCAAAAAGGCCAACTCTTATTAGTGGGTTAAGATCCAGCACAGCATCTAAGGCATGGTCATCACTCAAGAAATACCAGGGATGAGTCCATCCCTTCTGCTCTCACCTTTTTCTTTACTTTTAAAGCAAACCTCCCCAAATGTCTCTTGAGATCAAACTGAAGATCAAGCTTCCTTTCTTATTTTTCACATTGTTTTCACAATTCCCAGTACTAAGTATAGTTTACACTGAACATATATGCACATACGTAAGGTTTATAAAAAGGAAACAAAAGGGTCACAAAAATCCTGTTACTGTCTCAGATAAAATCATAATGTCAGATGTTCTCTTATCAATATTTAAATTCATATAAATTAATCCAACATTAAACTATGAAATAGGAAAACTATTAAAACATTAAATTATTAAAACTATTAAATAGAAAAATCCAGTAAGTTAATTTCCAGTAAGTATGTATTTTGGAAAATCCTGTACTAGAGTGTGTTCCTTGTGGTCCATCACCTGATCTTCTGTTTTCAAAGAAGAGTCATACCAATCCTCTCATTAGCATTCAGGTTCCCACAACTGCAGAGTGTAGGCCGGTAGTATAATGGGTCTGATTTAGGTACTCACTGGCTGGTGTGGCTTGGGGCCTGGATGGAAGTTCTGAGGTCAGGGAGTCTTGTGAAGTTACCACAGTCCTGATGCTCTGAACTATCTAAAGATCAGTTTTCAGAGGTGGGTTTGTTTTTGTTTTTTAGTTCTTTGAAGTTTTTTTCTTTAGAAATATATTTTTATCAAACAAATGATGCCTGGATACTTGCTCCTTAGTGCAAAATATTAAGATATGTAGCTCTTTGCATTATTGCCTGATATCTCTGATTATTTTCGCCCAACTTCAAAGTTTATTCTTGGAATGAAAGTTGATTCCCACCCCCACCTCCAAATTCTAATGGGATATGTGTCATTTGTGCTTTCGTGAAAATTTTTTAACATCATAGAGAGGTGTTACCTTACAGAACCACCAGTTATCAATTTTTATTATAATGTTATAGAAAATAAGAAAACTGACCCCTAAGGTATCTGTAGATGCCTTGGAAAGAGACCATCCAGACCAGTAATTTCCCCTGGATGGTAGGGAGGAGGGGTGGATCATACTGTAGACTTAATCTGATGTGGTAGACAGTAGAGTTTCTGTGAGGAGGATACAGGTGATAGATGGGAGGCTGCCCACTCAGCTTCTCCTTGCCCCCTTGGAGGCTCCTGAAGTACCTACCCAGAATCCTTGTGTTCTGTTGAAGACAGGTAGAACCCCCATCCTCTGTCTTCCCCTCCCAGCCGGTTGTACAGATAAGGAAATCTAGATCCAGGGAAATTCTGTCTCAGACTGGGGCAGTGGAATGTGTGAGAGCTGGGACCAGAACTCTGGCACCCTCACTCTTAGTCCGTTGCTCTTTGTCCTGTCTCACACAGTGGAGTAGGTTTGTTTTGTTTGATTGAATTCTTTTATACAGAAATAGGAACAGGTTCATCTAACTAAATGCCGATTATTAAACCCCTCACCCCGGCAACAATGCAGTGGAATGAAATGCTGGGTAATTAGTGGATAGTCTACCTCGGTTTATTTTAGCTTAATAATTTGCTTCATTATTTGAAGTTCTAGGGAGAAAGTAAAATTGCATGTTTTAAGAACTGGGAAGATTCTTAAGTCTTTTCTTTCCCGAGTTCTTATTTCCAGACCTTCCAGTTTGTAAATGTTTGGGGGGACGTAGGGTTAGAGGCAGCAGTGTGATACTTTTCTTTATGTCCCACCTTCAGTTAATCCCCAAATTCTTTTGCTTAGTTGCAGGATCTGCTGCTGCTCTACTGTTCTAGGTGGCAGTACTCTCAGTAGCCTACTTTGAGAACTTCAACCGTCCTTGCCTCTAGGCCTACTACCTCTCTGTCAACTTCCAACCATCCTCTACCCAGATGATAGATTAACCGACCTGGATTAATTTTTCCCACTTTCACTTTAATCTTTCATTCAAGAACCTCCCCATCACTTACAAGCTTTTTGTTTGGAATTCGAGGCTCACTTATTTCTGGGATCACTAACTTGGGTAGCCTTGTCCCCACTGATCTGGACATGGTTTAGTGTTTCCATGTCCCCCCAACACACACTGTTCTTCCTTGCTTTCAGTCTGGTCATTCTACAAATGACTAACTTTGACCATTTGTTCTATGAACTTTTAGAGCACTTAAAATTTGTTCTAAACCTATCTTGCATACATTGCTATGTGCAAGACATTTTGCTGGCAAACACAAACAGTCGTCGCCCTCACTGCCATGATGCTCACTGTCTAGAAGGGATATGAAGAAATGTAGAAATGCAACTGTGACCAGACTGTGAAAGAGAGGCATACAGGGTACTACGAAAATGCATGATGGATGGATTTTGTTCAATCAGGAGGCCCTCCCTGAAGACACAATGCTTGAATTGTTAGCTGAGTAATGATGATTCCAAGCCAAAGGAAGAGCATGTGCAAGATCACTGGATGTAGTTCAATAAGCATGAGAGACAGGAAGAATGTCTGTGTGATTGTGTGGAGGTGGCCACTGGGAATGTGGTGGAGATAAAGCCAGAGGGTGGGTAGGACCAGGTATGCTTGGTTTCATGGGCCATGGCAAGAGGTTTGGTGTTCGAAGAGCAATGGACAGCTATTGGAGGTAAGAGGGGATGGAACAGCAGTATGGAATCCATATAGAGGGAATTGGAGGGTGTGCATGAGATAGGAAAGATAAGGCAGTATGCAGGCTAGAGATGATGGCAGCTTGTACTAGGATGGTTGTGAAGATGGAAAGAAAGAGATTCCAGAAATATTTAGAAGATAAATGAACCCAACTTGATGACATTACATATGAAGGGTCAGGGAGAGAGATCAAGGATGATTCCTGGTTTTTGATCTTGCCCATTCACTAAGATGATAACCATGGGAGAGGCCCAGGTTTGTATGAAAGGATGATGATTTAGTGCTTGATTCAGAATATGAAACAATGAAGAAGAGTCATTAGGAGCATTGGATTCATGTATCTGTGTAGTCCCTTATTGTAAAGAGATAGGATTTAATATTCAAAACTCTAGTAATTTC